>NC_069662.1:137300293-137602793 GCF_027244095.1 Hemicordylus capensis | reverse complement strand
AAAGTAAATCTGCATGGACCTGTGTAGCCCCAGCGTAATACCATCAGAACAACTCGTTGCCACTAATTGAACTGGCATACCCAGAGTATTTGCTCCTTTGTGTCCATCCAGGGTAGTGCTGATTTACCCACTGAATTCCCAACACCCTCAATCAAATAACATACATACTTCATGTATTTTGTGATCCTGAAAAGTCCCCCTTCATAAGCACCCTTTTCTTTTGTTTGGGACCCTATCACTTGCCCTTGCTCTTTGCAGATCTCCAGGTGTGGGATTGCTGGTGAATACTCTACCTAACACTGCCCTGAACAATCTCCTTCTGTGCTGCCTCTGTGGTCCTCCTTGCTCCCCAGAACTGGTTTCCAGCACATGCTGTGTACAAGCCCTGCGTGGATACCGGCACCAGCCTGGCACCCAGATGCTTCAATCCCCCCGGAAAGTTAGCAGCCTCTTCTGATGTGAAGGTCTTCCTGTGGCATAACAGCCAGAACTGCAGTCTGTGAGCCACCTCTCACTTCTCATTGCTGTGAGCAGACTAGGAGGAGTGTAAACTGCCCAGTAAATCAGAAGATATTATAAAGCATTCACCCTGTAAGCATCTTGGTAACAATACAATGGTTACTCTATACCAGCATGGATTTATCAAGAGTTGTGAAGCACCCGGGGACTTGGGTATGGGGCCTTTTAAAAGTGTGTGTGTGTGTGTGTGTGAGAGAGAGAGAGAGAGAGAGAGAGAGAAGTCAGACTACTGTTATATTTGGCGGGGAGAGATTATTTTAGTGGATTGTGGGAATGTTGCGGATGTAATTTATCTTGATTTCGGGGGCGGGGGTGGTGGAATTAAACTGACAAAGTTCTCCATGATATTTTGGTTAGCAAACTAGTCAAAGGCAGGCAATATTACCAAGTGGTAATAAATAAGGTGGATTCACAATTACTTGGAAAATGGTACATAGACTCTTCCTCAGTGGTTGCTCCTCAAAAGTGAGAGAGGTTTCAAGTCAAGTGCTGTAGGGCTCAGAACTCATCAGCATTTTTTAATCAATGGCGGTGTCTGTATTTTGAGTGGTTGCCATCTTAAAACAACATGGCTAATTAGCAAATAAAAATACCCCTGCTGGAGTCCCTAGGATTTCCTCCCACATGCTGCAAATTTGGTTTGTATCAAACTATCATCAAATGAGCGACAAGGGAGTGTTGCCTATACTTTGAGCTGCCCAGAGGCGTAACTAGGGAAAACGGCGTCTGGGGCAAGCACTGAAATTGCACCCCCGCCCTCCCCCCCGGAAATATGGAAATGTGTCACAGCCATAGTCAAATGTGGGTTGTGGGCTGCATCCGTGCAAGTATACTGGGACAGGAAAAAGGAAACATGAGGCTACAAGGCTCTTTAGAAATATATATTTTAAAGAAATGTCTTGCATACCAACAGCCTAAGTTTGCAGTCCTCATGGCCAGAAAATAAATGCTTTTAAACATAGTAATAGGTTTTGTGTCCCAAAATGGAAAAGACAAGACAGGTATTCTAGTCTTTTCCATCATAGATATTCTAGTCTATTCAAGATTTATGCTTATATTATAATAGAGACTTAAATTATAATAGACATATATTCTAGTCTATCATAGATATTCTATGTTTATTAATTCCATAATAATGTCTATTTGTAGCACACTTTACGTTGGTTGTATTCCTGGGAAAATCAATGGCCACATTCAGCCACCATTATTTGAGCCATGATCTCCTCCTCTTCCTGCTTCCCTCTCATACACAGTCTTAATAAATAACCTCCTGGTTTAATTAAATCACCGTTTGCCTATACACCTGAACAGCAAAACTGAGGTTTGGGCCCTTCATATACCAGAATTGCAAACCACACTGTGTGATCCTAGTTTGGAGGGCTAACTCAGCAGTTTATTGGATGTAAGCTGTGAATGTGAATGCATCCAATTGGATTGAACGTAAGGGCAAGTTATGGTTTGATTACGTAGGAAGCTGTCTACAGAGTCAGATATTGGTCCACCTAGCTCACTATTGCCCACACTATTGCCCACCAAGAAGACAAGGATTGTAGAATAGAACAATATCGGACCTCTGAAAAGTATAAGCATGCATATGTATTCAGTACTTGGTTTGGGCCCCTTTTGCAGCAATTACTGCCTCAATGCAGCGTGGCATGGATGCTATCAGCCTGTGGCACTGATGAGGTGTTATGGAAGACCAGGATGCTTCATTAGCGGCCTTCAGCTCTTCTGCATTGTTTGGTCTCATGTCTCTCATCCTTCTCTTGGCAATGCCCCATAGATTCTCTATGGGGTCAGGTCAGGTGAGTTTGCTGGCCAGTCAAGCACAGTACACTGTATACTTTTCAGAGGTCCGATATTGTTCTATTCTACAATCCTTGTCTTCTTGGTTCCATGTAATATTCTAATTTTCTGGGATTGTGGGTTTGGGGTTTTCATGAGCTGTACGCCATGATCATCACAATTATAACAAATTAAGGCTTGACATCTCGCTTTGCATGTAATGTGTCTGTCTCATATATCAGTTTCACCTTTTAATTTGCATTACTGAAATTAATGGACTTTTGCACGATATTCTAATTTTCCGAGTTTCACCTGTATATAGGGCAGGCTGGCCCAAGGGCTTGGGGGAAGAAGGAAGAAGGGAACAGCTTGGGTGGGGCACTGACTGACTGTGCTGTCTTTTGCTTCTGCCCCACCTCTGCTCCAGGTGTGTAACATCTCCTGGGCTGTTGCTGTGCTGGGGCTTCTGCTACTATATAGGGCAGGCTGGCCCAAGGGCTCTCGTCCTTGTGGCTCCCAGCCATGGGGCGAGCTGCCCAGGGCCCACAAGATCTCTCCCCTTCTGCGCTGAGGATCCTTCTCCTTGCAATTAAGAAGCCAGCAAGAGATTGTATAAGTCTGGTTCTGGTTTTTATTAAGCCAACAAGCTGTGGTGGGTTAGTCTGGGGAGATGTGTCTGGGAGAGCAAAAAAGTGGGTCTGGAGTGGGGGCGGCAATATCACAGGTAGCGGGCAGAGGGAGGTATGGTGGTGGGAATTGGGCAGGCTGTTACAGGGGAAAACGGTCCAGGCAATTGAGGCCTGTTCCTTTTTCCAGCCCTTCTCCCAACCCTCTGACCCTAGAGAGCTCTGAGAATACTCCTTCGAGGATTAGGGTGCTGCTGCTGAATGCCAGGTCAGTTAACGCAAAAACATCTCTCATCCACGATTTGATTGTGGATGAGCGTGCTGACCTGGTATGTGTGACGAAGACCTGGTTGGATGCACTGGGCGGGGTTGGTCTCTCTCAGCTTTGTTCTCCAGGTTTCCAGATCGTGCAGCAGCCCCACCTCGAGGGTCGGGGAGGAGGTGTTGCAGTCATCTTTCAAGAGACCCTCCCCGTTTCCAGGTGCCCGGTCAGGCAATCTCAGAATTTCGAGTGTTTGTCCTTGAGGGTGGGCCTCCGAAATAGGCTGGGGATTCTGTTGGTGTACCGACCACCCCGCTGCACTACCTGAGCTAGCGGGGGTGGTCTCGGAGGTGGCCTTGGGTTCCCCCAGGCTTATTGTTTTGGGGGGGTTCAATGTCCACGCTGAGACCCCCCTAGTGGGTGTGGCTCAGGATTTCATGGCCTCCATGGCAACCATGGGCCTGTCTCAATTGGTATCAGGCCCTACCCACATGGTGGGACACACTCTGGATCTGGTTTTTGCTGACCGGGAAATAAATGATCTGGAGGTGGGGGAATTTGAGATCACTCCCTTGTCATGGACAGATCATCACCTGGTGGGGTTTAGTTTGACTGCTCCATCTGCCCTCTGCAGGGGTGGTGGGCCGATTAAGATGGTCCGCCCCCGGAGGCTTATGGATCCACTTGGATTCCAGACGGCCCTTGGGGATTTTCCAGTGTCCAGAGCTGGTGACCCTGTCGAGGCCTTGGTTGATATCTGGAATGGGGAGATGGCCCGGGCTGTTGACACGGTTGCTCCTAAATGCCCTCTCCAGCTTGGTGGAGCCCATTCTGCTCCTTGGTTTTCCTCGGAGCTTAGGGCGATGAAGCAACTCGGGCGATGGCTGGAACAACGCTGGAGGAAGAGTAGTCATGAATCCGACCGAACACGGGCTAGAGCCAATTTTAGGGACTACTCCGTGGCAGTGGGGGCGGCGAAGAAATGCTTTTTCTCTGCCTCCATCGCGTCTGCTCAGTGCAGACAAATAGAGCTGTTTCGTGTGGTAAAAACCTTGCTCCACACATCCCCCCAGACAATGGGGAAGGAGTCATCTACAGCTCTTTGTGATCGGTTTGCCTGTTGCTTTGCAGATAAAGTCGCTTGCATCCGTGCTGACCTGGACTCCAGAGTTCTGGCAGTTCCGACAGACGTGCCTCTGGTACCATCTGGTCCCGTTGTGTTGGATTCTTTTCAGTTGGTGCAGCCTGAGGATGTGGACAAGATCCTGGGCAGTGGGCGGGCGACTTCGTGCGCTCTTGACCCTTGCCCTTCATGGCTAATAAAAGCTGCCAGGGAGGGGACAGGCAGATGGCTGGAGGTGATCGTTAATGCTTCATTAAGGGAGGGCAGTATGCCATTGTGCCTCAAGGAGGCGGTGGTAAGACCACTATTAAAAAAGCCCACCCTTGATCCCTCCAACCTGGATAACTATAGACCTGTGTCTAACCTTCCCTTTTTGGGCAAGGTGATGGAGCCTGTGGTGGCGTCCCAGCTGCAGAGGGTCTTGGATGATACGGATTATCTGGACCCTTTTCAATCTGGCTTCCACCCCGGGTATGGGACTGAGACTGCCTTGGTTGCTCTAGTGGATGACCTACGCCGGGAACTAGACAGGGGGAGTGTTTCCCTGTTGGTTCTGCTGGACCTCTCGGCGGTGTTCGATACCATCGACCATGGTATCCTTCTGGGCCGCCTCTCGAGTATGGGAATCGGAGGCACTGCGTTGCAGTGGTTCCGGTCCTTTCTTGAGGGGAGGGTTCAGAAGGTGGTGCTGGGGGACTACTGCTCGGCCCCATGGCCGTTGGCCTGTGGGGTCCCGCAGGGATCGGTCTTGTCCCCCATGCTGTTTAACATCTACATGAAGCCGCTGGGAGAGGTCATCTGGGGATTTGGACTGAGTTGTCAGCAATATGCGGATGACACTCAGCTCTATCTCTCCTTGTCATCTGATCCTAGGGAGGCGGTGGATGTCCTGAATCGGGGGCTGGAGGCCGTGATGGGTTGGATGTGGGCTAACAAACTGAAATTGAATCCGGATAAGACAGAGGTACTGTTGGTCAGTAGGAGAGCCAATCGGGATGAGGAGATTTTACTGGTTCTGGATGGGGTTGCACTCCCCTTGAAGGAGCAAGTACGCAGCTTGGGGGTACTACTGGACCCGGCTCTGCTTTTGGAAGCTCAGGTAGAGGCGGTGGCCAGGGGTGCCTTTGCACGGCTTCGGCTGGTGCGCCAGCTGCGTCCCTTTCTCAAGAAGGCAGATCTGGCCACGGTTACCCACGCCTTAGTCATGTCGCAGCTGGATTACTGTAACGCGCTCTACGTGGGGCTGCCCTTGAAGAATATCCGGAAACTGCAGCTAGTGCAAAACACGGAAGTGAGGGTTTTATCCGGAGCTGCCCGTTGGGAACATATCACCCCCATTTTGAAAGAGCTGTACTGGCTGCCGGTTCGTTTCCGGGTCCAATTCAAGGTGCTCGTTTTGACCTTTAAAGCCCTAAACGGTTTGGGCCCGGGGTATTTGAGGGACCGCCTGCTCTCAAGGGTTGCTGCCTGCTTGACGAGGACATCTGAGGGGGCCCTGCTCCGGGTGCTGACAATGAGGGAGGCCCGGCTGTCGTGCACTCGGGACAGGGCCTTCTCTGTTGCTGCTCCTAGACTCTGGAATGCTCTCCCAGTGGCCATTCGTTCCTCAGACTCCATCACGGCTTTTAAAGACTTGGCTTTTTACCCAGGCTTTTACATAATCGTTTTTACTGCTGCTTCTATGTGTTTTTATCTGTTGTCTTGTTTTTATGCTTGTTTTATATGTTTTTAGCTTGGTTTTTATTGCTTGGTGTTTTTATTGCTTTTTATTGTATGTTTTAATTTTTGTAAACCGCCTTGGGGTTTTCTTTTAACGAAAGGCGGTAGAGAAATGTAAAAATAAATTAATAAAAATAAATATTTCTATATCTATATCTATCTATATCTATCTATCTATAGAGAGAGAGATAGTCAATTAAAACAATTTTAGAGCGTAAAACAATTAAAGCAATGATTAGAGGGCAATGAAGATGGACAAGTTCAGCAAAACAAGCCCCATTAGAAAAGTTTGAAGGAATTGGGTATGCTTAGGCTGGAGAAGAGAAGACTGAGTAGGGACATAAATATCTCCTTAAAGGCTCTTTAGGGGGCAAAGACTTGCTCTGTGCTCCCGCAGAGGGCAGGACTAGGTACTGTATAAATCCTGCCTTAAGTGAGGGCAGATCTCAACTGAGCATTAGGAGAAACATCTTAACAGTAAGAGCAGCTCAAAAATGGATCCAGTGACCTGATGGTGGGGTTGTCTCTTTGTGGAGTTCTTCAAGCCAAGGCTGGACAGCCATCTATCGGGAGTGTACTAGCCTGTATATCCTGAAAATGAGTTAAGGGTAGAACTAGACGAGCTACATGTCCCCTCCAAATCTTTGGCTGAATTCTGAGGTTTACTGTTCCTTCGAGAATGTACAGGGATGCAATGTCTCATTAAGGGGCAGCCAGATAAGATTTTCCTAGCAATGTCTGCTAAGTTCTCAGGAAAGTTCTGAACGTGCCTCCCAGCACACCAAGTCCATGCCCCAAACAAGCAGTTCAATATCCTTTCCCATCTCAGTTCAAAATCTTTGAGCATGAGTCACCCTTTGCTCCCTCCCCCCCATCCAAGCCCTAGGCTGGAAAAACCGGAGGAAACAGTCCTCCTCTGCTGTATTTCATGTTGCCACCTACTTCCCTGTTCTCTACAAAGAGCCAGCAAAGCAAATCCGTTGAACAGTCAGCTTAAAAATAGATTTCGACGAAAGGTTATATATGAAATCTTGATTCTAGGCATAGAAGCCCTTTATATGATAAAGGATTGAAATAATGTGATTACATATAGTATATATGTATGTATAAATGTACATGTTGAAAAATGCAAGGCCCTGCTCCTTCACTAGGATCAATTTTACTGCAAGCAGGAGACACAAAGTGAAAAAGAAACTTCCAATTAGAGTAATATCTTCAAATCCACCTTCTGAAAGTTACTACCAACATATCCAAACAGGTGAACAATGGACCGTTTCACACAGTCACCCCCAAGTTGGTAAGCTGGGAACCAGAGGACAGATTCCTGATGAGTGAATACTCCCAGAGGGCAAGTCATATGAAGCTTCCAACCACTGATTCCCAAGAGTGTCCAAAGTTTGTCCACTCAACTTCCAATCTGGGTTACAGACAGGCATGTGCATGAATCAAAAATCTCGATTGGATTTGAGTTCGAATCAGGGGCGTAACTACCATTAGGCAAGGGGAGGTGGCTGCCTGGGGGGCCCCACGCCTCGAGGGGGCCCCCAAAGGAAAGTCACATGTGAAGTGTGTGTGTGTGTGTGTATCAGCGAGGGGCCCATTTTAAAATTTTGTCTCGGGGCCCACTCCAGCCTCGTTACGCCCCTGGTTCAAATCAAAATGTGTTGTTTCTATTTGAAACAGGCCAATTCAATTCGGACTTGATTGGATTTGAATCAAATCTGAATCTTTTCGACCTGTATGGGGGAAGTGGGAAGTGAGGGGGAGGACAGACTCCTTCCAGCCTTTACTGGAAAGGACCAAGAAATATCTTTTGCTGTGCAGAACCCACAGTGGGGGGTGTGGGGGGGGGAGGAGGCAGAGATCCAACCTGCCATCTGCCTGAGGCCTGCCAGCTGCTGTTTTTAAAAATGAGAGGCATGGAGGTGCCTTTGAACGGCTCCTGAGAGCGGTAACTGCTAGCCGCTCACACCAGGCTATCCCTTTAAAAGGCCTCTGCGCATGCATGGGGAGGCCATTTAAAGGGATAACCCAGTGTCCTTTTTTCTACAAATGTACTGTACAACCATTATTTTTTCTATGCTACATATTTCATCAGGTTTTGCTTTACTATCCTCTAATGATTAAAGCAAATGAAAACGATCTAAGCTGATGATAGAAATTGGGACAATCTTGGTAACATGGTATGGGAATTGGCAGCTGGCATCACACAACATGCCCACCAGAAGTGCACACTCTCTGGGAACTTCAGGTTTCCAGCTTACCAGCTTGGTGACAATTGTGTGAAGCCACCCAATGTGTCTTTTCTTTTGGAGTTTCTTTAATTGCAGAAAAACTGGCTTCAAAGCCTAGTAAGCAGCAATCATTTTGCTGTGAACAGCAACTAACCCTAACCTTAAAATCTAAAACCTAAACTTACTTAACCCTATTTTGATTGAAAGTATTGCAGTCTACCAGGGCAAAACTTGCTCACTACCCAGGCACTAGAGGTTTCTAGGCATTCTGCAGCAGCGCCATCATCCTATACCATTGGGGTGCCCTTTGAAATTGTGTAGGTCTTTTCCATCGAGATAAGACTGCACATCATGTCAGCTACTGAGCCCGGTCTCACGATCAGCGAGACCCGGTTTGTGCAGCAGAGCGGGGAGAGCAGGCTAAGCCCGCTCTCCCCGCAGACAATCAGGGAGGGAGCCCTGGGCGGCCAGATCAGATGCCCACATGATTGCCGGCTCTGTGACAGAGTTGGCGGGGGCTGGGGGGAGCGGGGGCCGATCGGCCCCTGGAAGCTCCAGCATGCCCTGCACGAGCACGCAGGGCATGCTGGTGAGACCCCCGGAGCCGGGAGGCAGCTTTTTGCCTTCCCACCGGGGGTCTCCTAATGAGTAGCTGTGGTGCAGAGTCGCACCACAGCTACTCACGATCTTGAAAACTGGCTTTGAGTAGTGCTCGCTCCACAAACCCGGTTTTAGGGGATGGGTACTTTCTTGTTGCTAACCCATGGGGTACTGGGTTTTGTTGTTTTGGAAGTGTTCTGGGTGTAGATTCTTTGGTAGCATATAAGATTTTCAAAGACAAACCATGAATCCACTCCCATCTGCTAACCTTAAAGACACATAAACTTCAAAAATCACTTAAAAATCAGCCCTTTGCCCAATTCCTTTCAAATAATTCTGATAGCTTCCTGGCCCCCCTTGGGCACTACCACCTACCACACTCTGCTCTAGGAACCCCTTTCTCCCTGACGTGAAGCTATACATTTGCTGCAATCCTAATTATTCTCTATGAGGAATTCCAAAATAATTTTAAAATCCACCAATAATCAGAGGAGTGTCTGATTGCCTTGGAACTTTGTGGATAGTAGGCATGCCTGTCTGTCTACTACCCACCCCACATTTGTGCCCTTAGGTGCTCCACAATAGGGGATATGGGCTGGTTCGGGTCCCATTATACCCTATGAGAAAAATAATTAAAAATATTTCAAATATTCATAAAAAATCATAGGAGTGTCCAATTGCTTCAGGTTTCACATGGTTGTTGGCACCCATGGGTGCTCCACAATAGGGAATAATGGGATGGTGCGAGTCCCATTATACCCTATGAGAAAAAATAAAAATAAATTTAAAAATTCATTAAAAATTGTATGAGTGTCCGATTGCTTTGGGGTTTAGGTGGCAGGTACCCCTGGGTTCCAGCTATCATCCTACCAATTTTTGAGTGTCCAAACTGGTTTGAACCGGTTCAAATTGGTTCAAACCATTTTGAATTCGAACCGAACCAGGGGAGGTTCGAACAAAACCAAAACCGAACCACCCCCTCCTGGTTCGAACCTGGTTCGAATTTGAACCGAACCGGGCAAACCGGTTTTGTGCACATCCCTACTGGACATAGGCCCAAACTGGCCTGAACCAGGCCCAGGAGACTCTGTGGGAGACTGGCATGGATTGAGGGAGTCACTCCCCCCTCACACACCGTGGCTGCCAACAGCAGCACCAGAACGACTTCTAAGTACTCCATATTTACTTCCCTTTATGGTTAGGGAAGCCCTACCCCAAAATTTTACTGATAAAGGGGAATCCTCACCAGATTTGAGATTGGCTCCAAACCGGCCAATCCCATTCAGTTCAAGATCGAACGGAACCTGTTTAGGCTCACACATCCTAGTTCCCTCCACCACCTGACATTTGTAACTTAGATTTGAAGTTGGATGGTGGATGTTGGGTGGCAAAGGGAACCCAACATTTTCAATCCAAAGTTGAATTTGGACAACATGGGGAAAAGCTCATGCTGGGAATGTGCTGGGAATCAGTAATCCCCTCCTTCTTACTCGCTGCTGTTATGTGTGAAGCCGCCCTTTTTGTTTCTCATTCCTTCCTACATCCCTTCATTTGCCCCTCAATCACTTTCTGTCTGATCTTCAAGCTTTTCCAATCATGGGGCTTGCCTTCTCTCTTATTTTTAGCCTGAAATGCCTGCTATCTCTCATTAACAAAGATAATTTGTCCCTCTCCCAAAATCTCCTTCAGGGTGATTTGGTCAGCATTCTGCATCTTTAGCATTCTTAAAGATACAAGCAAATAGTAAATTGTAATGTTTGCCTGTTAAGCTTCATCAATATTGGCTCTTTTACATGTTTAATTGGCCAAAGAGGAACCTTCTGAGTAGTGGTTCTATTTAGCAAGAAGAGAGCAGCTATTCTTATTTATTCCAGCATGATATATTTTGCCAGTGGCTGTTCTTGGTATTTCTCCCCAAACCTGCTCCTCCCCACTTTTTAAGATTGTGATCCCCTTTGGGACAGAGAACAACATTTTCATTCATCTGCCATGTAAACCACATTGTGATTTGTGTGTGTGTGTGTTGAAGAGCCATATAGATATAGCAAACTAAACTAAACTAAACTACTTGCCTTGCCAGCGGTGTGAAAGTGATTGACAGAAGGAACATGGAGGGCACATTCACACATAACACAGAACTGCAGGTTCAATGGATGCGTGGTTCCCCTCCCCAACTCCCCCGCTCCGGTCCACATTTGGACGTAACAGAGTGTAGGCTCTCTGCAGTCAGGGAGAGTACAGAGAGGAGGGAGAATTGGCTGTGTGGGCTTCCTTCTTGCATGGAAGACAGCTTACACAGCCAATCACAGTGGGAGAGAGGGAGGAGCTTCCTCCTTCAATTCAGGTTTCAGACAGCCGAGCCTGCAGTTTAGCATTCACGTGTAACACAGGTGGCTGTTAACCTCGGATTGGAGCGGTGATACTCACTAAAACCCAATGGTTCAAACTGGAATTTGGAGAGCAAATCCTCGGGTCGCTCTCTGTATGAGACCAGAGTTTCACTGGAGTGTCATGCATTTGGATGTACATGTTAAAATGAGCTCAGAGAGTGATTTTGTTGAATTCTGTGCTTTAACAAATTTGAAATTTAACTGAAGTTGCTTAAATTGAAATAATTCCATTTTTAAGAGAAAATTCCTAACAAACTAGACCTAATTGGAGAGGACTTTTTGTTTTCCAGAAACAGCTTACACCATCCATGGTGTTGAAATAGCTGGTTTCTTCTATCCTGTTACAAAATACTTTCCTTGTGAATCACATTCTTTGAAATTTAATGTAACATTTCCCTGGAGCTGCTGTCCTACATATGAAATAAGGGGTAATTTCTTGTTAAATATGAATACATGTAATGGTGCTCAACCTTGTTAAAAAAAAAATCACCTCTAACAGTGGTTTCTTCCCTTCCTGGATGGACAGATATTTGTTCTCACAAACATGGTTTTATTTTTGTAGATACCTGGGGATAGTTTGTAGGAAAGAGTTGGTGAAAAAATAGCCAAGTAGCACTCCCCTTCAACGCCCATCCTGTATTCTAAATTCTCAGAATTGCTGGGTTTTGGTTTAAAAAAAAAAAATGAGTCATTTGTTAAATGTGTTAGCAGGGTTGCATGCAGTTTGCTTCTAAATACTTTTAAACTCAGCAAGACTTTACTTCTGATAACATTTAACACTGGGCTATAAATGTAGTTTGGAGAGAAATGCCAGCTACTAATTTGAAAACATAAATGGCAACATTACTCATACAAGACAGATTTTATTTGCGAATAGTACGGTTTTTAAAAAAGTATTTTTGAAGCAAACTTACTTCACTGCAGTAACCAAGAGCTGGTGTGCCCATTATGCTCACTACAAGGATCATTGTCCCTGTACTGAGATTTCCACCTCAGCTACCACCCCAGACAGATTGCCTACCACAACTCACCACACAAAATGTGTGCAATCACTCTTCATATGTTTCTTTATCTACAATCTAGCCTGGCTGGTAGGATTTCAGCTGAGTAGGAACTTTACCTGGCTGAGGTCTGGTTACAGTTACCACTGGTTCATTTGGTGGCTACTTGGACCCAGGCCTTCTCTGTGACTGCCCCACGGCTCTGGAATATGCATGCCTAAGAGATGTTCTATCTCTGGCTGTTGTTTTTTTTTAAAGACCCTTACTACACACCAGTTTTCTCAGGCTTTTAATGGATTAATTTTAAATGGTTTGTTTTATATTGTAAAATTGTTTAAATCATTTTATCCTGTTTATATTGTATTTTAACTTACGTACATTGCCTAAGGTGATGTACCCTGCTAACCTTGCTAACTTGGCAAAGAGGCACCTTTTAACATGGTGGTTCTCTTTATTTAGCAGGCGGAAAGTAACTGGCCCTATCCACCGCCAGGACAGGACCTCCAGTGACTGTTGCTGGTGTCTACTTTATGTTTCTTTTTAGATTGTGAGCCCTTTGGGGACAGGGATGCATCTTATTTATTTATTATTTCTCTGTGTAAACCACCCTGAGCCATTTTTGGAAGGGCGGTATAGAAATCGAATGAATGAATGAATGAATGAATGAATGAATACGGACACACATATCAGGTGGTTTATAAATATGGTAGGTAGGTAAATAAGCAAGTAAGTAAAATTAAAATGCATCCAAGGAGCTCAATGTGCTGTTATGGATTTTGCCCCTTTTATGTTCTCAGAAACCCAGCAAAGTAGCCTGGGATGAGTGATGTGTTCACATCATTGAACTATGGAAGTTCACCAATGACTTTCATAGGTAAGCAGAGATGGGGCCCAGGCATCCTTTCTCTTGTGCTAGTACGAACTTGTAAGGTATGACCCCAAACATAGGGATCAGCAGAACTATGTAGTGCCATGGGCATTTCATAGGCTCCGATAATCAGCACCTTAATTGACAGCTGCATACGACTCACATCACATGATGCCATGTTACTCAGTGGACACAACTGATCACATCCCTATCACCCTTGTGAAGGAGGCACAGCTAGGGACCCGTACCCCAAGACTTCAGGAGACAGTATCCCACAATTTGGGGACAACACACAGGGGCACACCTAGGTAATTTGGGCACCCAGACTGCACAGCCATGAGCCCCCCATACAAAGCCCCCCAAAACCTACTTTCAGGGGCCCACCACTGAACCTCAGTGTGTTTTTTCAATTACAACTGCCGTGTGACCAAGGGGTGGCTGCCGGGGGGTGAGCGGAGCAGTCCTCCCCTCTTTGGTGGCAGCGGCAGCTGGAGTGACGCTAGGCCCATCCGTTCGGCCCAGCATTTTTTGCGAACTGTGAGGCGTGCTTGCGCAGTTGAGAGATCAACACAAGCCTGTGACATCACAGACTTGCAATGATCTCACAAGTGCACCTCGCAGTTGGCAAAAGACGCTGGGCAGAACTGAAAATCAGTTGCAGTTGTGTTTGTTTGTAAATCTCATTTAAGAAGATAAAGGTAAAGCATTCCATCAAGTCAGTGTTGACTCCTGGTGACCACAGAGCGCTGTGGTTGTCTTTCGGAGAATACAGGAGCGGTTTACCATTGCCATCTCCTGCACAGTCTGAGATGATGCCTTTAGCATCTTCCTATATCGCTGCTGCCAGATATAGGTGTTTCCAGCGGGGATTCGAACCGGCAACCTCTGGTTTGCTAGTCAAGTCATTTCCCTGCGGCACCATTAGGTGGCTCATACACGGAGTCCCCCCCCCCCCATAACATTACACAGGGAAAATTCTCAGAAGATAAATGAAAAGTAAACTTTTAGAAGCTTTTTCCAGTTCCTTAATCTCCAGTGTCAAATATTTTAGAAGTGAATAAAATATAAAACAAATATTATTGATTGCTTTGATTCTGTGCTCAAATTCACACACAAAAAAACCCCATCCCAAACTGCATCAAAAACATGCCTTCTGAATAAAGATTCTGGATCATTGACATATAGAACATCCTTTCTTAGCTGTGTCATCCTGAAATCCTTTCCTCTTCTTGCCTCTTTTCTTCTGTAAGAAGTCCTGCTTCCTATAAAATTTTCGGCCACTGTCCTCTAAGCTGTTTTACTTCTTCAATAATATCCACAATGAAAGCTGCCCCTAATTTTGCCTGTAAGCATTTGTTTCTGTCTTCAGTGCTTGAAAGAAACTTGTACCAAAAACTAGCCAACGAATGGCATGAACTTGAGCTGAAGTACCTTGTCAGTACACCTAGTTGTAAACTCATTTATTTACGGTCAACGGCCAAATAAACACTACAGCAAAGAGCATACAGTACAATACAATAACGTAAGTAAAAATTTAAAAAACAGTTTGCAGACACCTTAATTTACATGTTTCTGAACAAAAAGCAAGCAATTCTATGAGTAACTTCTTCATGCCTATCTCCTAAAAAATAAACAATAAAATGTTCCTCAGACCAATCTTTAAATCTTAAAGACCAACCTTTAAATCTTAAAGACCAACCTTTAAATCTTCAATACAGATCTCCTCTTTTAGACAAGATCAGCTACTCAGACTGCTAGCCTCATATGGCCTATATTAAATCCAGCTTTTGGGGAGGGTGAATTTCCCAGCTGCTGTCTGTTCACTGTGGTGTTGATGAAACCATCGGTTGGTCAGACAGCTGTGGTTGTTCCTCATTTTGCTGACCGCCTGGCATAGTGTCAGTCTCTGTCTCCTCACAAACTGTCTCAGACTGGGGTTCTCCATGGTATCCTATAAAACAGTGCTGCCTGACTTTGCCAGATAAAAGCTATTCCTCCTAATTTTGCCCATGGAGTAAGTACCCAGTAGGAATGGGATGTATGGACTTTTTCACAGATGGTCCCCCAGGTCTGTTCACTGTGAATTCAAATAACCTCTTCTGGTTCAAGGTCTTTATAGGAGTGGTTACCAGAGTCCGTTGGCAAAGTCGTTCAGATACAACAGCCCATGAGTAATTCAGCTGGGCTATATCAGTTTGAGAGAGGAGAGGCTTGGTATTCCATCAGGACTCTTTGTGGGTCTGAATTTTTCTTCAGTTGCATTTTGACTATTTGTACAGCAGCTTCCACATATCAATTGCTCTGAGATACCGGGGGCTAGATAGATGTCTGATGATGAAATCCATAATCTTCTGCAAAATTCTGAAACTCTTGTGTCCCCAGATGCAGGAACTGTCATCTGAACCCACTCTTAGGGCACCATGCCTGTCAGATATGCAGTGCAAAACAACAGTATGGGTGTTGAGGCTCTCCATCTTGGCAATTTCTGGGAAGTGGGGAAAATAATCTGTGACCAAAAGATACTAGTGCCCCCAAGTAATGGAAGAGATCTTACATGACGTTTTGCCAGGGTCACTCTGATGGCATCAGTGGTTCATGATGAGTGTCTGCCTCCTGAATACAAATTGGACATGGTTTTACTATCTCTTTAATCACTTTTGATGGCCACCAGAACAATTCCCTTGTACAGGCTCAGCAGTCGGCACTTTGCAATGTTCTGGTGTCCATTGTGGATTCAAGAAAGATTTTCTCCTTGCCTGGGGCTGGGATGATTAGGCAGTTTCCTTTCATAAGCAGTCTGTCTTGGACTAAAATCTCATGCCATACTTGTCAACGTTTGAGGCACTCCTTCAGCTTCCATCACTTTGGCCAGCCTTTGTCACTACATCATGCAATTGCTTGCAACGTAACATCTTCTTGCTGCCTGATCAGTAGCTTCTGGTCAGAGAGGCAGGAAGGCTGGTTACATCAGAATGAACATGTCACAATCTCATGATCCAAGTTTTGTCAGCTCTGTTCCTCCATTGGTTGTCTGGAAAGTGCATTTGCAACAGTAAACTCTTTCTAGGGTACATGAGTGATTTCGAATGAAAACCGCATCATCTGAAGCTGTAGGCATTGCAATTGAAGTATGAGATCATCCAACTGTTTACTTGTAAAAAAATATAGGAATTTGAAAAGGTGCAGAAGAGGGCAACTGGATAATCAGAGGTCTGAAGCATCTTCCTTATGAGGCAACAACATCTGGGATTTTTTAGTTTGGAAAAGAGGTGACTACAGGGAGACACGATGGAGGTTTATAAAATTATGCATGGAGGAGAGAGTGGACAATCAATCAATCAATCTTTATTACGGTTGTAGACCAGCATAAAATATAAGGGTGATTACATGTTAGAAGTGAGAGTAGATAAAAAGTGATTACATATAAAACGATACATATTAATACTAAAAAGACTAAAAATACTAAAAAATAATAGATAATACACCAAAAGCATGAGGGCCTAAAAGCCTCATAAATAATATGTCATAAAAATGCATGAAAGGCATAAAAGGGGGGGCATTAAAATGGATGTAATAAGGTTAAAAGACAGGAGAAAACAGAAATACATAAAAGCCTGAGTAATAAAACTGGAAAATCATCAGATTAAAAGATATAAGGAACAGTAGAAAGGGAGGTGCGTGAGCAATTGTAGGGCCTGCCCAGAGTCACCGAGGGTCAAATTAAGGCTGATAGAACTCACTGCCTATCATCCGCCAATGAGTGCTGATCACAGCCGCACAGTACCTGGAGACGCTATATGTGATGGCAGACTTAGAGTCAGAGAGTAGCAAGGAGCTGTAGAATTGGCTCGGACGACCTGGATATTTGCTTAGCAATGGAAGGATGAGGGAGGCACGAAATGTCTATAAAACAAGCAGTTGAGGAGAACATGCTTAGTAGTTTTGATCAACCCTAGGCCACAGGGGCATAGTCACTCTGCAGATGGGGTCCTTCTATAACGGCTTTCTAGCATTGCTGAAAGGAGGCCATGACAGCAAGCCAAAGTGAATGCCCTTCTGTGCTTTGGAACCTCCAGTTGAGTTTGGTATGCTGCTGGAGAAGCAGAAAAGAGAGTGGACAGAGATACATTCTTCTTCTTTTGAAACACTAGAACCAGGGGTCATCCTCCCCAAAAAATGGAAGGCCAGGAAATTTAGGGTCAACAAAAGGAAGTACTGGTCTCTCTATGACTGCCTTCACACATAATGCCAAACTGGGGGCAAACAAGCCAGAGGTTTGGTTTCATGGCCATTCGAATTCATAAAACCACAGTTTTGTTACAACAGCAACTCAAGGTTTCCCTCCCCAAACTGTAATTTGAACCTCCGGTTTGTAGTAAGTTTTGATGCTCGAACAGCAGCTTTTACAGCAGCATTGTGTTGTCCCAGTTCTGCCACCATTGTAACCTGGGTTTCATGCTGTGGCTGCTCCCAAAACCATAGAGAGTGGCTTGGACCAGCCCAGAAACATGCCAGCACTATGCCTACCTCGCTTTTCATTGGCCGCCTCTCAGAGCCTGCCCCGTGCCCCCCTTCTCCTTCCAGTGCTGCCTGGCAACAGGGATGCCATGTCCTTCCAGTCACAGCATTTAAAGGGATGTAAGCACATTGGCAGATGCCTGCTGTCCGCTGTGTGCTTCAGGACTAGGGTGCTCCAAGGCATGAGAAGCATGTCAGATGGGGATGATGACATGAGGAGAGGTTCTCCTATGACCCATTAAATCTGGGGCCTTGAGGAAAGCAGACGTGGGCCTCTGTAACAGAAGTCATGGAGTGCACCCCATGTCACTCAAGTATCTATTATCCTGGCACCCCATGCCCCCATCATTAGAACAGGGGCACCTTGGATAATGTTCTCCATTATATGCCGCTCCCTAACACCTACATCTCTCATGCCACAAATGGCACTTCTACTATGTAGGGATGTGCATGGAACTGGCCCGAAGGCCATTTATGGGCCTCCAAACTGATCAGAAGAACTGGCACAGAAGAACTGTGAGGATATGACCAGAAGTTGCCGCCACACCTGCGCTCACACATCACGCATGCACATGCACCTATGCCGGCGGGCGCAGGTGCATTGGTGACTTCGTCATATCTGGAAGATGAGGGCAATGGGGTGGCAGGGAGGTACACTGCAGCCCCAAGGAGCATTAAGAAACATGGACACCAGCGGGGAGAAAGCAGTGGGATGGTTAAGTGCACCCTCCCCCACTCTTAAAGGGAGACCCCCCACTGCCTTCGAGCCGCTCTGCCATGGTTCTGTGCACATCCCTACTGCTATGTGCTCTGCGACTATCACCCGCCAGACTTACAGGGTTACACACTTCTTGTTGGCAGCCCAATGGTGCATATTTCTAGGTGCACAAACAGGGGCCATAGCGGGGATACTTTCTGCGGTTTTCAGTGCTAGGAAAGTTAGAAGAAAGGCAAAGGATTGCCTGCTCATTCTATGCAAGCACTAGTTCTCCAGATTCTCTGAGGGAGGTGGGGTGCCCATGTACCAGGGCAGAGTTGGGAGGAGATGATACTCAAGCTCTGGTGGGGACAGTGGACTCTGTTTGCCAGTAACCATTGCTTTATATCATCCTCACAATGGCAACAAGATTACTTATTAACAACTAAATCTGTAGATATTATGGGATGAGGGGGTTAGTGTGAGCCAAGAACCAGATGCTGGTTCAAAACAAGGCCAGATACAATATGTACCACTGACATGCCTCCTTGAGTTACCCTAGGAGGCTTGCCTTGCCAGACTGGTCACCCCCCCAAAAAGACTCCCTCATGAATCTTTTAGTACTGTCCATACCAGGTGTCCTTGGTAGGTACTATCTCCTTTCCTGCAGCTGCCTGTGAGAACAATGTCTTCAATAAGGCTTTGATGGGCAGGGCGCAGTTGATACTTCTGGAAAGGCCTTGAGGGCATGTCTCTGCACCAGGACCACCATGCATTCCTGAAGTGGCTGGCCACACCCCTCCCATGCCATGTTGCCCACTCCTAGACCTGCCAGTGCTAACGTGCAATGCAAATGTGCAGAGTCCACTGTGTGGTTCGATTTATCTATTCCCACCTGGGACTTGTATGAGAGTGGTGTGTGACTGGACGGTTCGGTTGTCCATGTAGCGCTGGGGGCCCTCCTTTCCTGCTGCACCTGCCCTATGATCAGAGGTGGCTTGGAGGTTTGTGCAGAGTTCATGACCCAAGTAGCTGCACAGGGAGGCAGGAAAGGGTTAACCACACTCTCTGTAAGTCAGGTGGCTAGAGGGTGGGGGCACAGCAGGGTGGGCTGGAACAGAGCTCGCAGGGCTGCCTCCTGCTCCTTCTGTGGCCAGTGGGAGGGCAGCTGCTGACCTAATGAGGCTGAAAAACATATATGCATTTATTGACACTTGAAACAAATCTTATTTCTACCCATTTATTAATACATTCATTAAAGTCCCTCGTTGCCAGAATTATCAAGATATCCTATTGTGAAGAATAATTGCATCATCATGATATACAGGGCTGTCGAAGGCAGAAGTGATTTGTTGTTTGTTGCTTCTTCTTTTGTAGACAATATACACGGCAATACCAGCACCAATACAGATTAAGACGACCAAGATAGCCACCGTCGCAACTGTGCCACGTGCTGTTGCAGAAATCTCTTTGGAAACTACAGATGGGGAAGAAGAAGGGAAAAAAGACCCTTAGATATCATATAAGCACATCAACACATGCAGGTACCAGCTAGCAAGCATTTAAATACCCGATGCTACTCATTGTATGAACAGGAGGATAGATATGGTGGGATGATATTGGAGACTTACAAACCGAGGAAATGGCCTCCTGGTTGGGGGAGTGGAGAGAAGGGGATGCAGAGGCAGAGCAGATTTGGAATCAGAACCTGCGTTTGTACAGGAGGAGCTCTGATGCTCCTTTAAATGAAGAATGTCTTTTTTTTTTTTTAAGGCTTTGAAAAACATGCAGAAATCCTGCCCAAAAGGAAGATGGATCCTGAAGAGGAGAGATTTGATTCCCACCTGCCAAACAGGCAAAAGAATATTTGTCCCTCCCTCTTGTTCCTTATTCACTTCCACCATTCCTTGAGTGAACGTCTAGCAAAGGGACACACCCTCTGCCAGTTTTTCAAGTCTTCTCAAGCAGCACCATGGAGATCTTTCTTAGACTCGGGAGGTCTCTCTGCGACTCCCCAGCTCTCCCACTTGGTTGTAGCAGTTCTTCACCAGCAGAGTTGTCAGCTTCCCCCTGTGCCTTAAGCAACGACATCACTGGTAGAATCTTTTTCCAGTACTGATTGTCCATGCTGGAAAAGGGTTCAGCTATAGATTTCTGCCTGCTGTGTTGCTGCCAAAGTCATGGGAATCCTGCTGGGGAGGAAATGGTGCCTGACAGGCCTGATAGCGAAGGGGCCAGCAGCCATCACAGTGGTTGTTTTGGGAAATGGGGCTGGAAGGGATTGCACTGCACACACCATGCGGAGTGCCACACATCCCTGCTTTGATTAGAGACTTTGTGTTGGGCATGTATGGAGGCATCCATGCTGCATCAGTCCTTCAAATGTGGACAGTACTGCATTATTGCCAAGTTCATTGTCTGTATTGATGCCAGTTTCACATGATGAATCTCTCATTACAAGTGGGCCAAAGAGGGCTCTAAAGTGAGCGCTGATCTGTGGACATCATATTATCCTCCAGGTGTACGCCTAGAGCAAATCGGTGGAGTGATGCAAGTCACTTCAGTTTACCAGTGTAGATGGATAGAACAGTGACACAGTGGATCTGCAACATAGTCTCGGCAGAGCCATAGGGAGGTTGGTGGCTGCCCTGTGACAGGCTGTTGCTGCCACCACCTGCCTTCATGTTAGCCCCACTGCATGCTTGCCCCTGCCACATCCTCGCACTGGGACAGAAGCACGCCAACACAGGGGATGTGGCCGACACCGGGGCAAGGATACACAGCCCCTCACCCTTTCCCAGATGCCCAACCAGCACTTTGTTTGCCAGCTGGGTGTTCTTTCCTCTCCCTGTTTGGAGTACGTGTGCATCTATGTCCCAGGGTCACCCACGCACCTTCCTGTCGCAGGACACAATGCAGGTGGGGCAGAGGCGTAACTAGGGAAAACGGCGCCCGGGGCAAGCACTGAAATTGCGCCCCCGCCGCCGCGCCTCCCCCACCGCCGCCCCCCCAGCATACATCTGACTGACACACATGTGTTTTTTCCTCACAACAACCCTGTAGAGTTGGCTTGTATCTCAAACAACAGAATTATGATGCAGTGATGCACACCACATTATACTTAGGTTTTTCCTCACAAGCAACAACCCTGTGGAGTTGGCTTGTATCTCAAACAACAGAATTATGATGCAATGATGATACACACTACATCAAGGTTGACTCAGCCTTCCATCCTTCCGAAGTCGGTAAAATGAGTACCCAGAATGTTGGGGGCAATATGCTAAATCATTGTAAACCGCTTAGAGAGCTTCGGCTATAGAGCGGTATATAAATGTAAGTGCTGTTGCTATTGCTAGTGCTATTATACTTAGGTTTTTCCTCACAAGCAACAACCCTGTGGAGTTGGCTTGTATCTCAAACAACAGATCCAATGATTGATGATACACACCACATTATACTTTGGTTTTTCCTCACAAGCAAGAGAATATCTCCAAAGGTCCTGGCATATAACCCCCTCCCCCATTTTTCTTGCCAAACTTTGTGTCTTTAGCAGGATACCACAGGCACTTGTTAAAGCTAACACTGCAGGTTTTTCTGAGATGGAGCTGTTATAGGAGCACTTCAGCGTAAACTGAGATCACAAGGCAAGCTTTCACAGTGCAAAAACAAGCATGCCAGCAAGCAGAACTCAAGGTAAAACTCTCTTGAAACACCTTGTAACAATGCACAGTCAGCTGTGTTACACTGCTTGAGTCAACTCACACTGCTGTACTACCCAGGCTGTGGGAATTGACTCTCAGTTCCATATACATGCATGCATTTAAGATTGAGTGCCAAAGAATCTTTATGATTGTTTTTCTTTCTTTTGGGGCGGAGAGAGGAGTGTATAATGCAAACATTAATACCTGTTAGGCACCTGAGAACCATAGTTGGGCAGCTAAATAAAAGCCTGATTCTTTAATATGTTTTTCCCCCCACATGTGGCTTCTGTAGTTTTTGCAACTCATTCAATTTCTCACCCTGACACTTGGTCTGCTGCTTCCACCCGCCCGCCACCGAATCCTTTCATCCATGCGGGTGTCCGTGTGTGTCCTCATCGTCCTGCCTGCACCTGCTTCAGTGCAGCCCCAGCCACCTCCGCGACGGCGACTGTGCCACTACGTGCAGGCAAACAGAGGAGGACGGACGCACCGCACGCATGCGCAGCGCGACTCGGCACACCGGCTGAGTCGCGCATGCGTGCGTCACTGACTAGAGACCCTCTGGCCGGCAAGCCACTAGAGGACCTCTTTCTGGCTGTTCCAGACTAAGCGAGTGACGGAGCGAGCGAGCCTCAGCCAAGGGCAGGCGCAGTGAGCAGCATGAAAGGTGCCCGCCGCCAAGCCAGGCAACTGACTGGCCGCAAGCAAAGCAAGGGGGGCGCAGGCGGGCAGGTGCAGTGAGCAGCATGAAAGGCACCCACCGCCGCCAAGCCAGGCCACTGACTGGCTGCCAGCAAAGCAATGGGGGGGCGCGGGCGGCGTGGAAGGGACCGCTCGTGGGGGAGGGGGTGCCAACGCGCTCCCTTGACTGCTGCAGCGCTGCTGCACTGAGCAGGAGAAATTTGTATTAAAAATTTTTTTCCCATGTGACCTGAAAAGATGGCACCCGGGGCACGTGCCCCCCCTGCCCCCCCTATAGTTACGCCTCTGAGGTGGGGAATAGGGCAGAGACAACAGAATACACTGGAATACTCTCTTCATACTGGGGAGGCAATTATCTCTGTGTAGAAACACCCTGTGTGGGACTGTGAGCAAAAATGGTCGGGGAAACACCTTAGGCCAGTTTGTCTCAGCAGTTCGGAGCTTTGTAGTTTGGTGGGGTTGGTGGAGACCTTTTCCTTGGCATACTATTGAGGTGTGTCTTGGGGTCAGTACTTTCGACTGTTCTGAGGCAGGGTGGGATTGCTGAAAGGATATCTAGTAAAGTCTTCCTTGTATGCCCTGAGGGAGACTTTGTTCCTCATAGGGGGAACTGGGAATAAACAACTAGGACTCTTGTGTATGCAGCAATTACTTGGTATTACTCGGTATTCGATAACGTTATGGCCCTAGTTTATCCAGTATCTTTCACTTTCAGGGACATGCAAGAATAGTAGCAATATCCTTCTTGTTTTGAAATACACCGAATTATAACTAACATAAATACCTACAATTTGAGCTAAATAAATAACATAAATGCCTACAATTTTCATAATACCATCCTACCTGGCTGTTTTGAAGGCTCTGTAGTTGGATCTTCAACAACTATAAAAGAAATTAAGAAAAATGCTTATAATGTGAAATGATCCCCATTGTAGCAAAGTGCAAACACTTGAATGACATTTAAAACATATTCTTACATTTTAGGAAGACAGGTATACTGCAAAGCAACATTTTTTTAACACAAGCCTCTGTTAGCAACATGTTTTGCATGGGGTTTGGGGTGGGAAAGAGGCTTGAGGGGCCCAGCAAAGACAGGCTGTTAGCACATCCAGACACCACTCATATGAACTCCATTGAATAGCCCTGCTGGATCAGGCCAAAGGCCTTCCTAAGTCCAGCATCCTGTTTCACACAGTGGCCCACCAGATGCCTCTGAGAAGTCTACAGGCTGGCGTTCAGGGTATGCCCTCTCTCCTGCTGTTGGTCCCCTGCAACTAGTACTCAGAAGCATTTTGCCTCTGAGGCTGGAGGTGGCCTTTAGCCATCAGAAACTTCCAAGCAAGCATGCTCTCAATTGGGCATGAACATGTAGCAATCTGCCAAGAACCTGTCTCCCACTGAGGGAAATATGTCATTTTTAGAACAATAAAAAGACTGAGATTTAATTACCCTACAGCATGTTAAGCAATGTTACCTAGAAAACTGTGTAAATGAAAATGCATCTTGGATAGATACAATGGTAATGGATTCATAAGGTTCTTCACATGAGCAGTCCTACCTGAGCATGCACAGCCCCACCTGCGTAGGGCTGCTCATGTGGAGGGCTGGGATCAATCCCAATCCCAGTACTCCTTGCCAGGGCAACCAGATTTTTTGCATGGGTAGTGGGGTAGAAGAGAGTGGGTGCACCCTTCCACCCCTTCATGTGCTGCTTGCATCCCAAACATGCACAAAGTTGAGCAGCAAGAGCACCTGGCAGCAGGGGAATCCCCCAATGAACCACGCTCCTGGAGTGGTGAATTGTGGGATGCTGGAGGACTTCCTTCTCTGGCGCCCAACTCCTCTGCTTGCTGTGGTGCTGCTCATGTGCTGCGCAAGCAACGGAGCCTACTGGGGAGGGTGATCATGTGCGGGGAGGTAGGTAGTAGCCTGCCTCCCCACCAAACTTGCCCGGCTGGGTTGGGATAACTACCTTATTATTTATTACATTTGTATCCTCCACTTCCTCAAGGAAGTATAGGGTTTGTAGACATGGTTCTCCCTATCATTGCATCCTCATAATCATGTGGACAGCACACAGAAATAGCTGCACATCTGTACTCTTAATTATCAAGATCTTTCCGTTGTTCTTCTGTGTTTGGGTTTTTATTTTATTTTATTTTGAAGTGCAAGTTTCCCAGGATGTTATCACGCATTCATGCAGATGTACCACCATATACAGAATGAAAACAGAATGGCATACATGTGGTGATGAACTTACACTAGTCTGTGCCTCGTCAATATTACTGCTTACTGGGATGAAACTGCTGTGACAGATCACAGTTCAGAGATGCTCTAAAGCATTAAAGGAAAAATGAATTAACTTCCTCCCCCCCCCCCCAAGATTTTGGGCCTGACGTAGAAACAATATGATGGTGGTACTCCTTTTGTTTTCAGATGTCATTGTTACTAATTTTGGAGAGTGCATAACATATGCTACTGTTTAAAAAATGGGAACTGGGTTGTGAATTTCAATTATTCAATGAGGTCGTTCTCACGACTGTGCGGTGGGAGGGGGGAACACTTCCCCAACCTTGCTTTCCCCCAGACAATCCTTGGAAGCCTGGTGGGAGCATGTTCTGCACTCCCATTTGATCAACCCTGTTCTGTGCAATGCAGAGCAGGACCGATTGCTCTGAGGCTGGGACTTGTCCATTGGTGTTGGGCTGGAGGCCCATTTGGTGAGTGGGAATATGAAGGAAGGCTTGATGATCTCGTAAATCTCAGGCTGGATCTGTTCCCACTCGGATGCATTCCAGCAAGCACTGCTCAGTGCCTCGTGACCTGGGTTGAGGTGGGCTGGCATGCATCTCCTCAGCGGGGGTAACCTTGTGGTAGAGTAGAGGTTTGGACTGGGTACCGAGCCAAATCAAAGCCCAGTCCTTTGCCCTCCTGTGGGTATCCCTCCTATGAGATTGACCCACATGGGGGATACCCGCACTTTAGTTAAGATCCCTTGTTGCAGGTTTTGTAAATATTCAATAAAGTGGCCATAGTATTTTCCAACTACATGTGTCCTGTCATTATTTGGGCCTGGGTTTGCAACTAATGGTGACTAAAAATTACATGGCCAAAGCTTTGATTACTGCACGTTTGGTAAAAATCAATATATTTCAGCATCAATTCCATTCTCACTCCTATTGTTTATCATTAGTTTCAGCCTATCCATAATCAGAAGTATCCTGCCTGTCACAAACTTAGGAAAGAATGGAAGGTGAAAATGCTATGAAAGGTATGAAGTGTGAGGACCAACATGCTGAATTGTGGTCTATGCTAGAGCAAGTATACTTAGCAGTCTTAAAAGATTGCCACAAGCAATATGGTGGTCAATAGCCTTCTCTTGCTAGAAATGGCATGTCTATATTATTGGATGTTTTAAGTTGTTTAAGAAGCTTAAGTAGCTTAAGCAAGACATTTTAAGCTGTTTATACAGGAAAACATCCCTATCTGAGGAGCAGAAGTTTAGAAACACTTGCCTTGGATATCTTTTTAAAAGAGAGTTAAATAAAGTTACAGCAAAAAGTATGAACTTGAAGGGTCTTAGGACACTTATAACTGCATATAATTCTATACAAAGCAATTCTGCACTTGAATACTGTTTTGTATCAGCATCAGTTCAATAAAATATTATTTAAGTCTTACTTTTGTCTGTTTTACAAATATATCCAAAATGGCGATATTCACAGGAATCTTTAGACCACTCCCCATCACTGTTCATGAAAACACAGTCATCAGTTGGCATCCTCCATAAGCTATAATATTCAAAGTTTTCATCAGAAACCGTGGGTTCACTTTTCCAGTTGACAAAATCTACAGCAGTCTTGTCCTCCCATTTCCATTCTCCTATTGATAAAAAGAAATGGACATAAATCATCTTTTAAATTTAAATTTTTAATTTTTAAAAATTGTGTTCTGATTGTAACTGATTAAAAATGTTTTAAATTGTTTATTGCATTTTTTATCCCCTGCCTTTTTTTTGTCTGTTATGATTTAAGGTGTGTTGTTATCTCATGTTTTAATGTTATGTTGTAAACTGCCCAGAGAACAATTTGTTATGGGGCAGCTAACAAAGTTTATTATTATTATTTTATTATTATAATGACTTAAAAATGAGTACTACATTGTCTGGAAGTCAAACTATATGGAAAGTTATTTTAAAGCTACATTGACTACTTCAGCCATCAAGCTCTTTCAGTCTGGAAAAAATAAAAGCAATTTCCATCATCTTACCAGAACACTACATCCATAAATAGCATAACCTTGGATCCAATGGAGAACTAGCATGAGCAGAAGCTTTTTCCACTAATGTTGGGGAAAGGGGCTCTGATTTCCTTCAGCTTCCCCACAATGACAGCCCCACCCCCATGTAACAGTGAACACCATTTGAGTGGCTTTTTAGGGGCATAGGGGGCTGCTGGAAAGCTCATGCGTCACTGGATTTTCTGGGTTTGGGTGGTCAAAAGAGAGCTCCCTGGCAACTTGCTGATGGCTGGGGCCAGGCCACTCTTCCCTTTGCTGAGATGTTCTTCCTTGGCAGCAGGGGATGCTACACCGGTTTGGTAGCAGACAGCACTACTTCCCAGGGGCCCTCAGTCTTCACAGAGACCAGAGCTTCCTTTCTGTTCTGCTGTCCATAGGCAATTTTTTTAAATTCAATCAATCAATCAATCTATTTGCTTACCCATAGCCATAACAAAAATAATTGAATCAAAAATTGGGTTGTTAACACAACAAAAGAAAATCACAGAACACTAAAAAATGCAAGGACTGACTCAATTAGAGAGATTATATCAGCTTGCCACATGCTTTGATGGCAGAAATTAAAAAGCTGTCTACTTTTCTTGTAACATGGGGTTTAGTATCAGCTAATAAAAAGTTTGCAAAGAACTCCAAAGACCTCCCAGGGTAAACCATAAGGCAAACTTTAATGCAGATTTGTTCAGTTTAAAACTCTCTTTTCTTGGATGACTTTGGTGGAGACTGGAGAGGAAGATACATTTCCAACCACTTCTTGCCACAGCTTATGCTATGGAGAGTGTGCAGAGCAGATGAAACCAAACTACAATTCCCAGGGGGCAATATGATAATGAAGGTGACACCATCAGCACATATGCATGAATATTACATGGGTTTTCTCTGAATGTTTGCTTGGAAGGCCATAAATACCAAGCTGATTCTAATGCAAGCTGAAGGGAATGCAATAGCACAGTTCATGGGTACCAATTGTTAAGTCTTGTTAAGCTTTCACTTTGAAAAAATGAAATTACACAGTGCTATATAGGTAAATGGTGAAAGTGAAATGATTACCATCCACATTTTTGAATAATCCAATCCAATAGCTGGAACGAGCAGGTTGTACAATGTGTTCCAGAAAAAAATTCATTTCAGTTAAGTCTTCTACTGAAGTCAAGGTGGCACCTATGAAACATCAAGTAAGTAAAGAAAGCACATTAAAAAGTTGCCTTCCCAATGAAAATTATTGAGAAAGCTTCATGGGATAAAACAAATTGTTCACCATCCAGTCCTGGCAATAACACCCAATTCTGGATGCTCTAGAGAAAATGCATTGCTTGGCCTTTATTTTACTTATTTATTATTACATTTCTATTCCAGCTAAATGCTTACTCTCCAAGTGATGTTCAAAGTAAACAACAATTACAGTAAAATCAGAATTAAAACATTTCAAATCAACAACTTTAAATCAAAACTTAAAATTAAGTACAATCAAATGCTAGGATAAACAAATGTGTCTTCAAGGCTCTCCTGAAGGCAAACAAGAAAGTCAAACCCCTCATTTCACTCCAATTGTCTCATGTTTAATAATCAAATATATATTTCTCTTAAACGTACCCGTTACTAATCCCATGTGTGGCAGCTCTCGTGAGAATTTTCCTCCCCAGCCAGCGGGGAGGGAAAGAGGCGGCCAGGCCAGTGGGCAGGCGGGAGGGGAGGGAGGGAAAGCGCTGCCCGAGGGTGCCAGACGGTGAGAGAAAGCAGACTGGCAGGGGGAGAATGGACTGGGGCTAAAGGGAAGGAGATGAAATGAAGATGGGGGAGAGATGGGGTACAGATGCTCTGCACTGGATCAGCTAGTTATTAATATTTATATTGGTAAAAATGTGGTGAAATTGGGTCATATACTCACACATGGTATAGTTCCATTTACAGTACAAGTGGCCCCCATTATTCGTGGTCCTGGTACCTGAGATTCCACATATCTGCAGTTGGGTAATAGGGACCCAGTTTCTTTATCTGTGGTTTAAAAAATTAGGCAAAATTGCCTATCCACGATTCCTGGGTGGCTGGAAATGATTTCCCATGTCATTTCCAGTCACCATTTTGTAGCATTGAGCCATTTTGTGGCTCTTCCCTTGCCCCCAGCTCCACACAACCCCAAGAAGTTTTGAAAGAATTCTCCAAAATTTGAAGGATATGTGAGTTGGGGGGGGGGGGGCTTTCTGAAGAGCTGGAGGCCTGGAGAGCAAGGTACTATGCTTCATTCTCTTTGTTTCTGCTTTTTGGTACTTTTTTTTAAACTTAAGGAACCTAACCCCATAATTCTCATTCACTCAAAGTTCTGTTATTTGTGGTTTCTGTATTCGTGCCTATAGGTGAGAATAGAACACCACAAATAATGAGGGCCACCTGTAAATGTTTTCATGTAGCTGTGTTCTGAGTGTAGAGAAGTGTGTGTGTGGGGGGGAGGGGTTTGTGCCCTCCTCCATCACCTTCATTTGTGCATTCACAATTTGATTGCAAGAATCTCACAGATGAAAGCAAATCAGATTGTCTTTAAAACCTGGGGAAACAATTTGCCTGACAAGAAGGTTTTTCACAGGATGAAATATGCCTCGGGTAATCCTGGCAGCTTCTATCATCTGGAACACTAGGAGCCCTCTGGTCTCAGGTGCTGCAGATCTGAACAACCCGGCTCTTTACCCAAGATAGAATGAACCGATGGTTCATTCCACCTTGGTAAGTGACCATGTGTGCAACCACCCTGGGTAGCTGGGCTCCTGAATGACCCACCGCCATTTCTGATAGTGATCAGGTGGGGGGAGGAGTGGCTGTACAGAGTGGAGCAGCTGCAACACTGAGAGCCATTTGCCTGACATCTGCAGATTGTGTGGCCATGTGGCAGAATCCGAGGGAGCTGTTGCTCATGTCGGGGGGAGGTCAGGTAAGTTCCTGCCTTCGCCCCAGGAGTTAAGGTTTTGTGAATGGCATTACGGAATGAATGCAAATTGGTTAAATGTCTACATTTTCTTATAGTATTACATTTTCATCCAAGGAATTTAGGATGATATACATGCATTTCCTCTTCCTTCTTCTCAGCTCCCAACAGCTCTGTGTGGTTGGTGAGGCTGAGATATGATGACAAGCCCAAGGTCCAGCAGGGATTTAAATTTGTGTCTCCCTGGATTAGTTCTAATTCTCTACCCATAGCACCACAATGACTGTACATACAAATCCAGAATCCTCTGGCATGGAAAACTCATGTTCTTCTGTCCTCATTCAAAATGACACCCACCTAACTGAGTACACTTCATGGATGCCAAAGGCCAGCTAATTATTTCATTGCTGACTAAATAGCAATGAGCCCGAAAAGGAATCCAAGATCTCTGGTCCTGTTTTGGAATTTCAGGGCATCTTCCTGGGACCTCTGGATGATCAGTTGGGATTATTCCTGTTGCAGAACAAAATATTTTTGTTAACAAAAAAGTAGGGATCTTCCTTAAAACAAAACAAAACACATATATAAATATATTATAATACCATAGCTGGCTTGTTGCATGTTGACTTACTTTCACATCATTGTTATTACTAATGGGTTCAGATATAAGTATGCATCATTTTTATATATCCTGAGATACAGATACATTTGGATATTTGTACTATGTAGTTGTATATTGTATTGATCATTTCATCCCTATGGAATCGCTAGAATGGAGATATTCGTAGACACAGCAGTCGATGCCTCTGGGTACCAGTTGCAGGGGAGTAACGGCAGGAGAGAGGGCATGCCCTCAACTCCTGCCTGCGGATTCCAGCAGCATCTGGTGGGCCACTGTGTGAAACAGGATGCTGGACTAGATGGGCCATGGGCCTGATCCAGCAGGGCTGTTCTTATGTTCTTATGATTAGGGGGCAATTGAGTTTGTCAACCTCAGGATAAGTATTTCCAGAATCAGTATATTCAATGGAATTGAAGTGAAATGATTGACAACTATAAGCATTATTCTAATAGAAGACACTGGCTACAGCAGTATTTAAAAGCTGGGAGAGAGTAGTGCAATCATGGCAAAGGGAGAGGATGTCTCCATTATGCAATACAAGAACATATGGCTTACATACAGTAAATAAGAATGCCCTAGTAAAGAAGTCTATGTGTGTAGTATGGGACCTTGAGTAGAGGAAGAATGTATTCAAATAAAGTTTTGGATTCAGGCACTGAATTTATATTTCCATGTATGGTAGCTGATTTGGGGTATAGCTGCTGCAGAGCTCTAGTGATTATTCTTCCTAATATATATAAATAACATTTGAAGCCCATACACTGTTTATTCATGATACATATATTTGGATTGAGTTACATATTTTTGGATTGAGGGATGTAGCCATACGTGGAAACTTCTAGTAGCATTACATCTGGACAATACTGAGAACTATATTATGTTTGAAGTGCATTCTTGGTGAGAATCTTTTTGCTTATCTATTGTATAGATTGCACTGAAGCTTTTGAAATAAGGCCTGAGGAAGTCTACGTTTCTCTGAGGAAGGCTGAGAAACAGCCAAAACATGTCTGGTGTGTTATAAAGAACCATTGGATATACCCAGAGGCGTAACGATAGGGGGGGCAGGGGGGGCACGTGCCCCAGGCGCCACCCTGGTTGGTCACGTGGGGGGCGCCAAAAAGTGCCCCGCCGATCCCCTGGCTTTCCCGTTTTTGTTTGTTTGTTTGTTTGTTTGTTTGTTTGTTTGTTTGTTTTAAGCCCAGCAGAGCAGTCCGAGCCGCTCGGGTCCGCGTGGTGGTGGCGTGGCGCCCTCTCCCCCAGTCCCGCCGCCACCCCATTGCTCGGCTCTGGCGTGGCGGGCGCCTAAAGTTTGCACTGCAGAGCAGACGCAGTCGACTCAATCTTCGTCACAGCATAAACTGTGGAACCGAACAGCGAGTACTGCGCACTCCCAGTCCCCGCCCCGTCACCATGCGTGGTGCTGGTGTGTGTCCTTCTCCCAGCTCGCCGTCTGCAGCACGTGCGACGAGGCAGGGAGTCGGACTCGGAGGACGAGCGTTTCTGCTGCTGCCTGAGGCACTAGGGGGATTCACTTCAGTTAACGGCCGGCAACAGCAACATAAAGCACCAACCAGGACAAGGTGTGTGATTGATGTACAGTGAACTTGGTCGGGCGGGCGGGGGCGGGCTTGACATTGCACCTGGCTGGCCGGTGGTGGGCTGGATTTGATTCCTCCGATGCACTTTGGGGCGCGCCGCCTTCTGTTGCCTTGCACTGCCTGCCTTCTCTTTCTCTCACTCTTTCCCTCCCCCACTCCAAGAAAAAGGGCCCTGCGCTGACTTCTGGTTTTGCTGCCTCGTCATCTTCCTCCCCGTCTCCCCTTTATCTCCCTTATGAAGAAGAACGCTTCTCACTCATTGAAGAGCCTGCTGCGAGGGACGGGGAGGGGAGGGGAGGGGAGTGGCGGCGATTCAGCGAAGGAAGGAAGCCAGAGAAATCTTTCGGCAGTAGCTGATCCACAGTCCAGCACGGCATTAAATCAGTAGATGCTGCTTGTTATGCAAACATGAAGACCTTTAGTGAAAGTGTTTTGAGGCATTCTTCATTGTAAGTTAGCCTTCTGAAATAGAGGAGCTCCTATACTTCCCTAGGCTGAACTTCTCTAAAGGCACCATCCTATTGCACTGAGGCAACTCCCACAGAATTCAGTGGTGCTTCTTTCAAATAAAGTGTGCACAGGACTGCCACTTCAGTCTGGACTCACCAATGCATAATTGCAAATGGGGGGAAAAGTCCCACTGGATTCTGTGGGTTAAATAAACATGCACAGGATCGGGCTGCAAATCTCAAATCCCAATTATACTTTTCCCGCATTTCTGTTAAGAACTGATTATAGATAGCTTGACATGAGAACATGGGTAAGGCAGGGCTGAAATTGTAGAGAGAATTTGTGGTAGGGCTTGAGTACTGGGAGAACAATTGCAAGCAGGTTGTCAAGTGTTCTGTTCTAGTTAGGTGTTGAAAGGCAAATATGTGCATTTCATTGTCTGTAATGCAGGTCTGCAAAGATACAGTTTTGTAGGCTGCATTCGAAGATGTGTGGATAGAGGATGAGTCTGTACACATGCAAATGTGGATCTGTCATTTGTTCAATAAATGCTCTACGAAGTTAAGGGGAGGATACGTGCAATACAGCCATACAACTATTACATTAAAAATTGAGAGCCTTTTTGGGGGTTTCTATAACCTTGACAGTCTGACAAGTTGTAAAATTAATTTCATTGCTTGTAAACAAATTTACATAGAGCCACATGCTTTTTGTCTCTCATATGTTCATGTGTCTTGCTAATCTACCACCAGGCATTTCATGGATTCCATCCTGCAAGGCCCCTTCTGAAAAGCACATTTCACCTGCTTTTTCTTAAGTTTTTCAAATTGATAAAAGTGCTTATTACAGCTCCAAAATAGAGAGCTGAGTCCCAATATTTTAAGGAGCTGGATTTCTTTTTTTCTTTTTAAAAGTTACCTAATTTTGCTCACCATTTGGCTTAATGTTTGCATCACAAACATACTTGAAATTATGACAGTGTTGTGATTAGAGGTGTCATACCTATTTTTTGCAGGATGGGAGAGAGAGATAACAAGGATAATCTGGGTTCAAACTACAGTGGGAACAATATAATTTGTGCATGTGTTGGTTTCATGTGTGTGTGTTTTTCTCAATGATACATTAAAACACTAGGTTGTGTAAGGAGAAAATGTTGCCACATTTCTGCTTTGCCAGGAGAGAATGTCTTTCTGTATATTGCTTATACAAATAGTTTATCTAGACAGAAAAATGTACAAATAATACATTCACATAGGAGAGGGTGGTTTTTTTTTTTGCCCCCAAACAACTAAAACCAACAAACCAATAAGAAGCAGAGTAACACCTTTTAGTCATCAAGACAATTTGTACCTTGTATATTATGTAGGAGTGAGGATGCTTGTACCTCACAGGGGCTTTTTAGTACCTTGCCAGATTGGTTCCCACATGCCCATGATGCTAAAGCATGGTCTAATTTCTTTAACTAAAGGTTGGCATGAGATATATATGAGAGATATATATTCTCCTTAATTTGTAAAATAATATCTTTAAATAAAGCCTATGCAGAAAAAAAGCAGTAAATGATGCTTCAGATGTTAATTAGTTAGGTTTTTAAATTCCTTTACAAATCCTAGTTTGTTCTTTTAAAAAAATGAGTTATTTATCGCATTTTTGGTTATTTATCGCATTTTTGGTTATTTATCGCATTTTGAAATTTTTGGTAATTTTGGTAATTTTTGTAATTTTTAAAATAAAAGTTTTCTGAAACGTGTGTCAGTCAGATGTATGCTGGAGGGGCGGCAGCGGGGGGGGGGGGCGCAATTTCAGTGCTTGCCCCAGGCGCTGTTTTCTCTAGTTACGCCTCTGGATATACCTCTCCAAAACAGCTGTTACTTTCACATGGATTTTGACATACTGTAAAGCATCATTGGAAATATTTCTTGGAAATAGTTAATACTTTTAAATTGAATCTCTGGATATATCCATGGAACTTGAGAAAAGTCCACACATTGACTTCCATTGCATTGACAGCGGAATACCCAAAAATACAACCTTTGGACTTTTTAAAAAGAGACTTTATTTATTTGTTATATGAGGAATGCATTGTTTTATGTATGTTTTTAATGTGTGAACATTTGATAGGATTCTAGTATTAGGGATCAATTTATCAAAATTAATGAAGTGTCATTATTTAACATTTATATTCGATCAAAATGGAGTATTTCATTATTTAAGGTGTTGGTGTATTCAAATTATTTTCCACTTGGGGTTCTTTTATGTATCATTCTTTTGTTTTCGAACATCCAAAAGGTTTTATTCTGTCGTGGGTCTCTCTTGCATCAGAATTAATGTGACATAAACCTGCTTACATTTGGCTGGATTGTGCCCTTTGCTTAACAAGTAAGGTCTATTATATTTTGTTTGCTTGTTTTGTTATGGCATAATATCTCAAACAACAACTCTTCATTTGTTCATTGAACTTCATTCAGTATGAGCTAATAGTACATTGTCCTAACTTCATCTCTCTTGTATTTTTTATTATTCGAATGATAAAAATCAAATGCAGCCATTATTGGGATTAAAGTGTAAGGCCCCACATTACTTTGCATACCATGATACTTCTCACAGACAGAGAAGCGTTTTTTGTTGCAATTTCCTGTTTTCCAGTGACCATCACGATCTAAATAGACACAAGCTTTTTTCTGTTTGGGCTCCTCAGCACCCCAGTTAGTATACCCGAGTCTCCTCCTATTTATCCAGTTGTATGTCTCATCCGTCTGAAAGGAAAATGCACACATACTGTATATACAACAGATACGATGATAAGTTCATCTTCTACAGAGAATGGAGGGCATCCTTGAACAGGTACCTCCCGCTTGTTCCAATAGAAAAGGTTAAGTGAAAAAGAATTGTCTCTGTCCTCCTGTGGAAGCAACCACTCACCCTACTCCGCCCCAGTTTTAGGACGTAACATAGCCAAGAGGAAAGTTATGAGCCCAAAACACACCAAATATAGAAAAGAGCCTTAAAACAATAGCTGTATGTTGTTTTTAAAAGATCCTCACAACGCACAAAGGGAGGAAGAGGAGGAGGACAGACTTTTCTTGCCAGGGTTCAGTTTCCCCCAAATATAAATCTGGATCGTTCTTGACAGCGGGTGACCTGCTACACAAAGGAATGAGGTGGCTCGAGCACTGTCTGTGCCCCTGAACGTGTTTCCATATATGGAGAAACCATCTGAGAAGATTCTCAGAAATTTCTCCTTCAAAGGAGCCCTGAAAACTGAAATTTGGAGAATATTTTCACTCTGTAGGAATTTCTTCATATCCCTGAAAAGAATAGCAGGCAGAAACTGCAGTCTGAAGCACTGTTGCTACTAGCCCACCAACAATGAAAGAAACCTGCATTCACTGCTACAGTAAAGAGAGGGTGACCCATCAGTCACCTGTGTAAACTGCCCTGAGCCTTTTTGGAAGGGTGGTATAGAAATGGAATAAATACATAAATACAATACATACTTTGCCAAGGCCCCCACCAAACCTGAAGCTAACCTTGATTGGCCCACATCACTGTCTTGAGACTTAATTCCATCAGAAAAGTCCTGCTGCACAGGAGTACTAACAGCTTCTGATGGATCAAAAGCTCTGGAGGCCCTTATTTAGCTTTGGATCCAGTTCAAACCCAAACTCTGCCTCAAGAAACAAGTTCTACCAATTGACCCTGTTGGGACCTTGAGTTCAAGAATGTTTGCCCTGGGCCTGTGCCCATGTACAGCCATTCTGTAGGGGAAGAATGGCAGTTCAGTCCCCAAATAGCAAAGCAAAACCAATTTGGTGAGAAAGCAGCAAAGCAAGAGGTCTTGAGACAGTTCTTTAGTATTGAAGAACTACAAGGATTTATTTAAAGATAAAGCTACAAACAAATGTGAAGAAGCCTGCAGCTTAATTTCAGCTGTAGCTCATGGCTGAAGAGAGAGACCAAAACAAACAGCCATCTCTGAAGGGACAAAATGGAGACTAACACTGGAAGAACAAAGAGGGGAGGAGTCCAGCCCTTTTATCCATGATCCTAAACACACACACCCCAGGAGTCACTATGAGACATTGCAGTTGATTGCTGATGCTGCCAGGGTCCTAGCTCCAAAACATACATGGTCCTGATACGTTACTAAAAGCAACAATAAGTTTCCTTCAGTACTGTAAGAACTGGGCATTGGTTGTGGATTTACTCTTCACCTGTAACCAAGCTGTCCTTTATGGTAACGAAGGTTATAATATAGAGATAGGTCTAGGGTTGGCTGAAAATTGCAAGTTATGCTGTAATTTTTTTAGCTGTTCTATTCCAGAGGACATGGATACCTTTATGTGTACTCTCTAAAAGCACATTAAGTTTCTACCAAATTATCTCTGTCCTACTACAGTTAAGACACAGGTGTTATATATTTATACATTAGTTATCCATTGATTTCATCCAAAGTTGATTTAGAAGATATGCTCATGCAAAATATTGTCAACAAACCGAGTTAATCAAAATCCTGTGCTGCTGCATTCCAACTGGGCCCTTCAATAATGATGTATTATCTGAATTCAAACCTGGATATAGATCATTCTGTTCATGTTCTTACCTTGTTGCTATTTAGACCAATCCACACAGGCTCCCCAAATTTCAGCACCTGTAGCCACAGGAATGATTGGCTGTAGGGATCAAAAATGCTGGCAAGGTCTGAGTGTTCAGATTGACATGTTTTTCTTGCCTCTTCCCATGTCATGTTAGAGTTAATGAAAGAATAGCTGCTGTTTCCATAATGGGTATAGCCAGAGACGGGAGCAGTTGTTTCAGAGTGAAATGTCTTAGTTTCTATGGCAAAGTAGTAAAGAGAAAAGACAAAGATCATTGTAGGCTACACACAGGGATGGAGGACTTTTGACTGGAGCAAATGGATGCACTGAGTATATACTGGAAATAATTAAAAGCAGATTAGAGCACAATCTCACACACAGAGGCTATTCACATGATGGGAGAAAATCAGGCTAGTGGAGCCCCATGGTTCTTAAGCGGGTCACCCACTTAAGTAGCCCGGTACTTAAACTGAGTTTGCAGAGCGAGCACTCCGCAAACCCAGTTTTTGCATTTGTGAGTTGCTGCGGTACAGTTCCACACCGTGGCAACTCACGAGTAGACCACCCAATGGGGAGGTCACTCCAGCATGCCCTGCACAGCCCCCGATCTTCGTAGCCCCCGCCGGCTCCATAACGGAGCCAGCAGTTGTGTGGGCAGCTACTTCAGCCGCCCAGAGCAGACTGCCTGCTTGTGTGTGGGGAGAACGGGCTATGCCCACTCTCCCTGCTAACCCTCCCCAGGCGGCTTCCACTGATCATGGGAACCGCCTCATAATAAACTGTATTTAAATCCATTATTTCCACAATGGGACTGAAATGTGTTTAGTGTGCATGGGATTGCATTCTAAATGATGGAAGTCAAAATTAAAAAGCATAAGAACAGCCCTGCTGCATCAGGCCCAAGGCCCATCTAGTCCAGCATCCTGTTTCACAAAGTGACCCACCAGATGCCACTGGAAGCCTACAGGCAGGAGTTGAGGGCATGCCCTCTCTCCTGCTGTTACTCCCCTGCAACTGGTACTCAGAGGCAACCTGCCATTGAGGCTGGAGGTGGCCCACAGCCCTCCAACTAGTAGCCGTTGACAGACCTTTCCTCCATGAAGTTATCCAAACCCTTCTTAAAGCCATCCACATTGTTGGCTGTCACCACATCTTGTGGCAAAGAATTCCACAAGTTGGTTATGCATTGTGTGAAAAAGTACTTCCCATATAAAGCTGGGAATCTCATTTTCCTTTTGACCCATGACAGGCTATAGCAAACTGACTTTGGATTTTACAAGGCAATCTAAATAAAAACAGGGTGTTCACCTGTAACTTATGATCTGGTAGTAATCTGTTGACATCAATAAAAATGGGTACTGCACCTGCGCAGGATCCTCATGGGTGGAATACTGCAGCTCTTTGAGGCGCCTGCACCCTGCCTCCACAGCTCCAGTGTGGCACTATTTAAGGTGGGCCAGGCACCATATTCTTGAGTTCTTGGATGACCGCCGACAAGGATAATCATCAGTACTTTGTACGGATAGCTCAGGGTAAAAAGTGAATCTACACATAGAGCTGTTAGTTCATTGACCCTTTTAGCTGTCATGATGGCTATTGGGAAAGTTGTTTTCAAGGTTACTAGTTTAGCTGAAGCAGTCCTCATAGGTTTGAATGGGGCTTGAGTCAATGCAGAAAGGACTAACGAAATACTCCATTGTGCGACCGGTGTACGAACAGGAGGGTATATAGTCATCAGGCCTTTTAGGAATGCTTTCCTATCAGGGTGCGAGAAGAGTGTCTTGCTCGCCCAGCCAGAGAGTTTTGCTGATAGGGCGGCAACGTGCACCTTTAAATGAGACATTTGATAAGCCTTGAGACTTTGTCAAATATAGGAGCACCTCCTTTATGCTAGCCTGTCTGGGGTTGAAAATTTTCATTTTGGCATAAGACTTGAAACATAGACATTTCCCCAAGTAATTCCACCTTGTGGAGGGCTCATCTTTGTTAAGTAGAATCTTTGCTAGAACCCTAGTCGCCATGCTGCCAGGTGTAGCGTGAGCAAATCTGGATGCAATACTTGGCCGTTGCCTTGAGTAAGCAGTTCTGGGTTTTGTGGCAGTCTGAGGTACTGGACAGTTTGAGTAACTGTGGAAACCACGGTTGTCTTGGCCACCATGGGGTCACTAGAATGCATGCTATCTGGATAGTCAGAAGTTGAGCTACTACATGCCCTATCAACAGAGGCGCTCTAACCCCTAGACCTTGGGGCCTTGGTCCATGGTCTCCAAGGTCCAGGGGCCTCCTACAGCCATGCCGCACCTGCCAAACAAACAAAGCCACTGTGCAGCCGAGGGGTGGCTGAAGGGTGGTGGTGAGCCGAATAGTCGACCTCCCCCCTGGCAGTGGCGGTGATGGAAAGAGTGACTGTGGGGCATGTCCTCTCTGCCCAGCGACTGCTGTGAACTGTGAGGTGCGCCTGCACAGTTCAGAAAAAGATCGTCTCAAGTCGTCTCAACGCAAATATCTTTTTCTGAACTGCGCAGGTGTGTCTCACAGTTCACAGCAGCCACTGGGCAGAGAGGACATGCCCAGTGGTCGCTCCCCACCATCGCCCACCACCACCGGGGGGGGGGGAGGAGAAGGTCAACTACTCGGCTCGCTCCCCACCCCCGCAGCCACACCTCGGTTGCACAGCGGCTTTGTTTAATTAAAACCTGGCATGTAGGTTAGCTGCAGCAGGAGCCCCCCCCCCCAAGTAGGTTCTGGGGGCCTCGCGGCGGCGGGGGGGGGGCTTGTGGAAGGGCTGGTCCAGGTGCCAAAATCATCTAGGTGCACCCCTGCTTATCATGGGTTGTGGGGAAAATATGTAAGGAATCTCCTTTGACCAGTTCATCTGAAGAGCATCCCCCATCAATAGTAGGTTGTGTCCTGCTCTAGAACAGAAGTGGTCGCATTTTGCATTGCTTGCAGTTGTGAATAGGTCTATGGTTGGATATATCCAAGTTTTGAAGAGTGGAGCAATGTAATCAACTTTTAGTTCCCATTCATGTTGTTGTTGAGCAAAGGTGGGGCTCAGGCTGTCGGCTAAGACATTCTCCAGTGTATGGTTAAGGGGTAAATCTGATGTCGGATGCACCAATGCCAAAGTTGCAGGCTGAGGGCACAGAGGGATCGTGACACTGTTGATATATGCCAGAGCAGTAATATTGTCCAGCTGCACTTGTACTATCTGGCCTTTCAGGAGTGTCAGGAAAGTCTTCATCCCTTGGAACACAGCAAGGAGTTCCAAGAAATGGATGTGGAATTGCTTCTGCTGTAAGTTCCAATTGCCTTGTATCTGATGGCCATTGCAGTATGCACCCAGCCCATCAGAGATACATCTGTTATCCAGATAGTTGGATTCATCATTTGAAAATGGATGCTTCCCAAGAGATTCCTTGTACTCATCCACCACCTCAGAGAGTGTAGTATATTGGCAGGGATCTCAAGGCACATATTTTGGTTGTCTATATTTTGGCAGAAAACTGAAAGAAACTAAAGCTGTAGTTTCCACATCTTTAGTTGAGCATAATGTACTACTGTCTTGCAGGATGCCAAGAGACCTAATAGATGTATGTGCTGGGCTGTCTGTATAGAACGCTGATGGAAATTCTGGACCATCACCTTGATGCAATCTTCTTGGGGTAAGTATGCCTTTTTTCTTTTCCATGTTGAACACAGCTCCAATGTAGTATGGTGTGTACTGGCTCTAGATAAGACTTTTCCATTTGACCTGAATCCCCAGGTCTTGGAGGACATTTAGCACATATGATGTCTGAGAATGCAACTTGTTTTGGTCTTTTGATGTTATGAGCCAGTCATCCAAATATGGGTAAACTGCAATATCCTGTGCAGAGGTTCACCTAGGTAATTTTGGAGCCTGGGCCTAAAGGCCTTTGGAGGCCCCCGCCCCCAGTGCAAGTTAAGCACCATTTTTTAACATGCAGGATCTTGAGGGCACAAACCACACCACCCAGGACAGACTAAAGAGGGTCCCTGTGTTCTCAGATGCGCCACTACTGCCGCCATGCACTTGGGGTTGGTGGAAAGGCCAAAGGGTAACACTTCGTATTGGTATACTTGCTCTCCTATGATGAATCTTAGGTACTTCCTGGGGTCCTCCCTGATCCCAATGTGAAAGTACGCATCCCTTAAATCCAAGGTTACAAGCCAAATCTCTTGATACAGAAGTTGTAGTATTTCCTGTAACGCTATCATGTGAAATTTTTTCACATGAACAAATTGGTTAAGTGGCGAAGGTCCATGACTGCGTGGATTCTGCCCCCCTCCCCATCCTGGGTATCTGAAAATAATGGGAGTAAAATCCCTCCCGTCTGTACGCCCACCAAACATGGACAATTGCACCTTTTGCTAATAGTTTCTTCCCCTCTTCCTGCGAGGACAGAACTGGTTGTGTAAAATGCATCCTGTAAAACTTTGGGATCATCTTGAACTCTATGGTGTACCCCCCTCCCCCATAGGAATTATCTTAAGGATCCAGCAGTCCAATGTTATGCTTTGCCAGGCAGGGACATGGCATGTCGATTTGATGGTGTTGACAATAGGTGGTCATAAAGGGGTGGCAAACCTGGTGGAGTTGGTCACCTGCCGTGCTGGTATCACCCCTGATGGGGGAGGTGTCGCCACAATGGAATTGGTGGGAAGACATAGCTGTAACAGTGGGCGGTCGCAAGCCTCAAAGATGCTTCTGAAGCTCCGTTTGCTTGGTACGCTTGCCTTGGTTATTTTTGTTTTGTTCATATAGGGACATTTGTTGTAAGGGTGATATTGCTTGCTGAAGTTCCTCTTGTCTTGCTGCTTATACATGGGCCTCTGCTTGGAGTCGGACCTGTATCTTGAGGAGTAAGTTGATGTGGAAGCAGCTGTAAAGGTCTTTGCCATGGATTTTGATTTTTAAAATTTCTCCATAGTGGAGTCTGTCTCTTCACTGAAGATACCTTTCCCATTGAAGAGAAGGCCCTCGATTTTCTCTTTCATATTGGTCTGTAGGGAGGAAAAACGCAGCCAGGCATGCCATCTAAAGGAGACAGCAGTCGTCATAGATCTGGACTCTGTTTCGGCCATATGTTTTGCCATGCTAAGTTATTGATGCATGAGTGCAGACAACTTCGTCATGGTCTGTTTGAAATGCTTTTTAAAGTCCTCAGGTGATAACATGTCCAAATCTTGTTGGAGGTCCTCTCACTGGCAATGATTATATTTTGCCATGCATACAGAGTAATTTGCTATCTTGAGAGAAAGGAAGGTGGTGGACTACACTTTCCTGCCCATGATGTTTAATTTTTGTCCCTCCTTATATCCAGGTGTTGTGTGCCTTTTTCCCAACTTCGTGGATGTTGCACAATTGATCACCAGGGAATGTGGGGTCGGATGCTCAAAAGGTAAGTGTTTTCTGCTTCTTGTATCCAGTATAAGCTCTCCAATCTCTTAGAGGTAGGAGTGGAGATGTTTATAACCTTCCGCATTGTGCCACGCTGGAGATTGTGGGAAGAACCAGCAGGGCTACTGACTGTGCAGATTTCAATTTCACCATGAAGTTATAAACTGGGTCATCATTGGTCACTAACTGAGATTTCAAGTCCAGACTCAGGGCCTCGGCAATATCTTTAATTTGTTATTGGTATGCCTTCATCTCCACTATAGGAGAGAAATGTTCTAGCTGGTGGCACGTCTGTAGGAGGATCAAGCAAATTGTTCGGATCTTTGATGTCCAGATTTTGAGACCCATGATGACTATCAGAAGCAGAACATGCTGGTGATGTAGGCTCAGGTGTTTGAGTTTCAATAGAGGTCGTCTTTTGGTTCAGTGTTATTGTTTGTGTCTCTGTGCTGATCTTCTTTGGCTTAGGGTCAGAGACCATTGTCTGAGTAATTGAAGACACTAATTTATGTAGAGGAGGTGGAGTAATAGTTTGAGTCAACACTGATTTGCTATGCATAGCAAGTTTGTACTGAGAGACGGTGGCATATCCGAATGCCAAGGTGTCAGGCAGTACCTGTGTGAGAGATAATGTCAAAGTGTAGTAAGGTTTTGGTTGTGTAGGTTTCCATGGTCTGTGTTCCTGGTAATCATAGGGAAAACCTGGAGAAGACATGTCCATGACCACACCAGCCAGAGTAGTGGGCACCATGGTGCAGTGAGAAAAGCCACAAGCATGCCACGAAGAAGTAGTGGCTAGGTAAGCCATGGAGAGGGCATAACACACTGGCAGTTGAGTGGCAGTGGGTTGCTCCGTGGCTGATATCCCCTGGGTCTTCCACATGACACTCGGTGTTCAGGGACAGGAAGCCCTTGAAGATCGTTGTGGAAGGAGTACTTACACTGGAATCTAATATGTAGAGTAAGGTCTGTGCTGTAGATGGGTCCAGTCCAGTGTCTTCATCACCTTCCTTGATGTCAAAAGTAGGAGCCAGTGGATGATATCGAGGTGTGACTTGTATCAACGTCGACAATACTGGGGTGTTCAGAGTCAAGACAGGGGCAGGAACGGTTGTCAATGTTCAATGTCGACAATTCCTTTCGATGTTGATCCATGGGCATCGAAGATGCTGAAGAATGGACTGGTTTGGGAGCCTGTGATATCAACCTTGATCTCAATGTCAAAATCTTCAGTGCCAAGGGATAGTTGATGTCAAGACCCTCCCTCGGAGTCAAGGCTTCTAGTTGGTTGATAATGATGGTCTGTAGATTGGAAGGAGAAGGTGTTCAATCCTCCGTTAAGTCAATTGTCTCAGGTTTTTTGGTCTTGGGTGCCGAAGGGGCATCCTCTTCTCTTTCTACTTCGAGTGTCCGACAGAAGTTGGCGGTTTAGGGCTTTTGAAACCCTTCACTGTCAAAGTGGATGACGAGGTTTTTGACTGCTTTGCTGGAGCAGCCCTTGGAGTTGCCCGCGATGTCACCTTCAACATTGATGGGAGCGGCTCTCCCGACGTCAATGGGCTCAAAACTTCATCGTAGATCATAGCATGCAGCCTAAGAGCCAGATTTTTTCTTGTCTGCTTTGAAAAAGATAGACAGATCTTGCAAATGGAGACATTGTGTCCTACACCTAGTCAAATCAGGGACATGTCATGGAGATCCTTTGAGGGGACTTTGACTCTACTGCAGCCCTCACACCTCTTAAAAGTCTTTTTGTCATCTTTCGAAGTCCTTGTCAGTAATCGTTGTTAAGGTCCATTCCATTTTTGATAACCGTGAGGATAAAAGTTTGTTTTGGTTATTTTTAGAATGTGAACTCACTAAAGAACCTTTCACAAGGAGCTACAGCACGAGGTCTGATCACAAGGGCAGCCAGAAAAGAACTGAAGAACATGGCATCTGGCCCACCTTAAATAATACCACGCTGGAGCTATGAAGGTAGGGCACAGGCACCTTGAGGAGCTGCAGTATTCCACCTGCGAGGATCTTGCACAGGTGCAGTACCCATTCTTATGGATCTCAACGGATCACGATCCAGATCAAATCATTTCTTTTCTACCTCTTCTAGAAACTTACCAGTATTTTTTTGGCAGATGTAGCTTTCCTTTAATGAACATGGTTCATCTTTCCAATTTCCTGCCTGCCTTTCAGGCCTCTTCATCATTACAACACACTGACCCTATAGAATATAAATATAAATGGGGGAGGGGATAAACACAAGCCAAAAGGTATCACATTTCATCTTTCTGCCCCCAGATTGTGTTTACAGTCCTCTTTCCTATATTTCACACTAGAACAGAAGTGAGTGAACTACAGCCCATGGGCTGGACATGGCCTGCATTACCTATTTATCCAGACTGTATCACCTGGCTGCCACCCACCCCCAACCCCCCGCATCCCCATTGCCTGGCCACTGCCACATCCACAGCTGCTTATGCCAGCTAGACTGCTGCAGCATGTTGTAATGATGCCACCATGCAGGCAATTCCTAACACAAGTAGAACACTTATTTATTTTATTTATCTCTCTATCATATTTTTACACCGCCCAAAACTTACGTCTCTGGGCAGTTTACAACAAGATTAAAAAGTAAAACATTAATTAAAAACAAAAACAAAACAAAACAAAAATTTTAAAGCAAGAAATGTAAAACACAATTTAAAATTGTTAAAACAATATTCTAAAAACAACATTCAAAACAATCAAAGCAATATCAGTTAAAAGCCTGGGTGAAGAAATGCGTCTTTAAGGACTTTTTAAAGGATGTCAGAGATGGGGAGGCTCTTATTGCACTAGGGAGCACATTCCAAAGCCTCAGGGCAGCAACGGAGAAGGCCCGTCCCTGAGTAGCCACCAGATAAGCCGGTGGCAAATGCAGACGGACCTCTCCTGATGATCTCAATGAGCGGTGGGGTTCATTACAAAGAAGCCGTTCTCTTAAAAACCCAGGGCCCATATGTTGAGGAAGATTAGAGTTGGAAGGCTATAGGGCAGCAAGTATTCACCAGAGGATAGGGGAGGAATGTGAGAAGGAGAAAAATATTCCTTAACTTGTTTCTATCAAACTCAGAAGGGTATAAAGAACATATAACTGAATGCATGTCCATAAATGCTGTGGTTGGTTTTAGGAAGGAAGCAGGGCTAACTCTGACTAGGAAAATGAACATTAAGGGAATATCTTCTTGTCTTGATCAAACTGGCAAAATGCAAATGGAAGAATGGCCTTCTGGAGAGAATCCATGCAAGTGCAGAATTCTAACTAGATGTAATTTCATTGTTGCATGTAATACACAGGCCTAATTCTGACCACAATTGGCTTAATCGTAGTGTATCTTGAGAATTGTCTCATTTCTCCCCTTCCCGGGGCTCTTTGGAATGGGTTCATAGCCCTGGTAACACTTCGGGATACTTGTCAATATTTTCAGTTCCATGGCAAGCATGGAACATCACAGACAGCCACCGCCTCCCTAGAAAAACACTCACACCATAAAACTCTTTGCAAGTAGGGTGTGGGTGGGAGCTGGGTATAAGTGATAGCAGCCACAGCTTTTTCTCTTCTAAGGCTGCCGAGCAGCTGGCTTGGCTTGGCTTGGCAGCAGAAGCTGGCATCTGAGTCTGAGATCATGAGAGGGCAATTTGGCATCATGGGTCAAAATTGGGAGTTGGTAGAAACCAAGCAGAGACATTGTGGGCCATCAGAAGGGCAAATAATGGGAGAGATTAGAAAGTCAAAATAGATAGGAGAAGGGTTTGAGAGGCTGACATAAGGCAATGAGATGATTAAAAGCAAAGCAGGGATAAAAGAGGAGGGGGATCAGGTGTGTAGGGAGCGAGGAGGGACAAATTTCCCTGGACTGCTCCACAAAGGCCACCAAGGGGCCACCTCACTACCCACTGCTCCATTACGCCTCCTCCTGCTGCTTGCTTCCCTCCACCCCTGCTTAGACCGGACACATTACCTGGTCTCAGCTGTGCCCCTTCCCCCTGCATCAGCACACTGATGCAAAGGGCATGGCTGGCACTGGGAATGACACAAAGCTGTCCCTTGCTCTCTACAGCCAATGAAACACTTTTTTAAACCAGTGGATGGTTCCTTTTTCTTCCTCATTTGCAAGTGAGAAAACAAAGCATCCAGCCCGCAAAGAAAGCTGGTGTAGACAATGCTTCTCAGACTGGAGAGGCCAAGAGGCTTGTCTTGAGGGGTTTTCCCCCCTCCAATGCACTTATTTGAATTTATGATTTTTATTCCTCTCAGTGTTCATTCATTCATTCATTCATTTCACTTGTATACTGCCCCAAACACGTGTCTCTGGGCAGTTTACAATGATAAAACAGTTAAAAACACACATAAAAAACACATAAAAGCAATTAAAAACTAACAATTTAAAAATCAATCACAGAATTAACCGATACATTTTGCTGTCACTATTTAAAGACTATGAAGATCCAGGATCTCGGGATCTAAGTAAAGGTCTTCTGCTGTGGTAACGTGGTGTTGTAGGTATGGCAGAACAGACTAATTTATTCACAGATTATTTAAAGATGAATAAAATAGAAGCTTATTAATTATAAGTTCTGATGTTAGCTTTGTTCTCTACTTAGAAAGTAGAGGAGTTTACTCGCTTAGTTACAGGACTGTTTTGACTGTTACAGAAAATATTTTCATACACTTCGGGCATGCTCAACTTTCATAAGAATCTTTGTTTTTAAACTGTTTCTCTTCACAGTTCACAAAGCTCATCCTCTTTAAATGTATTTTTGACCAGACAATACTTTGTTCTCCACCCACCCCTGACAGCCTTTTCATTAGGCTATGTTAGAGAGCTTGGAGGGGAGATTTCTTTATCTACCCCAGCTGCAGCAGGTAATACTGTCTGGAGACATGGAGTTCAAGTTCTAAATAAAGTAGTTTGTTTAGGAAATCCATCAGGGAGATAGATAAGGCCTATATGCCTTGCTGCTAGCTACATACAGGAAGAGGGGAGGAAGAAGGGGGGAGTATCTCTCTCTCTCTCCAGGTGAGAGAATGGAACCTGAGACTCTAAGACTAACAAAAGGGGAAGTAGAGAAAGTGTAGACAGAGACGGGATTCCCTTGTTCACTGTCTCTACCCCCTAGTGGTCAAGGGGTTGGGGCAGCCATCAGGAGCTGTATCTCCAACAGGCTGTACATCAGACACTTTTACACAATGGACCTTCAGTTCCAACTGCTCACTTCAACAACTGAATTCTAACTGCTTTCTAACCGAACATTCTTTTAAACTGACCCCCTCCCCTCTCTCTCCAACAGGGGGTTCCCATGTGTGGCTGCAGGGCTTTTCTTTGCTGGACTTTCTTAGTATGGGCTTTCACCTCTTCTTGCCCAAGTAACATTCCAAATACAACCAACCATCTGGCACTACACATGCTTTAAACATCAAACCTCATTTCATCACAGAGTTGCTCTGCGTTCATTCCCAGCACCAATCACACCCCCTCATCCATGTGCTGATGCAGGGGTAGGGGTGTGGCGGGCGAAGGGTAGCATGCTTGGTGGCGGCAGCCTTAGTGGTTTGTCCTGTGACTGTCAACCACCTTGCATCAGCCCTGAGAGAGATTGCCTGGAAAGGCAAGTACAGTGAGAGAGGAACTGAGGATGGAGACTAAGACTTAAACTCCTGGAATGCACCCAATGAGGTGCTTCACAGTTCACATGATTGGTGTGAAGCATCAGACTGGGCTCTCCTCACACACGAGCAGTCGCTCATTGCTGGGTGGCTGGATTGGCTGCCCAGGTGAGCAGCTGCTCCAGTCGGGCACTCCTGCGCCCGGCCACAGCTCTGTTGGGAGCTCTGGAGGTTGGAGAAAGGGGAGCACCACCGCATGGCACCCCATCCCCCAAACCCCGGGAAGGCACCAGGCGAGGGTGCGGTGCATTCCTGGGGTCCCCCTCCCTTCCCCTCCCCCCACCCCAGTGTGTCAACAAGCAGTCGTGGCTGACACACAATCAAATAAACAAGGCTAACGGAGTGCTCGCTCCGTCAACCTCGTTTAGGGTGAGGGGTAGTTAGGCGGGCTTGCCATCAGAGAGCCACCGGGCTCACCCGCAAGCCCGGTGGCTCTCACGATTGCTCAAAACCAGGCTACGAGAGCCCAGCCCGGTTTTGAGCAATTGTGTGAATAGCTTCTATAACTAGCCAAGAGAAGGGCAAGTATTATGAAAACAGACCCAGAGCCTTTGTTGGACAAGTGAGAGGATGAGCAATTGGTGCCCTTGTGAAGGGAACAGGTGGCCTGCTCCACCTACCCTGAGAGTGATGGTTGGGAACAGCACAAAACTGAATGGCTGGATAAGGAGCTGGGAAAGGGAGACCTGCCCATACCCTTTCAGCATATTGGGGCCTCATCCCTGGATGGGGTTCCTGCCTTAGACTCTGAAGCAGGATTGACAAAACTGGCACCACTGCATAGGCACTTCACTTTGGCACTGGAATAAGTAGACCTGAGCATCATCCTTTTAACTGCCTGTGCTTTTTGGAAGGGAGGGGCATGAATGGAATGTAGTAGCTCTGATTTCCAGTCCCGCGGCAAAGGACTTACATTGTAATTGGGAAAACCTGGGGCCCAGCTTGAATAGTCAAAACCACTTCCATCCGTCCATAGATAACTTGCTTTCTTTATATGATTCAGTCCAATCCAGGCATTGGTTGAAACACTTTTAAAGTTGATGGTAAGAAAAGCTGGATAAAAAACAATGACAATATTTGACCAAAAAGGATTTGACACATGCCTTTCACCTAGAAGCAGTGAATCAAATGAAGCCTGAGCCCAAAGCCCAAAATTGGTTCAGGGTATAATATGAGCTGGTCTTGTGGTAGCAAGCAAATTTCTCCCCCTTTGCTAAGCAGGGTCTACCCTGAGTAATTACATTTGAATGCAATACTACATGTGAACACTGTAAGATATTCCTGGGGTTGCTCTGGGAAGAGCAACTGCATGCAGAAGGTTCCAGGTTCCCTCCCTGGCATCTCCAAGACAGGGCTGAAAGGGGCTTCTGCCTGCAACCTTGGAGAAGCCGCTGCCACTCTGCATAGACAATCCTGAGCTAGATGGACCAGTGATCTTACTCGATATATGGCAGCTTCCTATGTTCCTATCTGAGCAGCATAGGATTTGGTGTGTCTTTAGATATGTTTCTGTTGCAGCTACACTGGTAGAATGATACACTTATGTAGTGGTGATGTTGGTGTAACAGCACTATAGGATGAACCAGAATTGAAACTGAACTTAAATTTCTTGGCTGTCTTGAACTTGAGTGTAGCCCCTATACATAAAAAAGCATCTACCCTGGTAAACACTCCCCATATCTAAACCTTATTAGGATGATTGAAAGCATATATTTTGCAACAGCTGAAGCTTCCCAATCAAGGAGAGCTGTAGGGAATGCATTACCATCAATTAGACGTAACATAATGATGGTGTGAATCATGATATTTAGAATTATTTCAGATAAAAAGGGCTGAACCCATCTTAGCTAATTGTTTATACCAAATTCTAGAATTTGCTCAGTGATAGATGATCTCCAATGGGCTTGATTTTGAATGGGTCCAAATCAAATACACAAACTGGGGCTCAGTTTTAATTGGGTCCAAATGGACTTTGTAAGCTTGGCACTGATTTGGAATTAGTCCTGATGGAGCTCATCATTCATTTCCTCAACACCACACTGAGTTATGACCTTTGGATGTAAAGCCAAACTGGAGGCAAATGTGCCAGAGGTTCAATTTTGTGGTCGTCCAAATGCATGAAACTGCGGTTTCATCGCACAACCGTGGGCTGGTTTTCAACCCTAAACCCAAATTTGAACCTTCAGTTTATAGTGAGTTTCACTGCTAAAACCTCAGGTTTAACAGTGGCAACATGTTGTCCAAATTCTGCTGCCTCTGTAAATACAGGTTGCTTGTTTGTAACAGGTGATCTCTCTAGTGATCCATGTTCGCTCACAACTGGGTCTCCTGCACCTGCTCAGTAGTTCCAAGGAGGAATACATAGCTCCAGTATGTACTCTCCACCATTCTGAGGCATGAGGAAGTGCCCGTTAAAATAGGCGGGAGACAGTTCCTGATTTGGACGCTGCATCAAAACTAACAGAATTCATGGAGAAGTGTAGGCAAGGCAGGTAGGCACAACAAAGCACTGTGGATGCATGCTAGCAGTGGGGACAGTCGGGCGGGTGTTGTGAGTGATCATGGATCAACAGAGGGATCATTTGTTACAGGTAAGCAACCAGTTTATATCTGAGGTGATCCATGTTCTCTCACAACAGGGTGAATGGCTAGCTCCAAAGATGGAAGTGGGTACTAGCATGTGAGAATACTTTCTTGGGGACTGCCTGACCAAAGTTTGCCTCAGCAGCTGAGTGGAGATCCACAGCATACTGCCTCACAAAAGGTAGGTCAGAGGACCATGTGGCCACTTTACAAATGTCAGCCATGCTAATCCTTGACATGGCAGAGGGGGCCATGGTTCCAGTTGAGTAAACCCAAACTCTGGCAGGAAACTGGACCTCTTGTTGTCTGTAACAGGAAAAAATCAATCCATCCAACCAGAGTCTTTGACGGGAAACCGCAGAACCCTTGTTAGGACCTGTGTAGGATATGAACAACTTATTAGAGTGCCAGAAGGGTTTAGTGCAATCCAGGTAGTAGAATAAACATCTAAGGGCATTGAGGGAGTGCATGGAATGCTCCAGAGGAGTGGAAGAGATGACAAAGAAGGTAGGCAAAATAATGTCCTGGTTAATGTGGAAGTCAGTGACCACCTTGGGGCAGAAAGTAGGGTCTGGTAAAAGAACTAATTTATCCAGATAGAACTTCGTATAGGGCAAGTTGACCTGCAGGGTGGAGAGCTTGCTGGCCCTTCTGGCAGATGCAATAGCTACAAGGAAAGCAGTCTTGAGTGAGAGGTTCTTTAGTGACAAGGAAAGCAGTCGTTCAAAGGGTGATTCAGTGAGGGATGTGAGCACAAGGGACAGACTCCATGGCTCAAATGGTTCTCTCACTGGAGGGTAGAGATTGTTTATGCCCTTGAGGAAGTGCTTAGAATCCGGGTGGATGAAGACTGAGTATCTGTCCTAACTGAGGTGACATGCAGAAATTGCTGCCAGATGGACTTTCAGAGAGGCCTCTCTTTTTTGCTCCACACAGCCACCTGGCTTGCTAGGGAATTGCTTAAATCCATTGGTGCCCTGCCCCGGGATGTCCCACAGTGGCTGATTTACATAAGCTGCAACACCAGTTCCAGCCTGGTCCATCTGGCTGGGATCCATCCCAGTCTTTCCCAACTCTGCCCACCTGAAACCACTTGGACACATGGTGTGGCCCAGACTCCTTGGAAATCTGGAAGGGTTGAGTGGAGAGGGGAAGGTATGGAGTATGAGTTCTATTGTTAACCAGAGATACTGGGGAGCCCAACAGCAGTGGGAGCCCCTATTGTTGGATGGCCTACCTCACGAGAATGTAGTCCAGTGGAGACCTGAAGCTCATTGTGCTTCTGGTTCTCTTGTGGACTGGCCCTCTCATAAGAGGGCTAATCCCCAGCCAGCAAGCTGGACTGGACGATTGTCTGCAGGATTGACTACGGTTGGATGATTGTCTGCAGGATGATTCTCAGCTTCAAAAATTAACCACAGGTCCATATACCAGAGGTTTCATGCGATGTCCAAAGGTGACCTGCATCTTCTCCCTTCCCTGCTCACTCTCTTCCCCTCATACATGTCTGTTAGTGAATGGTACGAGGGAAGAGAGAGACAAATTAATTGAACTAGAGAAGCAGCAGTGACAGCATTCGCTGCTCACTGCTAGAAGTGCCTCCCTCCCTGCTGCTTCTGCTGCTGACTCATCATTTAAAACTCCAGCATGAAACAGATGGGGAAGGGCAGTGTGGGCAAGAGGCAGCACCACCTCTGATGCTGGCAGTGGCATCAGGGGGTTGGGCTGGGCCAGTTGGTGGGGGGAGAGAAAGAGAGGGCAGTGAGGATCTGAGGAGTGTCAGCTACAGTGGTAGGCAGGTGACACCATGCACACAGTTGGTGGAGAGAGGTGGGATATGCCATTTGAGGCCATTGCCTCATGTTGCCTTAAGGGTAAGCTGCCCCGTCTCCTCATTTACCCAAACTTACTTTGGCAAGAGGGGAGGTAACATCATGGAGAGAGCCCTGTAGTGGGAGCCTTATAGTTAAGGCCTGGATGCTCCAATGAGCATACCCTGGAGCATCCATTGATGGCAAAACACAGAAAAATAGTTCTCAGTGCTTCCTAGTGTTGACCAATGAACAGAAGCATTTATGAAAAGACTGAGGCTACACTTCCAGGAGGTCTCCTTGCCACCAGTCTCCCAACACAAGGGTGTGTTTATGAAAGGAGGACTGGGACTGTTTGAGGGCTTGATGGTGCTAAATGAAGCCCCTGCTGAATTGGATGTTGGGTATAGGGGCTTGGGTCTCATTTGGGAGCCCCTCGGAAGGTGAGGAGTAAATACTTGAGTTTGCCTTTCTAAGCCCCAATTCTGAGACCAGGCATCAGTAGCAGACCAGTAATGTTGTCCAGTATCCATTACATAGACAAAAGGAAGTGAAATGCAAACATCACTGTCAGTCTCTTTGCTCCTCAAACGGCCAGGCCAGCCTCAGAGTTAATGGGCACTGTGGAGCAGTACTCCTGATTTAGCGGCTTGTTGCCTTTACAAGCCTCCATTGGAGCAGCTACCACATGGCCCCACCAGAATCCCAAGGCTCCTTCCAGCATGAGCCCTGCTCCTGAACTGGCCCCTCATTAATCGGCCATTCCTTTCTTATATAGCCCCTAACAGTCAGGGTAGGTCTTGTGAGATTTTGTCAGCATGTGAGATCTCAGGCCAGAATCTTGTGAGAGCTGCCCCTAGTCTCACGAGATGTTGCCTCAGTCTAGCGGCAATTTCTCCAATCCCTGCCAGGACCAGCAGGACATCCCCTGGCCGGGGCTTTTGCCTGTGTTCTCTCCCGCCAGGTTAGAGAAGCCCAATGAGGCCTGCCAAGGGGAAATCCAGCCCTGGGACATGTCTCGGTTTCCCGAGGCATCCTGACCTGATTCCCTGACAATCATGTAGGTTTGTCTAGCCTCGTACACTTTGCAATTTTCCAAAATGGAATATGGTCCTTTTTATTCTGAACTCCATTTTGGAAGAACTAAGTTTTTGCCAGATTACTTATTTCTAACTGTTTGTGGAATGGTCAGCAGCCATGTCAAGGAAGTCAGATATGATCAGTCAAAAGCAACATAACATTTTATGCTGCTGCAAGATAACTATATGGACTCCTATTCAGGATACATTCAAGGCATGAGTGACAAGAATAAATTCTGCCCATGCTGCTTGGGTCATGAGAAAAATCCAGGAGAGATTTTACATCTTTGTTTGCTCCATTTCCAGCTTCTCACACATGGCCTGTGGTTTCTCATGTTATCTGAGAGACAAGGGAAAAGGATCTAATATGCATTCCTTGTAACTTCAGTGGTTCCTTCAGCATGCACATAAGTCAAAAAGGGTCCTTCACCATTTACAATTCTTAAGCCTACATGAACTACATGTATTAAAAAACGGACCCACCTTGAACAGCTTTGTTTGGTATAGTTGCCAGGTTTGCTTCTTGATTACTGCAAGCAGTACGTGCCTCATCCCAGTTTTTTCTGTCTTCTTCGTGAAAACCAAATATTTGGAAGCACTGTGGGGAGGAAAACTCCAAAATGTCATCAATCATAGAATGGACAGGGACAGCACGTGTGTTTAAATTAATGGCTTTATTAAAGATTTACATCTTTTAAAGATGTAAAATGCTGAAAACTCTTTTGGAGTCCTTTTTCATAAAACTTCTTTTTCACTTATCACTATGAAAATACCCATTTTCATTTCAAAATTTTAGGTATTTATAAAAATAATAGTTGTTTTGGACATTTGCAATATAGATCCCATGTAACTTTCATTTTGCAGCACCATGTAGTGAGATATTCGTGACCACTGTACAGGTCCAGCTTCAGATGCTGCCATGGTTGGGCAACTGCTGAGGCCCAAGGCCCTCAAAAGGGTCCACCGACCATCCCCAAGGTCACCTCTATGCTCAAAAACCTTTGAAGGTGGTGGCAGATCGATCATCTTAGCTAGGAGATCACTCTATTATCTCCTCCTTTCTACCATCCCATCTGCCATGGTAAGCCAACCTTAGGGGGTCTGCAGTAGGAGGGGTGTCTGCTAACTAAGCAAAGAGACACTTTTTACATTTTGATATTTAGCAAGGAGAGAGCAACTGTCCCAATCCAACCCCAGTACAGCATCTCTCCGGTGGTGGTTGCTTGTGTCCAGCTTATATATCCTTTTGGATTGTGAGCCTTTTTGGGACAGGGAACCATCTTATTTATTTATTATTTATTTTTCTATATAAACTGATTTGAGCACTTTCGTTGAAAAGTGGTATATAAATATTTGCCATTGCAGCAGAGGGCTGTTTCCTCAGGTGTTGCTGAAATCTGGAGCTGACCCTGTACTGTATTAGTTACCTTGTTGTTGAACAAAAGCCAGCCTGGCTCACAGTTCCCTGGAGGTGCGGGTGATGTGGGAGCAACAGTTGAACGAACAGATTTGTTGTGCCTTTCACAGATGAAACTCAGCTTAGAGCCACAATTGATATCATTCCATACACCTAAACACAAGAGTTATGTTGTCATCTGGCAAGATGCATTTCTACAGACTAGGGATGTGAACAAACTGAGGTTCGGTGCAGAACTGGTTCAGAGGATGACCGAATGGATTCGGTGACATATGGAGGGGAGTAGGGAGCAGGACCTTTTTTTAAAAGGGAGACCAGGTCCTTACCTGTTCTCCACCGCCATATGCAGTGCCCTGCTGCATGCGGTGGCGGAGAGCAGGTAAGGACCTGCTCTCCCTTTTTTAAAAAAAGGATCCCACTCCTCATTCCCCTCCCCATGAACATAAGAACAGCCCTGCTGGATCAGGCCGAAGGCCTATCTAGTCCAGCATCCTGTCTCACACAGAGGCCCACCAGATGCCTCTGGGAAGCCCACAAGCAAAAGCTATGTCATGCCCTCTCTCCTGCTGCTGCTCCCCTGCAACTGGTATTAAGAGGCATCATGCAGGGGCGTATCTAGGGGTAGGGCAGGCAGGGCACATGCCCCGGGCACCACTTGAAGGGGGCGCCATTTTGTAAAATTAATTTTTTTTAAAAAAAATGGCTGCCAAAAACAAACTGGCCACCGTGCATGCTCAAATGGCCTCTGTGAGGCTCTAGGTCATGCCAGGCTTTGCAGAGGCCATTTGGGCATGCACGGTGGCCATTTTGTTTTCAGTGGCCTTTAAAAAAAAGATTATTTTTAAAAACGGCCACTGCACATGCTCAAATGGTCCCTGCGAGGCCCTAGAGGCCAGTGGGGTGAGGGGGAATCTTTGCAAAAAAACCCAGCCTTTAGGAAGCCCCCCAAAGGGGCTACAGGTAATAATAATAATAATAATAATAATAATATAATACAAGACACTGTACACATATTCAGATTGGCACTATGTACAGAGAATCAGGGCTTGTGAATACTGAGCTGACGCTTAAGAGCTAGGATTGTATTCATTTGCTCTTACTTTGCTTCTTGTGATAAGTTAGTTAAATGTGATGTCTTGCTAATATGGCTATTACTGGTGAGTTTGTCTTTGAATCAGTGTGAAACCCTTAATATTAAGGCCCACTGGGAGTTTCTTGCTCTCTTTCTCTCATTTTAACTGTCTTTCTGAAAGACTAGAATATATTCCAAGCAGTGACACAGTTTACTCTGCATATCCTTTAATTATTTACAGAGTATCTGGGAACAGTCAAATTCTCAATTGATTTTTAAAACTTATGTAATGGTGATGATACAATGCATAGTAGAGAATTAGACAGGCACTTCTGTTTAGTTTTCCAAGTACATCTCCACATAGTATTTGGGTATTTCATGAGCCCCCACATACTGAAATTTGTAGTTTTCCAGCATTTTTTGGTCTGGCTAAGTCCACTGCTAAATAGTTTTTGAAATATTAAAAGATTAACGAGCTTGACTTGTATTTATCAGCTGATATTATGGTAAAGTTATCTGAAAGATGGGTGTCAGATGCTTGGACAGGGGGAACAATTTCAGTGTTTGCCCTAGGCGCTATTTTCCCTAGATACGCCTCTGGCATCATGCCTCTGAGGCTGGAGGTGGCCCCCAGCCCCCACACTAGTAGTCATTGATAGGCCTGTCCACCATGAATTTGTCTAAGCCCCTTTTAAAGCCATCCAAGCTGGTGGCCATCACCACATCCCATGACAAAGAATTCCATAGATTAATTATGCGCTGTGTGAAAAAGTACTTCCTCTTGTTGGTCCTAAATTTCCCAACCTTCAGTTTCATGGGGTGACCCCTGTTTCTAGTGTTGTGAGAGAGGGTGGAAAATTTATCTCTGTCCACCCATCTCCACTCCATACATAATTTTATACACTTCGATCATGTCTCCCCTTAGTTGCTTCCAAGGTAAAGAGCCCCAGATGCTATAGCCTTGCTTCATAAGGAAGGTGCTCCAGGCCCCTGAACATTTTGGTTGCCCTCTTCTGCACCTTTTCCATGAAGCTGAACCAGTGCACAAACCGCAGTTCATACACATCCCTACTATAGACATGGTGCTTCTTCAAATTGCCGCCTCCTATAATAAATGTCCCGGCAGAAATTCAACAGGCATAGCACCCAAAATAACTTTCCACGGATGCACTTGATTGACTTCTGCCTGATGCATTGTTACATTATCCCCAGCATCCCATAAATGGGCTGCTAAGAGAATGTGTGCCATGCAGTAGAGCTGCATTTTCACAGCATGCACCTATCCTGCACTAGATTTGGAAGGCTCATTCAGTGGAAGAGTTATATATCCCAATTCTCTTTTAAGACAGAAAATAAATACTAAAATAGTAAAGTAGATGTAACATGGCAGTTCCATGGTCAGAAGTGAACTCTCAAAGCTTTTTTCTTTCTCAGAGAGTCTTGGAACGAGGTGTTCTATTTCAGCCAGGGCTAAGGCACGGGAGTCGTTAATCTTTTGTCACCAGACTATGGTCCTAATGCAAATAATGTCCCCAAATCTATGACAGAGAAAACTTCCAATCACTTTACTTCCACTGCTAATAGCAACTTTAAGACCTAATTTAACTCAAGCAATTGGTGCAAGGCAAAGTAACAGAAGATCCCTTGCTTGATGCCATAGCAGTGATTCCCCACTCAAACCTGCTTTTTGAGAAAGAACAAGCTATTGGGTGTTCCAAACATGGAACTTCCATGTCACATCATGTTTGATTCTAATGTTTAGAAGATTGAACTGCTCAGTACCTAAGTTACTAAAATGCCATTTACACAATCCTTAGTTTACAAGTCTATGTAGCATTTACCTGTATCTCTCTCTGGCTCTATACTCTTGTCCACATAATATGGATTTGTTACCTTTGCAAGCTTTGAATACTCTGTTATACTCAAAAGAAGATTATTAAAATGTAAGTTAATAAACACACCCAACCTTTCAAGGTACATGCATGGGTGGAATAAGTACCATGACCACATATTTTGTGCGTATCAGTTATTCCATGTTAATTAAGTGATCTTATGATCTTTCATCTGTTTCTTACACTATTCTCAACATCTACACATGCTAGTAGAAAACAATCATATATTGCAATTAGACTTGCCTGCTAAGTAGTTAGTTATAACCACACAGTGTTCATCATCGTTTGAAAAGTTCGGTTCATTGGGGGCCCATGCTTGATAGGACACTGGAGTTCCATCCAACCAACTAAAGACAATTATATTACAGTGCTTAGTAAATGGAACAATGGGATTGATTCTTCATTAATAATGCATAAATCTATTTGTTCACAAATCAAGATAATTTTAGTCATTCTCCTCCATCTAATTATTTACATATCTGGAAGGATGGTTAATGATGTCATTATGTATCAGTTTTACTATTCATGTTTATGTATTGTCTTATTAAAATAAAATATTTTGAAAAAATGCATACATTTACAATGAGCCCATTCTCACATGCATGTGGGAGTGAGCTGGAGGGGATGCACACTCCTGCCTCATGCCTCCCAGACAATCTGAAACCCTGGTTGGAGTTAAATTACTCAACCCACAGACTATAGTCTGGGAGTGCTCCAGGATCCCAAATTCTCCCTGGTTTCTCAGGTTGAGGCTGTGGCCAGGAATGCTTTTTATCAGCTTCGGCTGATACGCCAGATACGTCCATTTCTGGAGACAAATCACATTAAAATGGTGGTAGATATGCTAGTAACCTCTAGGCTTGACTACTGTAATGCACTCTATGTGGGGCTGCCTTTGTACGTAGTTCGGAAACTACAATTGGTACAGAATGCGGCAGCCAGATTGGTCTCTGGGTTTACGTGAAGGGACCATATAACACCGATTCTAAAAGAACTGCACTGGCTGCCGATATGTTTCCAACCGAAATACAAAGTGCTGGTTGTTACCTATAAAGCCCTTAACAGCTTACGCCCAGGGTACTTAAGAGAGTGCCTTCTCTGTCGTGAACCCTGTTGCCTATTAAGGTCATCTGGAGAGCTCCGGTTAGAGTTGCCACCAACTCATTTGGCACATGTAATAAAAGGGCCACACATGTAAAGAACAAACCAAAACTAGCAATAAACCGTGTGCAGATAGCAAATATATATAAACATGCAAATTCAAAAATTAAATAATAATATTTTTTATATATGTGTGTCCTAAATTCTTTAAATAATTATATAGACTATTAATTATATAGACTATATTTTTGGTACTACAATTCCCAAAACAGTCCAGCAGCACCATTCTATTGATGGTTGGAATATAGACTGATTTGTCATTTAGAATCACCTCTAATCACCTCACCATTTAGAATCACCTCACCATCTTACAATGGCCATAAGGAGCCTTTCTAAAGGCCCCATAAGGCAACCTGGGATGTCATCAATTTAATGCCAATGTCATCTAACCAAATTTTTAATTTGATAGCCTAAAGTAGAAAACTCTATGGACCATTTCAGCCACTGTGGTTGCGAAAGGTAACCTATTGTGGCCTCTCGTAATGCTGGAAATTTAGGCAATATTTTGGTTAGAGCAGATGTTGACAGAACACCATGTCATAAAGATGATATAAGGGGTACGTTTCCATGTGGCCATTGTAAGACCTGTGAGGTGATTCTAAATGACAAATCAGTCTATATTCCAACCATCAATAGAACGGTGCTCCTGGACTGTTTTGGGAATTGTAGTACAAAAAATATAGTCTATATGATTGCCTGTACTTGTCCCATGATATATATTGGAATGAGCACACGGCCTCTTCGAACGAGAATTTCTGAACATATTTCAAGAGTTAGAAATTGTAATATGGAGGCTCCCTTAACCCCTCATTTCATTGACAAGCAACATTCTGAAAATGACTCTAATGTTTGTATTTTATTTAAATACAAACCATACATTGGCAGGAGGGAGGATGCATGGAAAATCCTTATGCATAAAGAAGCTGAATTTATTTATAGGTATAGATCAGTGGGGCCAGGGGCCTGAATACACATTTGGACCTGGCATGTTTCCTCCAATGAGAGCTCAGCCCCGCTTTAGAGTTGGTGATTCTGCCTCTGGTTGTTTATTTACTATAGTTTATTTATTTTGGTTGAAAGATCTTAAATTGTTGATGGTTTGGGGGATCATTTGTTACCAATCCTGGGTGGATACGGGTTGCTTTATTTATGTGTGAATTTACATAAGGAATGGATCTTTGCTATGATCTCTTGAATGAACAATGCTGGTTGTTGAATATTTGGTCTCCTCAGCTTATCTAGATTGACTCCATGTAGGAGTTTCAAGGTGCATGATTGTAAATTGAAGCCCTCTGGGTGTCTTATCAAATGTATATATAGCCCTCTTTCAATGTAACATCTTACATACAAAATGTTGTCCTTAGAATGAACACAGAGCTGATAAGGTATGATATTTGAATTACTGTTTCTATCTTAATAACATTTGTTATACTGTTTGTTATAGAATTGATGATAATACTTTTATTCTGTAGTCCTTCATGAGGAAGCCTCGGCAAAAAATACTGAATATCCAGACAGTTTTTAAGGACTTACTAGTGAAAGAATTATTATTACAAGCTCCAGATAACAGAATGGACTATTATTACAACACATCTCTCTATGCTAAGGGACCTCCAAGCAAAAGAATTATTACCCTTACAAGCTCTAGATAACAGAATGGACTATCATTACAGCACATTTCTCTATGCTGAATTTAAAGGAGTAGAACTTTGCCAACATCTCCTATCCCATACTTTGGGAAATAGTGAACTTGTTTTGGTGTTCTGTTGTAACATCACAGTCCTTCATACTGATTTAGCAAGCTTGGTATACTTTTACCATCTTCATTATTCTGTGCTCTGGGCAACTTTGGACATTTTTTAGTGTTCCTTTGAAATATGTATGTTTATTTAAAGAATTTAGGACACACACACATATATATATATTATTATTATTTAATTTTTGAATTTGCATGTTTATATATATTTGCTGTCTGCACATGGTTTATTGCTACCAACTCATTTCGCAGCAACTCGGGACCGGGCCTTCTCTGTGGCTGCCCCAGGGCTTTGGAACGCACTCCCTGTTGAAATAAGAGCATCTCCTTCTCTGTTTGCTTTTAGAACTCTGAAGATGTACCTGTTTTCCCAGGCTTTTAACTGAAATTTAAATTGTAATATGTTTTTTTCTATTGTAATTTTAATCTGTTTTTATGACTTTTAAATGTTTTATATTGTATATTATGTCTTAATCTGTATACCGCCTAGAGATTTCTATATTAGGCGGTATAGAAATTCAATAAAATAAATAAATAAATAAAATTATCAGGCTGCTATGCACTCCAGGAAGGAAGAAAACCTAAGCTGTGTCCTCCTGTATCCCACAATGCATCATGTAAACAGCAGAGAAGCAGCCCTCAATACTATAGCAGTTCAAGACTTCCTGGTCCTACAAGCCCAGAACTCTATGATAAACATGGCTACTGGCAGCTGGAGCTGCATTTATTGAAAATCTGATGACCACAGAAGAAGGTAGGATGGGCTTGGTTGTCCTCCTACCTCACTTTTAACTTGGGTAGTGAACCTGGATTACCCAGTTTCAGCATGGCTGGGTCAGGAGGGATCCCAGTTCCCCAGGGATCCCTGATTTAACCCTCTCCTACCCAGGGATCTCTGGACGTGTGAACAGCCTCAATGTTTTGTATTGTTTTGAATTAAAGGCAGGATATCTTCAAGTTGGAAAAATATTTCAGTATTGAAATTCTGCAATTGTTAAAAAGACAGCCAAAAAAGTATGCAATATTGACAATGTTCGGCAGAATTACTTGAAGTAATGCAGTCAAAACGTTGATGAAAACAATAATAATTTGTCAAGATAAAAGGAGATCAAGCACTTGATCTTGGGGTGAAAAAGGACAGCAAATTGTCAACTCCTTTCATTTATTATTACATTTTTATCACTACATGGGGTGTGTGTAGACTCTGTTAATTTGATTTGGGGATATGTTTATGTTTGGTTTGATAACTGGATTGTTATGTGGAGTCCAATTTAGTAATTGTTACTAAGAGATTTGTAAGGGTTTAAGTGGATCAGTGAGGTTACTCTTGAAGGGAGGAAAAAAGTGACAAGAGAAGACGAGTTCAGCTGGAGGTTTTGACAATTGCCTGAGGTTGGACAGAGAAGCTGGTGAATTAAGGAGCGAGGTGGAGCCACCATTGGGCCAACAGGTTCAAAGAACCTGGGCCGTGCCCAATCAGGGGCCGTGCTTTGTGGCCTCGACATGCCTTCTGCATCTGACATCAGACGCAGGGGTGCTGGTTTAGCTCCCGAGCGGGGGCCATGCGGCCCCCGCTCGGGAGTTAAAGGGTTGCTGTGTTCGTGGCATGGCCAGGAGCGTCTCTTCCCTGCAGGAGCAGCTCTTCCCTGCACAGCCCCTTTGGGAGTTAAATGGCCGGCGCTACATTCGCAGCACGGCCTGGAGCGGCTCTTCCCTGGAAGAGCCGCTCCATGCCGTGCTGTGAATGCAGTGCTGGCCTGAGTCTAGCTCTCAAAGGGGCCATGTGGCCCCTTGGGGAATTAAACAACCAGCCCTACACTGGCCTGTCTCACTCCCTCCCAACTCCCGAATGGAGCCCCAGGAGCCAGACCACTCCCCCCGCATCTGATGCGGGAGCGTGGCTAGCCTCCATGTCTGACGTCAGAAGCAGGGGGCGGGGTGAGTGGGGCCGCCGCTGCACACGGGCCCCTGGCAGTCAGGCTCCGCCACTGTTCAGGAGGGAAGGAAAGCCTGAATGGGGAGAAAAGGCTGTTGAAGTCACCAAGAGGAAAGCCCAGAGAAGTGCCGAATGGAGAGAAATAACTCACAGAGAACTATTAGTAGGAGGTTTTTGAGGTGAGAACCTGATACCCTGCTTATACAGTAATATCTTAAGAAAGAAGTTACTGTCCAATTTCCTGTCATCAGTTACTGTCCAGAAGTTACTGTCCAGTTTTCTCTCTCTCTCTCTCTCTCTCTCTCTCTCTCTCTCTCTCTCTCTCTCTCTCTCTCTCACACACACACACACACACACACACACACCCCAAATAATAGAGGCTGGCATCTCCTACAGTATGATGTGGATGGTTGAACTCCACCTGCACAGCTCCAAATCACTAGTACTGCTGACTCTTGCACAATCGCACCTCACACACTACTTCCATTGGGAATAAGATTCTATTGACAATCATGTACCATCAGCAGTGCTGGTATTGCCCTCTTGCACAGCAGTGCGACCAGATTATTTAGAGGCCTACAGTGGCATGGGTAGGTCTGCACGGTCCATGTTATGCTGCAGGACATTCGGACTGTGCACTTCAGAAACGTTGGAAATCTGTTTTGGAATTCCCAGTCGCCACCACAAGGAGGCAGTTGCTCACAGAGCAACTGCGCTAAAAACTGCCCAGCACTGGCACAGGGAAAGTTGGATGGCTGCAGTGCTCCATAGGAGTGCCCGGAGATGGATGGGTGAGGAGTGACGAAGAGGAAGCTCATCACTCACACAGGGTGGCAGGAAACCGCAGGGATGCCTGGGGGAGGTAGTTCCTCCCGAGCTTCTACAAAATGGGAGAGCAGGACCTGTCAGCCAAAGAGCTGGAAGGAAGTAATTCTGAGTAAGAAACAGCAACACTAGCAGTTGAATGACAACGAGGGCAATGACTGGATTCTCTTAGTTGAAGCCACAACTGTAACAGCCCACCAGGAAGACACCCACAATATCATGTAAATATGTTTATATTATTCATCAACTACCGAGAGAATTTTTTTAAAAAAACTTACATTTTGCTTGCTGAAATAAAAGTTGTGCTTTTTACTTTTATAAGAGAAGAGACATTGTTTGGGGCTCCATCCTTTACAAAGCTAAAGAGTGGGGAGGGCAAGAAAAAGGACAAAGCACCAACAAATCTAAGGCGAAAAAGGGAGGGGGGGAACTCCGAAGGTGTTGATAGATTTGTTCAATATGTTTTTATTAGTACAGTTTTATAAAATTGGTTCAGTATTGCCGCATGCGTTTCAAGGCAATGCACTTCTTCAGAGGCAATTCTCAGGTAGATAACACTGTGAAAAACATAACATTGTGAATAATTTTATTATTATTATTATTAGAGCACTGCCTTGAAACGCATAAGGCAACACTGAACTAATTTTATAAAAGTGTACTAATAAAAACATATTGAACAAATCTATCAGCACAATCTATCAGTTCTCCCCCTCCCCCCACTTTTTATGGCCATTATATCCTTTACCCAATGCCCAAAATAGCTACTGAGGAAGAAAGTTTTTATGTTTTAAAAAAGAAACTTTAGATCATAGTTATTTTGGTGGCAGCAAAGGTCAGGTGATTTCACCGCAGGGTGCCATTTGGATTTGCCTGTTGCAACCATCCATATATAGCAAGACTCTTCAAGAGAGTCTTCACTTTTCTCTGAATTATGCATGGCTTTCTATAATATCAGTTGCACAGAAGGATGAAGGAGCTATTGAAATTTAAATACATTTTTGGTGAAACTATAGGTTTTTCAGTTACTGAATGACAAAATATCCATAAAAGAAACAGGAAGATAAGATCATAATCAGATAATCTTGGAACATCTGCCCCATTTGATGTATCACCTCTTTCATGACATTTGATGTTGCTGTTGTGCCTTTTTTCATCATTTATCATAATCTCAGAATTTGAATTCAACTGCTCATTTATATTTGTGATTAATGATAGTTGTTGGTTCCATATCACATAGGAACATAGGAACCTGCCATATACTGAGTCAGACCATGGGTCTATCTAGCTCAGTATTGTCTTCACAGACTGGCAACGGCTTCTCCAAGGTTGCAGGCAGGAATCTCTCTCAGCCCTATCTTGGAGCTGCCAGAGAGGGAACTGGAACCTTCTGCTCTTCCCAGAGTGGCTCCATCCCCTAAGGGGAATATCTTACAGTGCTTGCACATCAAGTATCCCATTCATATGCAACCAGAGTGGACCCTGCTTAGATAAGGGGACAAGTCATGCTTGCTACCACAAGCCCAGCTCTCCTCTCATCACCCCATCTTGACTCATCACTGGTTCATCAATTGCAATTAACCACCCTGAGCCATTTTTGGAAGGGCAGCATAGAAATCGAATGAATGAATGAATGAATGAATGAATGAATGAATGATCATCTGCAAATAATGTGGGGAGGACATTTTCTGGTTCACTTACCCGAATTTTCTATCAAGACCCACGGTTAAACCAATGTAAGCATCATGGGGATTTCCATAAAAGAAGTGCTAAAACATACATAGGAAGAATTGGAAGCAATTTTTTAAAAAAAGTATAACATAGCTTTAACATAAAGTAATTGTATATTCTCTTGAGGGATATAATTCAGCTATTATGTAGTAAAAACAGTTTCTCTATATACGGTGATACAGAACAAGATTTCTGACGAGAGACAGAATGTACTACAGCTATGGGTGGCTAGTGAGGTTGTGCATTGTGCAAAACTGCCAGCAGATGCTGCACAGGAAACAAGGGGAAGGAGAATTCCTGCTTTTCTTTCTAGCATCAGGAAGTGATAGAGCTGACAGGAGCTACTGCAGCCAACACCATGCAAGGGCATGATGTTGAATGGATAGTCACTTAGCAGCCCACACCCAGACAACTGTGAAAAACCATGCACTTGCATGATCCTAGCTGCGGCACTCTCCTTCTCCATCAGCTCCTAGAGCCTGAGGGCAAGTGTGGGAATTCTCCTTCCCCCTTGTCACGCTGTGCCCCAGCAAGTCTTGCCCTCTTGTTGTGGGGCCTCAGAGTTTTGGAGGGGAGGGGGTTGATTTTCACCTGGTTTCTCCTCCTCCTGGCTTATGGGGTCACACTGGCTGGTCCTCTGATGGGCCCAGAGCTCTCTACTCTCCCAAATTGCCCCTCATCCCCAGCAACTCGCTCCTTAAATAGCCCCTGGCAAGTATGGCAGCCCCTGCCTTGCTTTATTGGCTCCTTCTCTCACTGGTTGCGAACAGCTGTGTCCCTTTCCTCAGATTCCTCCACTCCCATGTGGCCCTGCCCATCTCCCCATGTCACCACTCTGACGTTATTGGGTAGCGCCCTCTTTCCTCCCTGTTCCGGCGATGGCCCGGCCAGAGCTGCCTGCCTCCCACACTCCCTGGATGACCATCCTCCTGTGCAGGCCCTCCCCCAATTGCTGCATTCCATTGTGGCATCTTCTGTTCTGGCTGCAACGTGACCCGAGCCAGTAAGGCTGGCAGCACCTCCCACTAGGCTGCCTGCTGGACACCCCTCAACTGGCACATAGTAGCCAGAGTTAGCTTTCCCTAGCACGGGGCTGCACAACTTCAGCCCTCCTGAAGATGTTGGACTACAATTCCCATCATTGAAATTATTATAGAGACATTGGAGCTGTTTTCACAACCAGAGATTCCTGCGCAGAAGAGGGTTAACCCAGGAATGTCTGGTCATCTGCAGCACTAGGAGCCCTTCTGATCCAGCAGCTCTATCCCAGGGTAGCCCGTTGGCAGGTTTGGCTTTTTAAATGCCAAACTTTGGGTTATGGCCCATTTGACCCATGAGTATACCCCTTAGGTTCTGGCAACCTACCCAGACTAAAAGTGAAGTAGGACATGAAAAGAGCCTGTCCTACATTTTATTTTTATCCTCTGCAGCACCGGCATGATTTAAATTGCTCCCGGGCTGCCAGTGATCATCTGTATCATTAAGTTGGATAGAAAGAGAGGCCAGGCAGAGCAGAGCTGCTATAATACTGAGGGCTGCCTCTTTGCTGTTTCCACAATGCATTGTGATATAACTGGAGGACCCAGCTCCCGATTTCAGAACTGGAGATCTCTGTTCATGTGGATGCGAGCAGTAGAGCCCAGAGCAGGCTCTGGTCATCTGAGAGGAGGTAGGCAGGATCCTGCCTTCCCTCCAACTCCCCCATTTGGCCATGAGAACAAGCTCACTGGCTGACACCTAGAATTCACTCAAAAAAAAAAAAAGTGGAAGGAAAGGAAGGAAAATATATCCCCTTTCAACAACTACAATGAATAGCCTAATTTAATAAAATTATGTGATACAGTTGAGGCTGCTTACTACTAGTGTCCTGCTGCCTTGAAAGTCACCATGGGTCAATTGAGATGTCACACAAAACCACAGTTAAATATCCCCGACCCTCAGAAGTTTATACATTCTTGCTCCCATGCCTGAGTACGCCTCCAAAGAATTTGACTCCAAAGAATTTGAGATTAGAAAGTTTGAGATTTTGTTTGAGTTTGAGGTTAGAAACAAACCAAGATCAAGCATGACATCTGAACTGACTGAGCTTGGTGGATTGTAACCAATTTCCCTAAAATAATCAGATCTGAAACCTAGGTTTGTATTGGTTACAACAAACCAAAATCAGTTGGTTTGTACATCATAACCCATCTCAGTTTGTTTTTAAAGTGCATTAGATGTAGAATCATTCTGAGGTTCACAGTCACACTGGCAGTGCTGAGTGGAGCATTGACTCCTGAGCCTTGGGGACATCATGTGGAATGCTGCTTACTCACCCTGCATGGTGTGTGCAGAGGTGGCCTTGAGAAAGGCAGAACACACAGAGCCACATCTGCTCTTGGTCATGTGCCTTTACCCAATGGGAGGCAGGGTGGTTGGCAGCCTTAAGGTCAACCACCCTCCCCTCCATTCCATGATCAGCTTGACACCTACTCGCCCACCCTTATGCAGGGGAGGCGAGCTGGTTGCTGTTAAGGGGTCACATAGGATTTTAAAATCCTCACCTGATTGGTAGTTGGTGAGAGTTATTTTTGCCTACTCTCCACTGTGTTCTTTCCTAGGCTTTAGATTAGTGGTGGCACCTTTAAATAGTTTAAGATTGGTAACATGGGCAGGTGAGTGTGGGCTTTGGTAGGTAATCTTGCTTAACAGTGTTCAGCCAGAGTCACCATTACAGTGAAGGGGGATTCCATGGGACAGCCCCTCGGGCGTTTGTGGCTCAAACAGGTTGGGAATGAAACCCTTTGGGATCAGTTCACCCACTCAGAGCTTTGGGGCTGGGGGCTGGTCACTCATGCAAACTTGCCTTAACACAATATGCTGGTGAGAAGTCAGATGACTAAAGAAAACCTCCAGGCCAAGCTGTGGCAAATCAGCTCTCTATAGGAGGCTGAATCCCACAGTGGGAGGATTTGCCTGTACTCTGTGGAAGTTAGAAATGTTGCTCCATTGCTTATTATGATGCAGATAGTTTAATAAAGTGTGGCCCTAGTTTACTCCATATTGTGTGTCCTGTCTTTCATTGGAATTCAGGTACAACCAAGTTTAATTCAATTCAATTCAATTCAAATTAAATTAAATTAAATTAAATTAAATTAAATTAAATTTATTTAGCCTTCCAAAAATGGCTTTAACCATGGTTCTGAGTGATATATCGAGGTGGGTCTCACGATCGAAGAGACCCATCTGGGGAGGGTGAGCGGGGAAAGCTTAGCCTGCTCTCCCTGAACACAAGCAAGGCGGCAGTCTTGGGCGGCCGGATCGGCCACCCACATGACTGCCAGCTCCATGACGGAGCCAGCGGGGGCTGGGGGAATCGGGGGCCATGCGGTCCCGGAAGCTCTAGTATGCCCTGCGCAAGCACACAGGGCATACTGGAGAGACCCCCAAGCTGGGAGGCTGCTTTTAAGCCTCCCGGCTGGGAGTCTACTCATGAATAGCAACTCATGAGCAAAAAAATGGGTTTAAGGGGAGGGCTAGTTTGGCAGGTTAACCGCTAAGAAGCCACCGGGCTCACCTGCGAGTCTGGTGGCTCCCACGATCAGGCGAAATCGGGCTAGGCTTCCCTAGCCCGATTCGCCTGATCGTGGGAATAGGCCCATAAATTGGCCCCATTTTTATAAGAGAAATTTAAGGGGAAACTAAGATGTCAGATTATGGAATTAAAATTTGTCAAGAGGGTTGATTATATTTGCATATGCTTGAATTAAAACAATGGGTTCTTGTCACAGTACAGGCTTAGTTAACTTAAGCTGAGCTAGGGCTTTTATCACCAGTTACTACAGCTATGTAGTTGTCCTTATGCTTATTTTATGTAGAATTGTCACAAACAGTACCTATTTCTTACATGGCTACTTGGCCTCAAGGAATATGTTAGAGATGTGCTAATTGGCTCAAGGTCAAGCCAGTTTGCCATCAAACTGGGCCTGTTCGATGGCTCTCCCTCAAGCCAAACAGGACCCAGTTTGGTTTGACTCAGCTTTGAGCTGAACCCCTGGGCTGGTTTGGGGGCTCTAAATGTGAGAGGAAATGTTTTTTAACTCACCGCTGGATCCGGGTCTTCGGGTGGCCTCTGGTGGGTGCTGCCGCGACCACAGGGGGATCTCAAAAGGTCCCCCCGCCCACGCTGACCTCTTCCCAGTCTTCTTCAGGCCATTAAGGCCCATGTTGAGGCCTTTCCAGCCCTCCCATGGCTCATGGTGGCCATTTTGAAGGCTGCCATGCATGCGCACCAGCTATTTGCGTGCCCGGGTTGTGACTCATGGTCTTGAACCAAACCGGGCCAACTGGTTTTGTGCATACCATGTATATATGTATGTATGTATGTATGTATGTATGTATGTATGTATGTATGTATGTATGTGTTTTCTTTTTCTCTATGGTCGTTTGTATCTATACCTGTCAACAGAGAATAATATGCCATACATCTGATGAAGCAGCTTGGGCCCATGAAAGCTTATAGTACAATAATTGTGTTGCATTTTTTAAGGTGCAAGAAGATTTCTTTTTGATGTTACAGACAAACATGTCTACCCCTCTGGAAGTGGTTACCATGTAGAATGCCTAGAAGCCATTAAAATGCTTTCCCACAAACAATTTCTATGGTCCTTTTTTTTTTTTTAAAACCAAGTTGTGTATTACTAGTAAAGCAAATGTTCCAAACATTACTTACATATTTCCACAAAAACATTTGTTCAGTCTCACTCTCAATGACTGTCAGATCACCACCATGATTCTTGCAAAATCTCCGGGCTTGTTCAGCAGGCAAAATTATATTACTGAAATAGTACTCATTGCCCTTATATTCAATCCAGCCGTCTTCGATAGTTTTGTATGAATAATCTGTAAAAAGAAAGAAAGTACATTTAAAGTGTTTCTAGCACAAGTTATATGCATTATAATGTTTAGTGATATGAAATTATCGAACATACCAAAAGTATTGTTTGGTTCTGGCTTTAAGCTTATACCTGAAAAACCAAGCAAACAAGAGGTTATAATGTAGGGTCATATGGTTTATTTGTATCATATTTCATTTTTCAATCAGTAATTTATATTTAAAAAGTATACAAAGTATGATTTATTTATAGTTTATCACATTTCTCACATGAAAAAAATGCTATTATGTGAAAAAACAATGGCTACCTTAGATAGATAGATACTTTATTTATGGCCAATGGACAAAACAATGGCTACCTTTATTTTCCATGTTCTCAATTTATTCAGTTCTTCTACATGAATAATTTACATTTGAGTACATATCATCATATGAAATTCAGAATTCAAGCTCTGCAGTCTTCTCAGTGAAGAAGATTAAATGTAGAGTGTTTTTGACATTTCAGTAACAGAAACATGAAAATTCTGGTCTTCTGAATTTCTGTCTCCCTGAGGATAGGACAGCAGTTAGGGTGGGGAAAAACTCTCTTTGCAGACTCTAGGCAGACTCCAAAACCAGCTTTGGTGAAGAAGTGGCTTCAGGGATGGGTTTACCCCTTTCTGGAACCCCTACACCCAGCACCACTCAGTACCCACCTTGCATGCTGAATCTAAATCACAATACCACCTTGCCTTTCAGATTGAACTAGTGCTGGAAAGCTTTCTCCTGCTTGCAGAGTTCATTAGTCATAACACTGCCCAGCCTTTCATTCTGGATGGATGATCTGGCCTCTGTCACCCATGACTTATTTATGCCATGTTCAGATTATTGCAATGTGCTTTGTGTGAGGATGCCCTTTAAAAGGTATTCAGAAATGACCATTTCTGGAGTTGTGCATATTACACCTATTCCGAAGACACTGAGGCTGTTCACACGAGTAGCCCTACCCAGGCCTTGGCAGTCCTTCCTGGGTAGGGCTGCTTGTGTGAAGTGCCAGGATCGTGGCTGATTCCAGCGCTGCCTCTCCAGGTAGGCTAGGGTAATAATAATAATAATAATAATAATAATAATAATAATAATAATAGAAGATGCACTTAAAATGGTCAATAATGAGAAACTATTAAACACCAATGAAACAAAGCAGGCCTACAAGAAAGAACAAGTCAAGAACCGAGCAGAAAAATGGAAAAATAAGCCTCTGCATGGTCAGTATTTGCACAATATAACTGGAAAATCAGACATCACCAAGACCTGGCAATGGCTTAAGAATGGCAACTTGAAGAAAGAAACAGAGGGTTTAATATTGGCTGCACAAGAACAGGCACTAAGAACAAATGCAATAAGAGCAAAAGTCGAAAAATCCACAACAAATAGCAAGCGCCGCCTTTGTAAAGAAGCAGATGAAACCGTGGACCACCTAATCAGCTGCTGTAAAAAGATCGCACAGACTGACTACAAACAAAGGCATGACAAGGTAGCAGGGATGTATTTCCCCGGCCTCCAGATGTCTGTGCGGCTCCCAGGAGAGCCGCTTCTGTCGGCATGCAAGCCGCATGGCCAGAAAACAAGTGGAGATTGTCTCAGGGGGAAGGTGGATGCTATCCTACCTCCCCTGCCATCCCCGACTGACTTGAAGGTCATGTGAGCGATCTCATTGTAGTGAGTGCCAGTCTGTTTCCAGGTACAATTCAAAGTGCTGGTTATTACCTTTAATGCCCAAAATGACTTGGGACCTAGCATCTTAAGGATCACCTGCTCCCAGCTGATTCTATCCACATGTCAAGGTCAGCTGGGAGGGCTCTGCATCACATTTATTGATTATGTGGGACAGGGCCTTCTTTGTTATTTTCCACAGGTTGTGGAACTCACTTTCAGATGAGATCCACATGGCTCTCTCACTCCCAAACTTCTAGAGGAGAATGAAGGCAACACTTTTTATCCAGGTTTCAGTTCTTTTTAGATGACTGCAGCTATACCGGTTTCATTTTGAGTATGTTTTTGATTGAAATGTTATTGCTGTACTTTTTAATGCTCACTGTACTTTTAATGCTCACTGCTCTGGAATCTCAGGATGAAGGGCTGAGTATTAGAAATGTACTAGTTCTTGAAATCTGAAGCCATTTGAAGAGAATTTCAGAGTTCCTCACAAGGAGAAATGAATATTCAACCAATGTTGCAGGGTTTCTCCAAAGGAGAAATTTTAGAAGGTTTTCTCAGAGAGTTTTTCCACATGGCCAAACCATCCAGTTTGGAGAAAACTGATGCAGTCATCCCTCACCAACTGCAAGGGTTCTGTTTCTGGAAAACTTTGTGGTTGGTAAAGTCACAGTTTGTGAGGCATTATAACCAATGGGAAACAGGGGGTTCGGGGAATTGCGATCACAAAAAGACAGAAAAACCAGTTAAAATAGAAAAAAATTAGAAATTGCCCCCCAAACTCCAAAAAAAACCTCACCAAACCACAGATAATCAGGTTGCAGTTGGCGAGACCAGCCACAATTTCCCAGTCGCGGATACTCAAATCCACAATTGGGAGAACCATGGTTGGCAAGAGAAGACTGTATATTTTAAAAACCCTTACTTCTCTGGTGTCCACCTGGAACATGGTGCCCCTAAGGCCAGACCTCTGGGGCTTCTTGGGTAACCCATCTCTGAAGCGAAACTATATAACTTATCATGAAAAAACAGGAGAGACAAAGAGGACAATGAGAAATATTTTCCTGTTTTCACTCACATTAAAAATAGATATAGATATAGATATAGATAGATAGATAGATAGATAGATAGATAGATAGATAGATAGATAGATATCCAGCATTCAAAAAACAGAAATGGGGAAAAAGAACACAGCAGCAATCAGATGCTATTTAAAAGTAGCATCCAGAAAAAGCCTGCTAGTATAAAACAGTTTTCTTTGCCTGCCAGAAAGCAAGCAGCAATGGGTCTCAATACTGGGTGCCATCACTACATGGCCCTTTCTGTTCTTCCTACCTATTGTATCTACAACAGTGGGGGGACACAGAGGGGAGGTTATGCATGAGTATTGATTTTGTTCTTGCATCACTCCTTTCACAGCTTGCTACATCTTTATTCTTCTCCTCACTCATGATCTCAGAATGGTATCATGAGGTCAGCTGACAATCGGAGGACTGATTACAGATTTTGTACTGGGTCCAAAGACCCTGCAGATCATCAGAGAGAAAGGAGAAAAAAGCAGAATAGATTTTATTTAGGGTGGACTCTTCCAATTCCTTTCTTGTAGGAGAACAGAAATTTAACAGGGACCAGAGTTTCATTTTCTCCTCCCAAAATGAAGTGAGACAGCTACAATGGGAATGCTAAAAAAATATGCTAAATATATAAATGCTAACAAGCAAGATTTAGGAGCAATGCAGCAACTGAAGCCCCTATTGATTCAGCTGAATGAACCAGTTGTAAATGAGATGGAATCTTACCTCTTTCAATTTGGCAAAGCCAAGAATGTAGATGGTCACATAATGAAGTTTTCCACACACCAAAATACCCATCTATTAATCTGCATGGACGAGTGCTGTCATGTGAATACCATCTTTTCGGCTCCTCAAAGTCTACCTACAGTGGAAATAAAGTTTCATTGCTTTCTCTTTTAAACATCATTACTTCTGAAGTAAAAAAGGGACAGTTTGCAAAGGAAAAGGGATAGACTGATAGTAGTGGCTTTAAAATGGTGGATGAATATCACATATACAAAGGGGGAGATTGGCCATTGCCTTACCTATACTGTGGATGTTACAGGTTATTATATAGAAACAGATCCTGCCCTTGCAAATTAATCATGTGAGTTGCAATTTATCTCATCCATTCAGATGCCCCTACTCATTCACCTACTGCCACTGCCAGAAACACTATCTGCATCCTGATCCTATACTCTACTTCATTGATTCAGATGAAGCAATGACATGTACTACTGTATATACAATAAGTGTAGTGGACTGTTTTAGCCTATCTAATAATATGTTTTGTTATTTAGAGGTTTGTCCCAATGGGGATCCTATAGAGTGTGTGGGAGGCAGGGAGAGGGAGAGGAAAGAAGAGGCAGGAAATGGAGTGGTTTCTGAATAAGAACATAAGAACAGCCCTGCTGGATCACGCCCAAGGCCCATCTAGTCCAGCATCCTGTTTCATACAGTGGCCAAATTGATCATAAATGATCTAGAAGTTGGGGTAACCAGTGAAGTGGCCAAATTGTCAGCAATCTGGCCACCCCGGTAGGGAAGTCTACGAGAATAGTTCACAAAAGCCCAGTCTGGGTTGCAGAGGCTAAAGCACGGCTCAGAATCTCTCTCTGGCCTGATCCAGCAGGTCTGCTCTTATGTTCTTATGTAACTGTTGGGCTACTGTGTGAAACAGAGTGCCAGACTAGATAATCTTTTGGTCTGATCCAGCATTAGGGAAAACCCAGTTTGATTTGAGTCAAACCAGACTCTGATCAGACCGGGTCTGGCCCAGTTTTGTGCACACCCAAACTTGGACTGGTTTGCCTCGAATTCGAGCCCAGTTCAAGGGAGGGAGGGTTCGAGGTTGTACTTGTAAAGGGAAATCTGGTACGGATTCCCCTTTGCCAGTACAGGGGAAGGAGGGACCTAAAGAAAAAGAGTTGGGGCAGGAGGAAGTAAATATTTACCTTCAATTTGCCGCTGCCAGCAGCTGTGGTAGTCTCAGTGTGCGGTAGTGATGGGGACCCTCACCCCATCCCTGCCAGAGCAGAAAGGCTTGTTTCGTGCCCCTGCACATGTGCGGCAGCAAAAAATGGCTACCATGCATGCACAGAGGCCATTTTTTGCCGCCACGGACAGATCCGAAATGGGCCCAAACTGAGCGTGCCTGCTCCAGTGGGGGTGGAGGCAGTCCCCATCCCACCCCCAGGACTGCCACAGCTGCTGCCAGCAGCAAATTAAGGTAAATTTATACTGGCCTCCCACCCTGACGCTTTTTCTTTTTCTTTTTTTTTTAAATGTCCTTGGTCTCCTCCTTTACCAGTTATTTTTGAGCTGGTTCGAGCTGAACCAGGCCTGATTCAGCCTGGCTCGAAGTTAAGCCACTTGATGTCAAGCCATTCGCACACCCCTATCCAGCAGGTTTGTTCTTGTGTTCTAAACCATACAATGCAGAGCTGGAGACCAGAATGCCCTCCTCCAGACAAGTCAAGAATTTCAGGCAGAAGTGCCACAGTGTGGTGCTTGAATAAAGGCAAAATCACATCCCTCCAATTGAATTCTAAAACAGTAGCTAAGGGGGCATCACAAACGTTAGAGGGCTGCACCCCCCAAACAATTCAAGCCCTCTTTTAGCTAACTGCTCTATTGCCCTTTAACGCTGGGTGCTTCACTGGCTAACCATTTCAAAGTACTGCTGTGGGGTCTAAAAAAGTTCAGCATTAGAACAGAAAAAGCTTGAACATAAATATTATACATCATTCCAATAAGGTGAATGATAATGCTATCAATACAACAGTGTCGAAATTTTACGTACAGGAGATCCATCACTCCAAGTAGCTCCTTTTTCGGGGTCCAGGAAGTTTAAACCAATCCACATGTCATAGTTTCTAGAACATAAGAAATACTTATAGAGGCAAGGGAATAGAAGTCATAAATTAGAGAGGCAAGGAACAGAAGCTTCATTAAATGGTAGAATTTGAATGTTTGCCACATAGGAACTGGTTTGATGCTATTCAAATGAAAAATATCAGTATGGTTTCTTACATATTGTTACATTATTACTTTTCAGGAACAGATGCATCATTCCAAGCAATAATACCATTTGTATTATATACCTTTGTTTGACACGTGTGATTATTTTTCAGAAGCACCTCTTTTATTCTCTGGCCAGCTCACTAGATCTTCACAAAGGGTGACTACATTGCAAACAACTATACAGGCTATGTATTAGTTATGCATGTTAAATAAATAAAAAAATCACTTTTAAAAGGTTGAGTTTAATCTGCATCAATATCATTGCTCTGTTTCATATTAGATGCAAAAATAATCACAACATGTGTTCTTAAATGTATTGTGTTTTTTGGTGCAATGGTATTTAAAATAAATTCAAAGCAGCCCTTTAAACCTTCCTGAGAATCTTGTCCTGCCACAAAACTGATATCCCTTTGCCTGAAATGCAGCCTTAAACTCCAACACTAATATAGCAGAATCCCATCATCATTTTCTTTCCTTCCTTACAGGATATATGGCTGTAGCAGGTGAGGCCTAGTGATGATGCCGCCCAGGAGTGCCATAGAGCTGAGGGACAGGGCAAGCCCATTCACAGGCAGGACAGCCCGAAGACAGCACCCGGAACCAGTGGGAGGCAGAGTGTCGGCCCTGGTATAGGCCTTTAGGAAACATAGGCAGCGGGGCAGGGGGTGGGGAGCAGAGAGGAAGCAGAAAGGAAAAGAAAATAACCTCAAACATTTAGGGGAAAGACAGCAGACCCACGTGTGCCATCCAAAGTGGGGATAGATGTCCTGCCTCCTGGCATGTCAATCATTCCCCCACCCATACTGCTCACAGTTACAGCATTCATCTGAAGAGAAGAACACTATAAACATTATGGCAGGCACTTCCGTGTCTGGCAGCCTAGCACTTTGGATGGTCTATGTCAGTGTTTCTCAACCACTGGTCCATGGACCGGTGCCGGTCCGGTCTGCGAGGCGCTGGGTACCAGTCCATGAGGCATCACTAATAAAAATCACACACACACACACACACACACCAAAAAATGGAGTTGCTCTCTTGGAGAGAAGATGACTGGATGATTTTAAGGAGTGGATGGGGCAGGGGTCTTTCCTCTTCCACTGTTTCTCTACACCCACAACTCTCTCAAGCATATTTCCCCCTGAAGGGTTCAAAACCTAGGTAAACATGCATTTTTAGTTTTGGGCACATGAATTAGCAAAACCATCAAGGTTATGGAGCAGGTTAAAAAAAAAGGTAAGATTAAACAGCTATCCTTCTGTCCATTCTCTGCTTTTAAAAAAATTGCCCCATCCCAAAACTGGTTTTTCTGGAAGAAAGGAAAACTGTTTGGTCTGTTGAACATAATGTGGATACTCCTTCTAGCAAGCATTTTCCACCATTCTCACCATGTTAAGATTTCTGTTCATGAGTCTTTAAGAAGCAAGCATAAAACTATGCCCACCTTCAGACATCAAGCCAAATCAGAGGCAACCATGCCAGAAATTTGGATTTGTGGTCGACTGAATGCAGGAAATCTTGGTTCTGTCAGGAAAGCAACCAGAATTTCCCAGATACAAACCTACATGGACATTCTCAGTTCCTGCTTGGTTTTGCTTTCAAAGTCTCTGTTGGAAAGCAGCAGTTTGTTGTCTGAAGGCTGTCAATTTTTGAAACCAGAGTTGAGGGCAATAAGCTCCTCCCTCTCTCTGTCCCTGATTGGCTGCCATGGCTGTCCTTCATGAGAAGGAGGAAGCCCACGCAGTGAGTTCGTCCCCATTTCAGGCCCACAAATTCCACATCGGGATCATCTGGGAGCAGGGGGGAATGGGCAATGGGAGCAAGTTGTAGGTCCATTGGACCTGCAGTTCCCCATTGTGTGGAAAGGCAGCCTAGATCATTGGAATTTCAACTCCTTGGTTGTCATTTCTGTCTGTCTGTATCACACACTCACCCTTATCTCAACAAACACTGGGAAACAATTTAAAATAAATCATAACAGTTCCATTTTATGTTCAACCTGGGGAACATGAACATGAGGCATACACATCCCTTTTGCTTGAATATTGTTCCAGATATTGATCTTGAGATAATGTAAAGGAGTAAAAATTTTATGAAACTCACAATCTTTTGATCAGCTGCTGTTCTTCATTACTATGGATAGAAAGCAGGTCTCCTCCAATTGTTCGACAAAAATCTCGAGCCTCAAGCCAAGTTTGCTTATAATTTTTCCCATCATAAAATGCCTAAATGCATTTAAGTACAATTATTACATACTTAGTCACAAACCTCAGCTTTTACCTAGTGCCATCTCTTCCTTTGAAACTTTGCTAATTCCCATCTTTGACCCCACCGCCACATCATTTTGCTCTCGACTTTTAACCTGATTTCCCGATTTCATTCTTTATGACATTCAAACAATTCTTCAACTTATTTCATCCTTTCAGAGTTCTCCCTGTTCATCAGATGCTCTTTGTCTGAATAGCAAAACCTCCGCTATAAGCTTCCTTTTAAAAAGGAATAGAAGTTTAAAGCAGGCTTGATGTTACAAAAAAGTAGGAGTGAAGGAACTTCCCTGGTTCTGCTATAATTAGAGATATGTGAACCACACTCATGATAAATATCTCTGATTGATTGATTAAGTGCCATCAAGTCAGTGTCAACTCTTAGCGACCACATAGATAGATTCTCTCCAGGATGATCTCTAGTCCCACTGAACATTTCCTATGGAAATTTTTTTTCTGAACAAGATCCTCCAGATATTTTTCCAATATCCTCTCAGGTGAAATTTTATCACTCTAGCCGTGACATACAAAACAGAACTCATAAAACTCACAGGTGTGAGAGCCAAGAGAGAAAATGCAGTGGAGGCTGCTGTCAAGGCATCCTCTGCCATCCTGCAGACAAAGGAAACCAGAAACCTCTCCCTACCACCCCTCACAAGCTCATGGGGAGCCCAGACCTCCATCATTGGAAGAACCTGGGCAGGGGCAGACTTAGGCAGTGTGGCACCTGGGGCAAGATGCCAAATGCCACCTTGCATCATGCCGTGGCAGGAGCAACCCCCTTCTCAAAGTCTGCAAGGGTTGGGATTGCGGAAGGCAGAGAAGGTTCTCTTCTCTCCCCATGTTGCTTGCAAAGCTTGTAAGGATTGACTCAGGAGTTCCCAATCTGATTTGCAAGCTTCACTAGGCATGTGCACCAACCTCTAGCTCTGCTGCAACATCCTCTTTGAGTAAGCATAGGCCGCATTCACTTGTAACGTGAAACTGCAGTTAAATGAGGCAGAGGTTGGAATTCCTGTATGTCTGAATGCCTGAAACCATGCATATTCCAAGCAACCAGTAAAGAAAAATAACTTTCCCATGCATCTAACTGACTTGATCCTAATTTATTACTTACAGGCCTTCTTATCTTCCCAGCAGCTCTCAGCCTGCTGCTTCCTCAGGGCCCTTCTGGGACACACTAACCAATAAGCCAAAGCTCCATTTCTTGAGCCACTTTTGAGGCATTCAGTACTTTCTTGGAATGGGCATCCAGGTGGAGGGCAGATTGTGTGCATACTGTGCATTTTATAGATGATTTTCTTCTTTTGGGGCTCCAAGGCTCAGATCTGTGTTGCTGGCTACTCAATAATTTCATCCTGCTACTGCTGACTGAGGAATTAGGTGTCCCCTGGCCTGAGTAAGACTGAGGTGCCTTCTAAGTGACTGTCCTCTGTGGGCATCGAGTTAGATATTGTCATGGGCTTCAGTCGCCTTCCTGAGGACAAGCTTAGAGTACTTTGTGGACTCATTGGGGACCTCGAGTCAGTTAGGAAGACCACACTGAGGAAGCTCCAAGTAGTAATTGGACACCTGAACTTTGCATGCAGAGCAATAGTTCCTAGTAGGGCCCTTCCTTAAGTGCCTGTGCAATGCTGTATCTGGAGTCAAACTGCCTCACCACAGGGTTGGTGACACAAGGTTTGGGGAGGGGGGAGGCCAAGCTAGGCTGATCTGCAGGTACAGTGTGGGCTGGGTGGAGATATAGAAGGGGTTTAGATAGGTGAACACCCTTGGGCAGTTGGAAAGAGTGGATTGGTCAGTCGGTCCTTAGAGGCTTTGTGGCTCAGGGACTTTGATTCATCATGACACATGCTTCAGGGCCTCACAAACCTTAAAGGCTGTTTGACTTGTGGGGGGTGAAGCCCTAGAAGTTGCCCTGACCCTTTGGGGTTGAAGCAGGATTACACTTCTTCTATCCTGGAGTCAGGGTGGGTCGCCCGTTCAAGACATGGGGAAGGACTTTGATGTCTGAACCAAGCCTTTGGCTGCCCACACTGTTGGCGGGTGGAGTTTATTCCACAATTCAGTTCACTAATTTCTGATCATTAATAAAGTTGTGGCCCATTTATCCAAAATTGAATTCCGTTTGTGTCTTCCTTGCGGCTGTGGCATGTGGGCAATGCAAACTATTTGATTTGTGGTATCTCATAACACTTAATCAAATTTGATAACGCAAGCCTTCCATTCCTCACCACTGACAGCACTGTTCTACGGTTCACCCTAGGACGTTTTGTAGTATAGAACATTCATACAGAATTCTTTGCATTCTGGGGGGGGGGGACTACACCCCACCCTACACACAAGTATTTTGACTCAAACACCTACTTTGAAGCATTTACTTCCCAATGGAGACCAGTCTCTTGGGCATGGAGGTGGGGTAGTTGGTGGCAGGACTGGAGGTGGTGTCACGCCTTCTGCCTTTTGTTTACAGAAGAAGTGTGCTTTCTCCTCACAGCTCAGAATATCCCACAATCCAGCTGCAGTTCCAGTTCTCATGGCCACACAGCCAGGATTTTGTCCTTTTTGAGAGATAAGGAAAGTTAAGTTACATTTTTCTTCACTTGCACACAGAAGTGTAGAGCCCTTGATGACCCTCCTGTCTGAAAGGCCTTTGGAGTACCAACCAGGCATTTTGGAATTCCAGTGGGTGAACAGAACTTTGTCTCCATTGGTCCAGTTGAATGTCCCTGGTTGCTCTACATCTGAAAGGCCAATCCAGAAATAGTTCTCATGATGCAGCCCAACTAGACTAGTCAAGTAGGCTTGTTCATATCTGTGGAGAACAGGGAGATGGTTAGCTGCCAGCCACTATATGGAAACAAAGCAAAGTTCCCCACTAGAGTAAATGATGCATTAAATAGTGGAACCAAGCTTCTTTGAATAGGATGACTTGGTATGTTCATGTGAATCATGACCAAGTTAATGTGAATAAAGGTGAGGAAGACTAACTCTTCAAGTTTTGGAATGCATAACAACATTTGATTAGAAATCATCTTCTTCCTCTATCATAGCTTTGTGTCTTTTTCCCCCTCTGCCTTTTTTCTTTTTGTGTGATATATGCAGTTTTTATCAATACAGCTTCAACTTTGAAGCCATTTAAAAAATTTAATGTGCTGCTTTTCTATGTTATTTTCCTTAGATAAGATTCTATTTTGTAACTTTTTGTATGTTTATAATAAATATTAAAATACATACATATGGGACATTTGACTGATTTCTTATTTTTTTTTAATACTAAACTGAAGTTTTCCTAAGGGTCAGTTCACACATGCCTTGAGCACAAATGTTCTAAAAATTGTGGCGCTAAGATACACAAATGGACTCCACTTGCAGGATCCATTCATCCAGTTAAGGGACACAGCCTGGCTGGACAAGGGGTGGAGCCCTGTGGTGAAGGACCAAAGCCTATGCTTACAGATTCCCCATCACTAAACAATAAATCCACACATTATATTGGCCAACCCAGCTCAAACTCTCTAACACAACCAAAATGACAGCAGTGTCACAAATACAAAGCACTGACTACAACTGAAGCCTGTCATTCTGTGAAACAGTTACTCCTTTTGCACAAAGAAAACAGTGGCCGGGAGCATTTAATTCAAGGAACAATCAGTTGCACCCATGGCAGAACAGCTATCACCCATGTCAAGCAGATGACTCAAAGCAGTGAGCCAAGCCACAGATTACAAATCATGTCAACCCATGGCAGAGTCAGTGGCATAGGGATGGCGTAGGCAGCCTGCATTTAGGGTGCCCCCTCCCCAACCCAATGGTGGCAGGCTCCCTTCAGCACCCCTTCTCTCCCTGTAGCATGTGGCCGCAGTGGCGACCTCCCTGATGGAGAGATACCACCGGGAAAGCTGTACTGACCACTCAGCTAGCCATCACGCATGTGGGGCAGCCAGCTGAGTGGCAGGGTCAGGGCTGCCTACCCCGGGCTGCTCCGCCAGGGAGGCTGCTGCTGCCACCGCTGTGCATGAATGGCAGAGAGAAGAGAGGTGCCCCACATGTGGTGGGGAAGGAAGAGTCGCCAGGGGGCTGCTGCCAGGTGAGCAATTACAGCTCTGCCCCTGGGCAGAAATTTACAGACAAAGAGCAGATAATTCAAGAAACTGAGCCAACTTAGTCACAGATTGGAAGTCAAGCTACAATATGCATTATATGAACAAGGATTTAAGCACTTCCCACATACGTATACATAAAAACATTCTGTCACATCCTTTGATACACACAAATAGCTTATCTCTTCTTGGACAGAGACAGAGACAGACTCTCTCTCACACACACTCACATGTAGGGGTGTGCAAAGTAATTCAACTCAAACCCCAGTAGGGGTGTGCAAACCAGCTCGGTTTGAGCCAGGCTCAACGGGTTCGGAGTTGGACTGGCCCTGGTTTGGACTGGCCTCAGCCAGTCTGAGCTTATGCCAAACCGGACTGGGTTTGAACCGAGCCAGCTCAGAGTTACATTGGTAAAGGGGAATCCAATGAGGATTCCCCTTTACCAGTACAGGCAGGGGAAGGGGGGGGGGACTTTCCTAAATATAGACGGGGTGGGGCAGGAGTAAATATGTACTTACAAGTATGAGCCATGGCTGTGTTGGCTCTCCCCCACTGGTCACCCCTTAAGTTGTGCCAGTCCTCGCCTTAAGTCATGCAAATGGCCCCCATGCATGCGCAGAGGGCTGAACCGGGCCAAAGAAGACTCAAACCAGGAGGCCAGCAGGCTGGGGGGTGGAGCTGCTCCCCCACTGGTGCCCCCCATGGTGCAGGTCACTGGATTCCCCTTTGCCAGTATAGCTTCGAGCTGGTAGAGCTGGCTTAGTTCAAAATCAAAACAGGTCCAGCTTGACCAGGCCAAAACCAAGCCGGGCTGGGTCGGCTGGAATCTGATTCAGATGCAAGCCAAACTGGCAAATCCAGTTTTGTGCACACCCCTAAACCCCAGTTCAACTTGAACTGGCCCGATTCGAACAGCCCCTACCCCCGAAGGTTCACCCACCTGGTATGAACAGAACTAATCGGCTGAGGATTGCACTTCACAAACAAAGGGGGATTCCCAAAGGTTGGGGAAACTTACCTTCCCGATGGTGGGACAATGATGTTGGGGGCTCCTCTAACCCAGCCCCCAGCCTCTCCAATAGCAGCCTGGGCTGACAGCTGTGGCCTGTATTGGGCCTCCATGTGGTAACTGCAGAGCATGTGTGGAGAACATTATAACAGATATGATGCACAAGAGCACTGGGCTATCTATTATAATTGCCTCCATCCGTGTGTGGAGGTCCACTGCGCACTCTGCAGTTACCACATGGAGGCTTGAACTGGGCTGCAGCCACCAGCCCTGGCTGCTATTGGGGAGGCCAGTAGGCGGGGTTAGAGGAGACCCCTGTTATACTACCACTGCCATCCCACCACCGCCGGGAAGGTAAGTTCCCCTCTCCCCACCCTTAGACAATCCTCCTTTGCTTGTCGAATCCTAAGGAGATTCCTAAGCAGATTCCTCTTTGCAAGCATTGAACCAAAACGGTACATGAACTGGGACCAGTTCAGCTAGAACCCGAACCATAATGGGCGGGTTCAAATCTGGTTCAGATTCAAACTGAACCAGCCATAAGGGCTCCTTGCACATCCTTACTCACATGCGCAGGCACACATGCATATGGAATGCTGCTCCAAAACTGGCAGTTGTAGCATACTTTCTTCCACTGCCATTCTCAAGTCCACCCCAGTCCCAAAAGGATGGGCAGGCAGTGGGTTTCTGGGACAGGTAGATGGAGGACTCAGGCAGGCGCCAACTGGGAATGGGCAGCAAGCTAGTTTTGAGTAGGCCAGCCAGTGTGGCTTTATCTTTGCTACCCTGCTGCTGCATGTGTGCTTGCTTGCTGTGGGGAGGCAAAACCTCACTAGTCCAGAAGGCTAGGCATGATATAAGTTGAATTCCTTTCATGCATCCTACTCAGTTCTGCAAGATAATCCTACTTACAGTTCTGCAGGGGGCCACCTGTGCTTCCAGATCTCCCTCTGCCCAGTGTAAGTACATACAGAATTCACATCTACAGAATTATTCTGTTCCTTTCCTTTTGATTATGGAAAGGTTTTTTGATACCTGTTCTCCACAGAAGTCAGAGAACCTCTGTGGTCTTCACAGAATAGCTTTGCTTCTGAAAATGTCTGAAATGTTTCTCCAATTAAGTAACAATAGAAATCATGCCTTTTCCAGTCCTGTAGAAATAAAACAGCCAGCAACATAAGTTATGACATCATTAAACTGGGGAAATATTTTAATGATGGTGCTGAAGTACCCTAAAATGGGAATCCTAAGTCACCTTAAATGGGGAAATGCTTGACCAACAAGCAGAAGGTTGCCGGTTCGAATCCCTGCTGGTACTATATCGGGCAGCAGTGATATAGGAAGATGCTGAAAGGCATCATCTCATACTGCGCAGGAGGAGGCAATCATAAACCCCTCCTGTATTCTACCAAAAAACCCCACAGGGCTCTGTGAGTGCCAGGAGTCGAAATCGACTTGATGGCACACTTTACCTTTAATACTGCAGTAAGTGACACAGGATGTCTATGGAGACCTTTCTGTATGTTGCATGGTTCAGTTATATTGTCATCCCAGACATCTTACTCCAGCCAGCTACACTGTGATCTGAATCACAGGAAGGAGTGGCTGTCACCTATATGAGCACATGGCATGATTAATGCTTCAAAAGTCAACAGGAGCTCAGTGCAAGAGTCTTGGACTGTAATTATTGGGTATAGTCCTAAAGAAGTGAGGCATACCAAAGAACTGATGGAAGAGACAAAGTTAAGTTGAACAGTTAAGCATATGTCCCTAGATTGCATGCCCATTAAAGGGAAATGAGGGTAATGCCATGCTCGGAATCATTAGGAAGGGGACTGAAAAATAAAACTGCTAATATTATAACGCCCTTATACAATTCTATGGTGTGGCCACTTCTGGAGTACTGCGTACAGCTTTGATCACTGTATCTTAAGAAGAATATTGTAGAACTGGAAAATGTGCAGAAGAGGGCAACCAAGATTATCAGGGGCCTGGAGCACCTTCCTTATGAGGCAAGGCTACAGCATCTGGGACTCTTTACCTTGGAAAGGAGGCGACTAAGGGGAGACATGATTAAGGTGTATACAGTTATGCATGGAGTGGAGAGGGTGGACAGAGAGAAATTTTTCTCCATCTCTCACAACACTAGAACCAGGGGTCATTTCATGAAACTGAAGGTTGGGAAATTTAGGACTGACAAGAGGAAGTAATTTTTCACACAGCTCATAATTAATCTATGGAATTCTCTGCCACAAGATGTGATGAGAGCCACCAGCTTGGATGGCTTTAAAAGGGACTTAGACAGCTTCATGGTAGACAGGTCTATCAATGGCTACTAGTCTGGTGGCTGTGTGAAAAAGTACGGCAATGGCTAAATCCCATTGTAGCTGGGGATGATGGGAGCTGTAGTCCAGCAACACCTGAGTACCCAAACTTGGGAACCAGAGCCATAGGGAGACTCCTGGCGGCCCAGGGACAAAGTTGGTTTTGGGGCTCTCCATGCACCCCAGTTCTGAAGCCATGCGCCCTACTTTCCAGCCTTGCCACACTTCCCCATCTATTTAACTATGGCAGTGGTGGGCAGGTAGGCCTCTCTGCACACCGACTTCTCTTGTGCCAACGTGCAGGCCTCCTCATTCCCTGGCCAGCACGCCGAATTCTCTCATGCCTGCCCGTGGGCCTTCCCATTGAGTAGGGAGAGTGTTGTATGTTGTGACATCACGGCACGCAACACTCTCCCTACTCAATGGGGAGGTCCACATGCAGGCGCGAGGGAAGCCAGTGTGCCAACTGGGGAGGGGAGAGAGGCCCGCCCACCTCTGCCACTAACAAGGGTAAATGGGAAATGGTGACAGGCGGGGCAGCAGCATGGGGATGCACAGACGCGGAGCAGCAGGGCCCTTGACCCTCTGAACTCAGGGACATTTGCACCCCCTCGCCCAATAGAAGCTATACCTGTGTTGGGAACCCCTGTTCTATGAGCACTGGACCACAGAAGACACTTTACACGTCTTCTGATATAACAATGTTATCATAAAGACTCTCTCCTGGGAAGCAGAAGAAGGAAATGAATGAGGAAGCAATGGTCAAGGCTAAAGCTGATAGGATAATGGTAGGGTTACCAATGAGGACAGAATGAATTTTGGTGGGGAGGGCAAGCAATGTGGTGGGGCGGTTTTTGACCATAAAAGCTAGAACCAATCCACTTGGACTGGCAGACCTTTAAGAATGATGGAACACCACAATTTGAACAATATTATGGAATACCACCATTTGAACAATAAGAATTAACTCTGCGAGGCCAATCACTTTATTAAACTTGTACACCATTTTTTTAGACTCACTTTGGGGCATGCTGGATCAGCAATTTCAGGTTCTTCTGGACCAGATGCCAAAGGTTCTCTTTTACAGATGTATCCATGCTCTGTTCTACAGAAATCTTCTGCCCAATATCCATTCTAAAGATGGAAGGGTGAAAAAAACAAATTTTAGTGAAGGATCCATGACTTTTACACATTTTTGTTTTCTCTTTTTAATTTTTCCAGTGTGTGCCAAGCTTTCCACAAGATATAACTGGGGGTTCAAAGCTATGTTATACAACGGGGGTTCAAACCTACACAAGATATAACTGGGAGTTCAAACCTATATTATACAACTGGGGGTTCAAAGATACATTTGGGAGACACACCCCAGTTCAGAATCATAGCATCATAGCCCTATGGTGGATGCTGCTCCTCGTAGGCCACAAAAGGTTAAGACATCACCCCTGCTCTCAAGCTGGGCAACTAAAAGAGCCTGTGATACTCCTCTCCTGCAAGTTTGAGAGATCCCCCAGCCAGCATTCCTTGAGGCATCAACAACAAAACAACAGATATTTATATACTGCTTTTCAACAAACATTTCCAAAGCAGTTTACATAGAGAAATAATAAAAGATTAATATGGCTCCCTGTCCCCAAAGGGCTCACAATTAAAAAAACAAAAACAAAAAACACCAGCAACAGACACCAGCAACAGTCACTGGCCCTCAAATCCATGGTCCCCATCCAATCCTAAGCCCCAAATGTCTCTTTAGAAGCAAGACCAAGGGCAAACAAGCCTGTCCAAGACTCTCTTGGGCAATCAGTCAGATTCACACAGAATTGGGTACTGAGAAATAAATGTCTACCAGGCAGATAGGGATGCCTTATTTTTTTACCTCCCCACTCATGATGACACAGTCTTTTTCTGCATTCATTTGGTACATGGGTTCTCCTCTCTGCCATTTGGTGAACCTCACTTGTGTCCCATCACTCCATTCAAAATACATGGAAATCTTCTGATCATTCAGACCTATCCAGAGCAGATCTGTTGGTTCTAAAAACATAGACACACATTGTTTATTTGGCCCCAAATTCAGTTCTGAAAAAGAGATGTGTTAAATAGCATGCTCTCTAGCACACAGCTCTGTGGTGTGTGTATGCCATGTGGACATAGGAGAGCATTCTTAATTGTGGAATCCAAATCCTCAGAAACAAGTAGTCATAACCCTAGAGCTTTGGGGGGATGCTAAACTGATCAGCAAGAGATTCAGACAGAGTTGTCAGTACTTTGCCAACAGTGCAGTATCCTACTTAATTTCACCCTTTACATTTGACTTGCTTATGCCTCATAGGTGATATATCAGAATGTATCTTCTCTCCATGATGTTTGAGGAGTAACCACTGAGCCACAGAGAACTGACAGTACATACATCAGAAACACTCCAAACTGTGCCAGTTATAACTTGAGTTTGTAGGAACGAAGCAGAACTAGGCAGTCGCCTAGGGCATCAGTTCTTGGGGCTATATATCGTCCTTTCCCTCTCCAAGCAACAAACATGTCTTACATGCTGAGAGTGCCAATTTGTTTTCCTCCCCAATAGGGAGGGGATGCAGTGGGGAGAAATAGTGCTTAAGCAAAGCTAATGTTGCCTTAATAACCTAAGAACAGCCCTGCTGCTGGATCAGGCCCAAAGCCCATCCAGTCCAGCATCCTATTTCACACAGTGGCCCACCAGATGTCTCTGGGAAGCCCTCTCTCCTGCTGTTGCTTCCTTGCAACTGTTATTTGGAGGCATCTTGCCTTGGAGACTGGCAGTGGCTTATAGCCCTCAGACTAGCAGCCATTCACAGATCTGTCCTCCATGAATTTATCTAAATCCCTCTTAAAGCCATCCAGGCTGCTGGCTGTCATCACATCTTGTGGCAGAGAATTCCATAGGTTAATTATACGTTGTGTGAAAAAAGTACTTCATTTTGTTAGTCCTAAATTTCTTAGCAATCAGTTTCATGGGATGACTCCTAGTGTTATGCGAGAGGGAGAAATATTTATTGCATTGCTCTCTTCCATCCCAAACTCTCTCCTAACCAGTGTTCCCACTAACAGGGATTCCCAGAAGTTGTGGACTACAACTCCCATAATCCCCAGCCAAAGGCCACTGCAGCTGAGGATGCTGGGAGTTGTAGTCAACATCTGGGAATCCCTGTTAGAGGAAACACTGCCCCTGACCCAATGAATGAGCAGCCAACATGACTCTATAGCCGAGGATCTGCATGTATTGGCTGAGAGGGTATCACGGTTAAATTTCACCTGGGGCATCAAAAGCATTAGGGCCAGACCTGGGGTTTGAAAAGCAGAGCATCAAAGTTACTAACTCTCAGATCCATTCCTGACTCAACAGTGCTGGCAGATTCTACTCTAAAATGCACTCTTATCTGGATTGTGGAGTTCATTAGCGTGGTGCTACATCTGAATTTAGGAAAAGAAAAGTTTCCAGAAATAGTTATATTTTTTTAGTTGAGGTGCTTAACTAATAATAATATTTTCTTCTTTGTGGCAGGAAAAAAAATGCTATATTTATGAAGCCAGGAGAACAGAACATCCAGGATATACTTACTGTAGCCAAGCTGAGAAATGACAAAGCTGTGTTCTTCTATGCTGTGTATGCTTGTTAGGTCTCCACCTTCCTTTCGGCAGGACAGCTGTGCCCCCTTCCATGTCTTGGAGTCTCTGTGAAGACGGTAACATTGGCCTGTGTATGCAACCCAGCCAACCGGACATTTAATGTGCTTAGGGTAATCTAAAAAGAGAACAAATGTATTCTAAGGCAGCATGAATTGAACTGTCATCATTATGTAATTAATTCTTCAGTTAAAATGTATAGAATTTATAATGGGGAAAATCTAGCAATCAGAATTAAAAGGACAGGGTTTCTCTTTCATGAGGTATTTGTTGCCAATAGGGTCATCAAGAGTGGAAGTAGCCAAATATATTTTTTTTCTGTTTCCTTTATATCCTTTATGAATATGGTAAATATAGTGAAATACTATTACTGAGCTGCACTGTGGTCAGGGAAAAGGCCCTCAGTTTAGAGTCTTGTCTTGAAATACATATTTATTTATTATTACATTATATCCAACTTTTGTTCTGTGAAGGAACTTAATGTTGGAGATGGAGTTCCAGTGCATTGACCTTTTGCACCAACTATCCTAATGACCCCTAGGGGCATTAGGAGTAGAGATGGTGAGTAAGGGTCTCCCTAACTGTTCTACCTGTCTCTACTTTATGACCTCTGATCTGACTCTTCCACACTTCCTGTGCTGAGTCACAATCCTTCCTTTCCTCTTAGAGAACAGATGGAAACACCCATCTCCCTCCTTACCTATTCATTCTGTAGTCCTTTGGATTAGGTTTAGGCTTTCCTATCCAAGTGCACTTAACCAATAAATACTTAGTATTAACTCTACAAGAATCTCCATGTGTTTTCTCTAAATAGCTGCAATAACTAAACCATCCTCTGCTACCTACTCTGTGACTGGAGCTTATTCATTCTTTAGTGCTCTGCTGTTTTACCCACTGGGGGTAAAAATTAACAACCCCCAACACTTAAGATGGCATACATAGGATTCTCCAGTGGTTTCTTATCCAAACACTGACTAGACCCAGACCTGCTTAGCATCAGCAAGGTTGCTGTAATATGTGAATTCAAGCAGACTGTGTTCACATTGCCCTGGGAGCATAGCTGGGATCCATACCTACTGATATTTTCATAACAACTTTAAGCATTTTGACCAAAATCTTCCACTCCATGCCACCTTCCTTTGGCAACATACCCTAAGAAAACTCTTTGAGACGTTAAATAATAATGATACCTTGTTCATAAAAGTAAACTGCTTTTCCAGGTTTCCCATCCTACCTGAAGGGATATCAGAAGCATCTGATGAAGAGTTTTCCTTTTTGCAAATGTATCCTAGTTTCTTATCACACTCAGTGCTCTCCCATTTGCCACTCCCGCCTTCCATTGATCCACAGATTTTTGTCGTTTCTGGATTACCTTGAAGGAAGGAAGGAATAATTGTATTTGTGTTTTGTGCTAACACTGAAGCTTCTTTGATCAAATAAGCAAAACTGAGTAAGCAAAAAGCTTTTCATCTATCAGTTGTGTTTCATGGACTGCACACATCACTACAGAACATGGTAGAAAGTATGCTTTTTCCTACCTGACAGTGGAGAAAAACCCAAGGTGTGCTCACTTCATGGTAGTTTTACAGCAGTTGAGAACCCTGACTATATCACATGGTTACCATAATTGAATCAGGACAATCCACTTCAAGGGGTTCAGACTAGACCTGATGTTTGATTGATTGATTAAGTGCCGTCAAGTCAGTGTCAACTCTTAGCAAACACATAGATATATTCTCTCTAGGATGATCTGTCTTCAACTTGGCCTTTAAGGTCTCTCAGTGGTTGAAGGGGTTCAAACTAGACCTGACTCTCCCAATGTCTTTTTCTTTTCTTCTTTAAAAAAGTAGATGAGAATCACAGCCATAAAGGTGTCAAACTTCCTCCTGCCAACATGTCACAGCACTGAGCTAAATAATCCCCTGAAATTTCCCCCTTTTCCAGCAACTTTCGCCCTTCTCCAACAACTTTAAAGGCGCAATTTAAGTTAAGCAAGTGGCATAAAGGGAAACAATTAAACATTCCTCCTTGTATACTTGGGTTCCAGTCCAAACCGGGGTCCCCAATAGCAGATTTCTTTTGGAGGGGGTAGTAAAAGTTATTGGACGTTTCAGTCACAGACCTCCAACATACACCTAGTTTGGCCCAAGATACAGCAGGTGCCATTTTTCAAGCCGCTGCAATACAGTGGAGAAAAGATACATTGTGTGTATCTTTTCCTGTTTTTTTCCATGAGCTCTTAGCAATACAGAAGGTAGAGCTGAATATCGTAACTGTACAGAGCTGATCCAAAATGCACTTTTCATTTTCTCCACCAACATCAGATTCTCAGGTATTGACAATGGAAACCAGTTTCTGTAAATGGTTCATGGGGGTTTGGTTTGGGAAATTCTGATGAATTTCTCAGTCCATTTGGAACCCTCGATCTTTTCCAAAAGTCCCCTTAGAATGACATTACAGGCTAGATCAAACAAATTATCTGAGTGCCTCCCTATCATGTGTGCAGAAGCCTGATTGTATCATTCTGGCCCACCAAGCCTGTCGTGTTGTCTCTGGCCTTGAATAATCATTCAGGACCACAAGGTCCAAAGTGGCCCTTAATTGCATGGCTTAAACCATGGGTTAAGTAGTCTGACCCAAACTTCCATTATGACTAGTGCAGATCCAGAGAGGCCCCATTCAAAAATGTGGGGCACTTTGGAACGTTCAAGGATAAAGGAAAATCAAATGGAGCTAATCTCTATAATAAGGCCTAGTGCTTTCAGCATTGCTTTGCTGTCTTATGAAAAGGTACAGCATAAACTGTAAATTTAAAAAAAAAAATTTACCAGGCAACAGTAATTGCCGTTATTTCATCAAACAAGCCTCCTCACTTATTAATTTACTTCCTCAGCCTTGAAATGTCTTTTGTTTTGTTTCTTCCCCCTTTAATCCTCAGGTTTCATTGAAATTGATTCTATGAGAATTTTTGGCGAAGCTCCAACAGTAAGTTGTTTTTATCAGCACCAAAAGGATTTTGTAGTAATGTATAGATCTGTGCAATGGGCAATTGAGCATGCTCCACAGGAGGAATGTGCTCCTTGCCTTCATATGAAAGGGGTACCCTTATACACACACACACAAACACACACACACACAGAACTTTGCCCCCTTCTAATTGAGCAAAGAGTCACCTTGTAAATGGTGATTCTCCTTATTTACCAGAGGAGAGCAACTAGCCCTCTCCAGCCCCAGCACAGCATCCCTTCAGTGGCTGTTTCTATTATCAACCTAATGTTTCTTTTTAGATTGTGAGGCCTTTGAGGACAGAGAACCATCTTATTCTTATTTTTTAAATTATTATTATTTCTCTATGTAAACCACTTTGGAAACTTTTGTTGAAAAGTGGTCTGTATAAATATTTGTTGTAGTAGTGTGTGCGCACACACACACACTTTTTGACACCTTATGCTATAACCCCAGAATTCCTGGGCAGAAAGTTGGCAAATCTCTTTCTGATTATAATAGATGTCACTATTAAACCAACATTTTCTGATATAGCCATGTTGGATCCAACAGTACTTTCATTCTTACACAACTCAACCCCTAGTAATATACTCAATACTAGCTGCTCCAAGACTTTTCCAGGAAAAGTGCTGATTAAATTTGATACATCATCTGTGGTTTAATCATTACAAGAAAGCTACAAAGACTCATTTGAAAATGCCACCCATGCTTTTTAAAAACGAACTCCCACATAATCTAACTTCCTATCACTCCCAAAGAGTATTTTGCATTTCTGTCTAAACATTAAACAGCAACCATTTTAACTGTTGTTGGCCTGTAAATGTTCACTCACCTGGAGCCCAGTTTAAATAACGGAAAGGATGGTTCCCAAGCCACTGCCACCCACTGTCGAGATCCAAACTGTTCAGTCCAATCCAGTATTCTATGTTTGCATTACTTGTTAAACCTATTTATGGAAAAGAGAATCATTTGCACTCTATGACATAGTTATAAACTTTGTCATCTTGTGAAGCTAAGGGTGGGGGAAGGAGAAATAAAATTGTATTCTGTAATTAAGAATCTTCTCTTCAGACTAAGATTGGGAGCAAAGCCTTAGAACTTCCCAAATATGCCAAAATACCAGTCATTATTAGGTGTGGATTCAATAGGTTTTAGAAACCCATCTCACTTTTGTAGAAAACCCACAAAATGCTCTTAAATTTTAAGAGAGAGCAAAATCCCCAGGCACATTCCAGGAAATAAAATAGCACTAACTAAGAGGCAAGCAATACTTGATTCATTGGTTACCAGTGATTACTTTCTGCTTGTTAAAAGCATAGGAGACCTGCCAGGAGATTTTTTTCAACCTGAATTGCAAATCATAATTCATGTGCAGATTGTTTGAAATGGACTGGACCCAGACTGGCAATTCATGTAGAAGTCTCTTTTTAAGCACATGATGCAATATTGAACATGAGTGAAAGGGAATAATATCCAGATGTATAGTAAATGGAAATCCCTCACAGTTTAGGGCTGTATGTGTGTGTCTGGAATGCACACAGTTCTAAACTATGGATGGGGAATCCCTTTGGAGTCAAATGCATATGAATATTTCTCATCAAATATTCATATATTTTTTTAGATTGTGAGCCCTTTGGGGACAGGGATCTAACTTATTACTCTTTGTAAATCACCCTGAGCCATTTGTGGGAGGGCGGTATAGAAATAGAATTATTATTAATAATAATAATTAGCATAAAGAGAGGTATTTCCCAAGGGGACTCACTATTCCCTCTGTTGATTGTAATCGCCATGATTCCACTTTCACAAATACTAAACAAAACAGCCCTCGGATACCAAACATCTAAAACATCATGTAAAATAAACCATCTGCTCTACATGGACGATCTGAAGTTGTATGGAAAGTCCCAGTCAGAAATCGAATCACAGCTAAACACTGTCCATATATTCAGTAGTGATATAGCAATGGAGTTTGGACTAGACTAGTGTGCTGCATTAATAATGAACAGAGGGAAAATAACAAAAACAGAAGGAACAGAACTGCCCAATGGAAACAAGATCAAGAACCTGGAAGAGAAAGAACCTTACAAATACTTGGGCATTCTCCAGGCTGATAACATCGCACACACTGAAGTTAAAAGCAAAATTGGAAGTGAATACATCAGGAGAGTTAGAAAAATCCTAAAGTCCAAACTCAATGGCAGGAACGCCATACAAGCCATAAACACCTGGGCTATACCTGTTATCAGATACACTGCAGGAATAATAGACTGGACCCAGGCAGAGCTAGAGACGCTAAATCGTAAGACCAGGAAAATCACGACCATCAATCATGCTCTGCACCCCCGCAGTGATGTAGATAGGCTATACCTCCCTCGCAGCTCAGGTGGAAGAGGAATGCTTCAAGTCCATCAAACAGTAGAGGAGGAGAAAAGAGGCCTTGAAGAATATATCAAGGACAGTGAAGAAGATGCACTTCAAATGGTCAATAATGCGAAACTATTCAACACCAATGAAAGAAAGCAGGCCTACAAGAAAGAACAAGTCAAGAACCGAGCAGAAAAATGGAAAAATAAGCCTCTGCATGGTCAATATTTGCACAATATAAGTGGAAAATCAAACAAGACCTGGCAATGGCTTAAGAATGGCAACTTGAAGAAAGAAACAGAGAGTTTAATACTGGTTGCACAAGAACAGGTACTAAGAACAAATGCAATAAGAGCAAAAGTCAAAAAAATCCACAACAAACAGCAAGTGCCACCTTTGTAAAGAAGCAGATAAAACCGTGGACCACCTAATCAACGGTTGTAAAAAGATTGCACAGACAGACTACAAACAAAGGCATGACAAGGTAGCAGGGATGATACACTGGAACATCTGCAAAAAATACAAGCTACCTGTAGCCAAACATTGCTGGGACCATAAAATTGAAAAAGTTGAAGAAAATGAAGATGTAAAAATATTATGGGACTTCCGACTACAAACAGACAAACATCTGCCACACAATACACCAGATATAACTGTAGTTGAAAAGAAAGAAAAACAAGTCAAAATAATCAACATAGCAATACCAGGGGATAGCAGAATAGAAGAAAAAGAAATAGAAAAAATCACAAAATACAAAGATCTACAAATTGAAATTGAAAGGCTGTGGCAGAAGAAGTCCAAAATAATCCCAGTGGTAATTGGCGCCCTGGGTGCAGTTCCAAAAGACCTTGAAGAGCACCTCAACACCATAGGGGCCACAGAAATCACCATCAGCCAATTACAAAAAGCAGCTTTACTGGGAACAGCCTATATTCTGCAACGATATCTATAATAATAATAGCAAGAACATTGACAATAAAATTCAGCCATCCCAGGTCCTTGGGAAGGACTCAATGTCTGGATAAAACAAACCAGTCAATAACACCTGTCTGACTGTGTAAACAAGAAATAAAGGAAATATTTCTCATAAAGCTAACACAACCAATTAACAATGAATAAGCAAAAATGACAAAACACAAATGGCCCAGCTGCAAACCACTGTTGGTTAAGTGGTCATGAAGAGCAGAGGCCTATTGTGCAGGCATGGTGGCCTCCAAAATTGCCACTGTGCTGAGGGGGGAAGGCCAAAAACTGGCCAAAGAGCGGCCAACCTGCCAATTTCAGGAATAAGGGAGACCAGCGGAAGGAGGGGGAATCTCTTCCACCTCAAACAACTCCCCCGGAGGGGGTCAGTGTAAAATTTTTTTTTTTAATTTAAAAACAACAACAACCCGTGAACCCTGGGGCGGGGGGTGTTCAGTCCAGGGTCACACCGAACAGGAGGTGCTTCAGTTCAACGGAACAGTTCAATGTCGAACATGTTCAACATCGAACCTGTTTGCACATCTCTACTCTCAAGTACCTATAATGAGAGAAGGACCCATAGCCTCTCTTTAGACTTTTACCACTTGTCAGGTATTGTGGCTCCCTAGCTGATGCTCAGCAACTCAATTTCTTTGAACTTCCAGACAGGCAGCAAAACAGGCCGATTGAGCTGCTGGTCGGGTGTATTTTGTTCAATCTGCGTGAAGAGTAGTGAGGGCCAGATTTATAAAGTATAAATCAGGGGTTCTGAAAACGGAGTCCCCAGATATTGGACTACAAGTCCCATCATCCACAGCCACACACCATTGAAGCTGTGGGTGATGAGAGTTGTAGTCCAGCAACATCTGGGGGCCAGGTTTGAGCAGCCCTGCTACAAATAATCAAGTTACAATACAAAGCCTCTGATGGTATGACATCACCCCTATGAAAATAACTGACATCTCTGGACTACTTAGAAGACTATGTTGCTTCTGAGGAGCTAGTGTGGGAATGAAGGGCATGGATTGTGAATGTTCTAAAAATTGCCTTCAAATCTTTGCATGCTGATTGTTCCTTTTCCTGAATCTGAACTGCAGGAGGATCAGACCTTATGCACTTGAAATAAAAAATTTATTTCCCCTAGGTGCCCTAAAATACTCGGTTTCTCTTCTTGATAACAAAAACATGGTTAATGACTAATCATTTGGAAATGATGCTTAAATATTGGGGTTTTTTTAAAAAAAAAAAACTCATAGATTGCATAATTGAAATATTTCTTGAGATGATATTTATCAATGAGAATGTTTTAAGCTATCACTTATTTTGTTATGCTATGTTATTGATTATGATGTTATACCTTACCTGTCAGATACATTTGTTCCGTTAGTTCTGTGATGCTCACTAATTCTGCATCCTGTTGCTGACAACTTCTTCTTGCTTGGAACCATGTTAGAGCTGACTGGCTATTGATTTGATAATGGTCTCCTGTCCAGTGATTTGTGATCCAAAAGAATTCGTCATGGCTATCTGTAGGAATATCAAATCATTGAATTGCCAGTGGAGAAACTGTATCCTGTTTCCAAAATCACTGAATTACAAGTGAAGAATACTTAGATTGTATTATTATTATTACATTTATATCCCGCTCTTCCTCCAAGGAGCCCAGAGCGGTGTACTACATACTTGAGTTTCTCTTTCACAACAACCCTGTGAAGTAGGTTAGGCTGAGAGAGAAGTGACTGGCCCAGAGTCACCCAGCTAGTCTCATGGCTGAATGGGGATTTGAACTTGGGTCTCCCCGGTGCTAGTCCAGCACTCTAACCACTACACCATGCTGGCTCTCAGTTGTAAGCCTATGAGAAGACCCAGGAATGCAAATGAGGGCCATAAGAACATAGGAGTAGCCCTGCTAGATCAGGCCCAAGGCCTATCTAGTCCAGGATCCTGTTTCACATAGTGGTCCACCCAATGCCTCTGGGAAACCTACAGGCATGAGCTAAAGACATGCTCGCTCTCTCCTGCTGTTACTCCCCTGCAACTCCTCATTTAAAATATTTAGTAGAAGGTAAAGACAATTTTGTGGGGGAGAAAAATATGTTTTGGGGAAAACAAAAGCACTTGGGATAATTCATGAAATGCTTTTGAGGAATCATCCCAAGTGCTTTTGTGTTCCTCAAAATGTATTTTATCCATATATACTTTCGAAGAATGCATATATTGAGGGAAAATATGCTTTTCAGGAATCTGTACCCCTGAGCAGAGTTTCCCCCTACATATTCTACATTTTATAAATGGTTCTTGAGTGATGATAAACTTTGGCCAACAACCTGACTATCACAGCACTGGTGCTTCATGAAGAATTGGTGCTGAACACTGAAAAGTTCCTAAGAAAGACAGCATGGGTGCTCATTGCAGGGTGATTGCCCCGATCTCCCCTTCCATCAGCAGTCTACTATGCCGCCTGAAAATATGTCACTGAGGACCGTGCAACCCTCAGGGACATCTGGGGGTACAGGGAGATTCCGCGGAAATGGGATATTGGAGAAATTACCCTTCTGTGGCTCTCCGCTGCTGAGTTACTCAAACCCATCTGCACCATGCACACATCTCACATAGCTGCTGTGCTGCACAGGACAGGATGTTAGCCATCATAGTTATTAATTTAATAACAATAGCTATCAACACACAATGATAACATCAATACAAAAACATATATCAAAAATAGCTTTTTACTATCACACACCAATGGGCAACAGAACTGTCCAGCTAATCTTAGTGAGTGAGTGGGCTCATTTGAGAATCAATACTTTATCAGGTAGGCCAGACCTAAACTATTTCAATAATTAAACAAAGATCAGCACTCTGTTGTGCCTGGGAACTAAATGGGAGCTAGCACAGATCATATAATTATGATGTTTCATTGTCATGACATCTCTTCCCATGAAATGAGAGGACACTGGGAGGTGACTAGTCAAAATGTTGGCTGCAGGCCTCTTGTTACCAGTAGTTTATCCCTCGAGAAACACTGATGTCCCATCACAGTATTATTTTAACTCATGAAAGCAACACTTGGGGAAAAGAATAATAGAAACCTAAATCCATCCCCTTAGTGATGTCCATTTGGTTCTGGCTTGCTGGGGACAGTTTTTCCCTTTTTTCCGTGCTATATATTTATTTATTCATTCATCAAATTTGTATGCCACGCCAAACCTGGGTTTCTGGGTGGCTCTCAAGAACATAAAAAAAGTTAACACAGAGAAATAAAAACATTACAACAGTTTAAATCCATAATTAGAAGCTTGGGTGAAAAGGTAGGTTTTTAAAGATTCTTTAAAAGTTGTCAGAGATGGGGAGGCTCTCATTTCAACAGGGAGTGCAGTCCAGAGTCTTGGGACAACAACAGAGAAGGCCCGCCCCCACGTAGCCACCAAAGTGGTTGCAGCTTCAGATGGACCTCCCCGGATTATCTCAATGGGCAATGGGGCTCATAGCGAAGAAGATGTTCACCTAAATACCCAGGGTTTAAGCTGTTTAAGGCTTTAGAGGTTATAACCAGCACCTTGTATTTTGCCTGGAAACTTATTGGTAGCCAGTGTAGCTCTTTCAAAATAGGAGTATAATGGTGTCTTCAAGATGACCAAGAGACCAAACTGGCTGCTGCATTCTGCACCAATTGCAGTTTCTGGACTACATATACAGTAATGGCAGCCCCGCATAGAACACATTGCAGTAACCCAGCCTAGAGGTTACCAGCATATGTAACCATTCCGAATATATATACCATTCCGAAGACATTCATCTCAGGGGCATAGCAAGGTTGGAGTGGGCCCAGAGATGAGATTTTAAAATGCGCCCCCCACTCAAAGTCTAGGGCCTCCACACACCCCAGGCCCCCAAGGATTTAAGTCTGATATTTCAAAATAAGTATGCTGCCTGGAAATACATTTCACTGAATACACACATGCACACTTCACAGTATATAGTGATAGACATTGAGTACTATATATTTGTGCTACTTTTAATGCCTAGAACACACTAGCAACGCTAATTATTAAAATGGGCCCCTCGCTGCAGATTAGCAAAGGAGACTTTCAGCCATGCAGGATGAGCCTATGTTTGTTTTCTCAGAATTCTGAACAAATTCAGTCAAGTTTGATTGCAGGAGGTTTTTCACAGGAGGCTTTTAAAGCCCTTTAACACACATCTCCTCTGGAATGGAGGTGCTGCATTCACATGTTGGCCAGATTTACCCTGAAGTCCCTGCGAGTTATTGGGGAGCAGTTCACACGCAAGAAAAATAAAATAAAATAAAAGCACAACACATGCTTCACAGTTCTCACTCAGACCTTCTGGGTTGCAAAACAACTTGAACATAAGTGCATTTATAAATGAATGAATGAATGAATATTTTTTCCAGAAGTTTTTATAATTTTCTGCCATGAAACAAGCCACTTATACGACTTTTTAGATAGGTGTTTTTTTAAGCCAGCAAATTTTCCAAACTATTTTAAAATAAATATTCAGAGACTTCTCAGTCCCTCCCCCACATATCAAAGCCCTATGGCAAACAGATCCCTATATGGGGGGAGGGGGAAGGTAACCACAAAAGGGAGTTCACATTCTACCTGGCAAATGCTGGGCTGGGTTGGGCAGGGCAGCAAGGGGTCTTCTGCTGCAGAGAACAGTGGTGGCCACTCTGGCTGCCTCCTCCTTCCTAGTTTGCTTGAGGCCTACTCGAGTTCAGGCTTCACAGAGGCCTACACGGAGGCCTCCATGGAAGCCCTGCCCACCCGCAGATCAGCTGAGAGGCGGGAGAAAAGGAGCTCTTTGCAGCTTGTCTGCTGCTTCCATTGCGGGCCAGGAGAAAGCAGGAGAGAGGACGAACAGGGCAAGTGGCTGAGGGGCCTTGGGGCTGGGCAGGGGGCAATGGGGAGTCACATGAGGTGCCTCTGGGGGGCCCCTCCAGGCAGTGGGGCCCCCAGACAACTGTCTCCCCTTGCCCAATCGTTGTTACGCCCATGATTCATCTCAAGAAACAGATGCAGCTGGTGTATCAGCCAAAGCCAATAGAAAGTACCTCTGGCCACTGCCTCAGCCTGGGATACCAGGGAAAGTTGTGGATCCAGAAGCACTCCTAGACTGTGCTCCTGTTCCTTCTGGGAAAGTGTGACCCCATCCAGAATGGGCAGATCAAAATCATCTCCTGAGTTCCAACCCAGAACAATAACCACTTCCGTCTTATCTGGATCCCTCAGCCAGCCCATTACCACCTCCAAGCAGGCATTTAGGGAGGTTGTGCCTTCTCCTGATGATTTTGACATGGAGGAAAAGATGTGGATGCCATCAGCATAGTGATAAAACCCTGCACCTGATAATCTCCTGATGATCTCTCCCAGTGGTTTCATGTAGATGTCATGTAGCATTGGAGACAGTATAGAGCCCTGGGGAACACCATACACAAGTTCATATTCAGAAGAACAGTCTCCAAGTGACACCATCTGGAATCTAACCAAGAGATAGGAGCGGAACCACTGCAAAGTAGTGCCTCACCTCCCACCCCCAACTCTCTCAGATGCTCCAAAAGGATATTATGGTTGATAGTATCAAAAGCCACTGAGAGATCCAGAGTCACACTTCCTCTGTCAATTGCAAACTGGAGATCACCCATCAGGCCAACCAGAGCAGTCTCCACCCCCTAGCCCAACTGAAAGCTAGTTTGAAATGGGTTTAACTGTACCATCGGTATATGTGAGGCAATGATACCATCTGCTGCCCTTTCCTATATGTACGATAGATTTTTCTTTAAGTAACAGTATGTGGTGACAAGATTAAGGTCTAAGCAGGCTGCTTTGGAAAGAGTATACCTTTTAAAGGACAATATCCGGTAATACTATCTTCGTCCACATCTGCAGTTGTTCCACACCAGAGTCGCCCACCTTCATGATAATCGGGGATACATTCAGCATACCACTTGTTCTCATACTTGAAGGGGAATGCACAGGGGGCTCCTAAGGCATTGCCATCCAAAGTAAACAGTTCTAGAGAGAAAATTGAAAAAAATATAATGGAATAATGTTGAAAAGTATGAAGTTGAGAACAAAATGCAGATTTGCTACAGGTAAGGCCCTGAATTCAAAGTTCTATGTATGTTGAGGTACCCATGAGACTTCTTCATGTGAAAGCTTCCATATTTGTGTTAATGGAGGGAACATAGGAACATAGGAAGCTGCTAAATACTGAGTCAGACCATTGGTCTATCTAGCTCCGTATTGTCTTCACAGACTGGCAGAGGCTTCTCCAAGGTTGCAGGCAGGAATCTTTCTCAGCACTATCTTGGAGAAGCCAGGGAGGGAACTTGGAACCTTCTGCTCTTCCCAGAGCAGCTCCATCCCCTAAGGCGCATATCTTACAGTGCTCACACTTCTAGTCTCCGTTTCATATGCAATCAGGGCAGACCCTGCTTAGCTAAAAGGGACACGTCATGCCTGCTACCACAAGACCAGCTCTTATGTGCATATTGTGTGCATATGTGTGCATATTCCTTTGCATGCATACTGTTTTCCCTTCCATGGCAAGGAGCAGGAATGCCCTTGTGAGGTCTGGAAGTGCTGTGACTACATTGGAGCTCTGATGCGCATGAGACATTTACTATCCCCAGGTTGGGTTGCAAACTATCAAGCAAAGTAGTAACTTGACTGATTGGGGGGGGGCTGGTTCTCACCCCCAAAGTGCAGTGCTCAAAATCTCTCGTTACTCACAACTGCAGGATTTTCAGATTATTATTTTTAATGGTAAGAAAATCACATTTATTTTCTTTATTTTGCATGTTTGGTATTATGTATGCCAGGGCGCTGGGTTTTTAGTTAGAGCTGGGTTTTTAGTTAGAGCCATGTTGACAGTAGCTGTTGGCTTGCATTTCTGGAAAACCTGAGTTGTATAAATGTAAAACCTGAACTTGAATAAAGTTCAGCTTTGGTTTGAGGCCTGTGTGATCTTCACATTTTTCCTGCTAACAATACAGCGTATGAAGAATGCAGACATGCATCCTGGACCAGGAGAGACCCAATATCAACAAGCAGGTGGGTGCAGAACAGAGCTGATGAGGCAAATTGCTTTCTGTGGTACTGCCATCCTTCACGGCAGAGCAGAGAGAGAAGAAGTCATAGAGACGTTGCACTGTGGCTGCTTGCTTGAGCCAACCTCCCACAGACTGTTCAAGTTTGACAGCCCAGCCCAAGTCATCCCTAGACATCCCAAGCCATGCAAGATCTGCAGCTGCTATCCAACTACTGGAGTGGAGCTCAAGTAACTGGTCTTGTGGTAGCAAGCTTGACTTGTCCCCTTAGCTAAGCAGGGTCCACCCTGGTTGCATATAAAAGGGAGACTAGAAGTGTGAGCCAATGGTGGCCCATGAGTGCACCTCCGGGGGTGTGTGTGCGGGAGGCAGCTTTAAGAATAAAGTAATTCGGGACTCACCTCCACTGCTGTTGCACCTGAATGCTATTTGGAGCTGCAACACGCCTGTGGTGGGGAAGCGCCTCCACCACTCACCTGGCTTCCACGGAGCCGAGCCCCAGCCAGCGGCCAGCTGAGTGGAGGAGGCGCTTCCTCACCGTAGGGGCTGCTGGGTGGCACATTGCAGCTCCAAATAGCGTTCAGGAGCTGCCACCACGGAGGTGAGCACCAAATTATTTTACTCTTAAAGCTGCCTTCCACCGAACCCTGCCCCCCCCCCTCCGGAGGCGCGCTCACGGGCTGCCACTGGTAACAGCACTGTAAGATATTCCCCTTAGCAATAGCAATAGCACTTACATTTATATACCGCTCTATAGCCGGAGCTCTCTAAGCAGTTTACAATGATTTCGCATATTGCCCCCAACATTCTGGGTACTCATTTTACCGACCTCGGAAGGATGGAAGGCTGAGTCAACCTTGAGCCCCTGGTCAGGATCGAACTTGTAACCTTTTGGTTACAGGGCGGCAGTTTTACCACTGCGCCACCAGGGGCTCATTAGGGGATGGAGCCACTCTGGGAAGAGCAAAAAGTTCCAAGTTCCCTCCCTGGCAGCATCTCCAAGATAGGGCTGAGAGAGATTCCTGCCTGCAACCTTGGAGAAGCCGTTGCCAGTCTGTGAAGACAATACTGAGCTAGATAGACCCATGGTCTGACTCAGTATATGGCAGGTTCCTATGTTCCTAACCCAGTTCCATCTGAGTGCCTATAAGATACATTGTTAGTTCTTGCTTTCTGCTTGAGATACAACTGGCATCTAGACAATGTTAGGCTGGTCATGTGTGTTGTGGACTTGGTATCCTATACGGATGCATTATTTGATGACAGGGATCTGTGAACACATGGGACAGCTGTACAACTTAGAGGAACAAAGCATTTCTGCGGGCTTTGCTCTTTACCACTGGGCTCCATCCCTGAAACCACCAGACTTTGTCCCTGACCTTCCATTGGGCTCCTAGGGTCCTTCCCTTGACCCCACTGGTCCACACTTCTGAGGCCGCACCCAGATGCTAGAACTTTGTCCCTCAGGCATTGGAAAGCGTAGCAGAGGGTAAAAGCACACAATCTGGTCATTAATGATATGTACATAAGCTCTCCTAATTAACTGAGAGGCTTGACTTTGTCTAGATTCTACTCTCAGTATTTAAAGAAATTAAAACATCATTCTATTCAAGAAATCATTTATGATGAAAAACAAATGAATAGAATGGGCTAGTGTTTGTTTTTGAAACAATTCCCTCTGTGATGGATTTAAATAGCAAGTGAGAGCAGTTCTAACTGGCAGTATTTATAGGACATTAGCTCAGTATTAGTTCTGTGTGTTCACCATAGCAATCACCATCTATGCATGAAGTATCAGATACCAGGTTTCAGCATTCTTGAGCAGATATAGAAATTTACAAAGAAATGGGGGGTTAATTCTGTGAAATTTACCTTCATAGCCCTTAGAGCACAAGCTGTCTTTTGTTCCATAGATTTTCCAGGCACTCTTGGAGTTGGATGTTTTAGACAACTTCACACCACTCTTAGGTCCACCGTTAGGCTGTAGAAACAGCTCTTCTCCTTCAAGTGCAAGGGTATCATTTCTGCACCCCCATTTCTGAAGTGCACTGGTCTTGTTACAGGGTAAGAGTGTGACCAGGGCCTCACTGGAACTTGAAGGCACTGCCAGGCATAAGTTGACTGCCATGTTCAGTATCTGGTAATCGGAAACCCACTTGAAATGTTGCCCCTCAGTAGCCTCATTACAGTAATCCAGGATGGTGGAACGAGCGTTTTGATGTATACAAAGGTTGAGGTTTTCATTGTATATCAGAAACTTGTTGCTATCTGTAACGTAAAGGGAGAAATATATTTTTAATATTGTGAGAATATTCCATAGAGCCTCCTATGCGTCAGCTATGGAGAGGAGAAAGATTCTATCATTCAGAAGAAGAGGGAGTAAGATTGAGAGAAATGGGAGGAATGCCCCCTTCATTCTGTTGTTTCACCATCCAAAATACTTACTGTGCTTTGCCTTATTTATTACCAGTCCAAAACTTGCTTCTCTTACAGCCATGGCACTGATTTTGTTGCCTTGTTTTACATATGGTTCCCAGCTTATTTCATGTAGTGTTTTACTTATTTGTTTTTGTAATAGTGTATATTGAAACTGTATTACACTTGTCCTTTTTTAAAAAGCAAAAAACGTCTTTATAAATGCATTCTTAAAAAAACAAAAAGATGATTCTAATGTTATTTCTACAGCATCTTGGTCTACACAGAACACAATCTCTTGTCTCTCCAGGGAGAGAAAATGTTGGGGTGGGGGCTGGCTGCAGAGAGCATCTTATTTAGGGTGGCCAACCTGATTACAATATAATATTTTTCTCTGTGTTCTCTGCCAATATCTAGTCTGTCCTAAAATACCTTTTTAGATTTTTTTTTTTGGGGGGGGGGACCACAATTTACTAAAGTTACAATTTGACTGTGAACACACATTATTTTGCATCTCTGAATACAACAGTATGGATCGATACATATTGCAGTCTAAGGAGGTCAAAATAGAACAGAAACAAAAAAAAATTAAGTTTCAATACTTTATATGCAGTGTGCATCATGCCTACAATATGGCAAGAAGGCTCTGTAAGATGCCAGTATAGATAAGAGCAGTTGAATAGCCCAAAATTAAACCAATGAATTTCTTCATTGTAAGTAGTGTGGTTGGGGTGGAATTGATTTTTTAAATTTATTTTTAAAGTCTAGGCATTTGCTGTTTCTGGCTTCGCCTAGCCTCTGTCCCACCAGCTGTAGAAACCACCACCGGCCACTGCCTTATAGAAAGAAATCACTTTCCCCAAAGCATGGAAGAAAAGACATACAGGCACGATGGCGCTTGTATGTCCACAGCCAAAAGCAGCTTCACAGCATTTTCCAGACTACGAGATTTGCAACGGTTAATGTGTTGCAAACTGTGGCGGAATAGTGTAACAGTTTCAAATCAATTAAAACAGTATCTAATTAAAAGCCTGAGTGAACAAATGTGTCTTCTTGACTGCTTTTTTAAACGTTGTAAGAGATGGGGAGGCTCTTAAGCAAGTGGGATTGCACAGAAGTAAATGATTTAGGTCAATGGGGTTCCTCTTCAGTAAAAAGTTCACGAGAAAGGGTTGGATTCAGAAATCTGCTCAGCTGCACTAGTATGAGTCTCTGGCCAAAGTAGCAAATTAAAAGGGGAATGCACAAAAGAATCCCAGTGGCATAATAATATTAATGATGATGATAATAAAAACCCCTCCAATCTCCTCTCTCCCCCTCCCCTTCTGTGTTGACAAGTTCAACTTATGTTGGAAGCAAGCGGAGGAGGAGGGAGGTGTGTGGTTTGGGATCTATGGGGAGGAAAGGAGGGGGAAGCTGAGATTTCTCCCTGCCTGTTTCTCTCCCCGAGGCAAGGAGTGGGGTCAAAGAGCTGTCCACACTGCAAAACACTACAAGGAATAAAATGTGGGGCAAGGCTTCCTACAATGGAAAAATACAGCTACTTTCCTGCAGCGCATTTACAACTGTTGTAGGGCAAAAACGCATCATCATAATTTGAATCACGGCATGGGAAATGCAAATGCACCCTGCTGACAACACAGAGACACCGATGTGGAAACACAGGCAATATGGAGGGGCACTTAGAGGATAAGGTATGAATACATTGCAGTGAGTAATCTGGAAAACACCCAGGGGATCAGGGCTGCAGCACGGGAGAAAGATTTAGACTCCCCTTTCCAGAGCCAAAGCCCTGATCCAGACTTGCTTGCTATGACTCCTAGTATCAAAAGAAAAACACATTGGGAGACCCATTCATGGATCTCCCACATCATATATGAGGTGCTTAATTAATGTCTTTTTCTTAGATACAAAAAAAAGCCAATCAGGCTAAGTATACTGATTACTACATAATTCTAGAACAGCAAACACTTCAATAAATCATTTGAGAAAGATTTTTTTCATTCCAGTGTAAACAACAATAGAATGACTTGACCGGCTTCTGTATGAGGCGATGCAAATTCTGTTATGCACAAATGAAAGAAATTGCCTTCAAAATTATGTTAGCTTATTTTATTGCAATTCACAATGGCTTATTGATTGGTTCATACTGTATATGCAATTTGCATATTAAATCCTTTCCCCATTGTGTCTAGAAGTTCTCATGGAATTAAATATAGTACCACCACAATCTTAATTTCCAGTGAATGAGTTAATACTACAGTTAGAGCTACGGAGGATGCATTTCCATATTGTTGAAATAAGAGTGACGATAATGAAGAGGAACTTACCTGATTGCTGAAAAGTTGGCTGAATAAGAAGTAAGAAACTTAAGGACAAAAAGGCAGCCATTGGATACAACAAAACCCTCCACCAAACTCCCTCCAAGTAATGCCAGTTTGAGTTAGCTGCTCTTCAGGAACTTCTTCAGAAATGAGTCAAACAGAAGGGCAATTTCACTTCTGGATTTGACATTAAGAAATGTCTGGTGAGGTGCAAATATAAATAATACAAGATTGCTGAGTTGTTCATCATTTTCTGTAGGAAACACGTATTTCAACACCAAATACTTGAGTAATATAGAATCTAAAGTTCACCTCCAGTCACATCACCTAGTAGAATGCACCAGCTTCAAAAGAAGAAAACAGTGTTGCCAGGGCACCCCATGCATGTCTGACTTCAGCCACCATTTAAGCCAAGCAAGCTTCTGGCTTGAAGATCAGCCTCCATTTTGGGCAAGTGGGATGTCATGTAGACAAGGGTTTGTGCTTTGAGACTGGGAAAGATGGAAAAGAGCTCTAATATTCCTAATGAAGACTATTGCTAACACAGCCAATAATAAGTCAAAAGGAAATCTGCATGGACCAGTCAAGTCTCAGCCTAATACCATTGGAACAACTTCTTGCCACTGATTGAACTGGCATACCCAAAGCATTTCCTCCATTGTGTCCATGTAAGTGCTGGCTTACCCATTGAATTCCCAAGACCCTCAATATCAAACAACATACACACTGCATGTCTTTTGTGATCCTGGAAATTCTCAATTCATAAGCCTCTTTTCTTTTGTTTGGGACCCTACCATTGCTCCAGACCCCTAGATCTCTAGATGCTGGATTGCTGCTGAATACTCCAACACTGCTCTGAAATCTCCCCCTGAGCTGCCTCTGTGCAGAGGCGTAATGATAGGGGGTCTGGGGGGGCACGTGCCCCGGGCACCATCTTTGCGGGTCACGTGGGGGGCGCCGCCATGACCCCCGCCGATCCCCCCCATTTTAAAAAATATATATTTTTTAAATAAAAATTTCTTCGGAGTCTGGCTCAGCAGCAGTCAAGGGAGTGCGTCAGCGCTCCCTCCCCCAAGCAGTCCCTTCCGCGCCCACACCGGCACCCCCCTTGCTGTCCTGGCTTGGCAGCAGGCGCCACGGCGGGCGCCTAGTTTTATGCTGCTTGCCTTGGCTCGGAACTCAGGCCAGCCAGAAAGAGGCCCTCTAGTGGCTTGCCAGCCAGTGAGGGTCTCTACGCACGCACACACGCATGCACGCACGACTCGGCCGGCGTGCTGAGTCGCGCTGCGCATGCGTGCAACCTTCCTCCCAGCTTGGCTCGCTGCACTTGGCACGGTCGCGGACTCGCGGAGGAGAGCGTTGCTGCTGGGGCTGCAGTCAGGCGCAGGCAGGAGGACACACACGGCAGACGGCACGGATACGGATTATTATTAATTAAAGGCAAGTGTGGTGGTCACAAGGTGTGTGTTTTCTCTTCTCTGTCGTGTTGTCGAGGCCCCCCTTTTTCCTGTGGATTTAAAGATATCCTATCGAACAATTATTTGAGAGAGAATCCGAACCCTAACACAAATAAGAAAACAAGACAAGGACGATATTTTGTATTCACTTTTAAATATCAGACGGGCTGGTGTGAGGTTAACTGAAATAATAATGTGGGTGAATAGCTGAAATCGGGAATAGTTTTAAAAATCATACCAACGCAATAGACTTGTTGAACAAACCTAGCTCCTCTGCAAGCTGGTACCAACATCTGCTACAAGAGATGGCTTGCAAAAATTTGCACAAATAATCATTTTTAAAATGATGCTTTGGGGAAGCCTGATCTCCAAGAAGAGAATTGGACTCAAAAGGCAACCAAACTGGGATTTGGGAGGGGGAGAAGGGAGGCCACGACCCAGCCCAAGTCGACTCGACCCCTTCAGGGCTGTCCTACGTAGCACGCTTGGCGCGGATGGCGGGGCGAGGACTTGCTTGGGAGTAAAGACCTTTCAGGTCAGGCTCCAGATTCCTCCCCATGGACTCAAAGGGGCTCAGCCTGCCCCACTAAACGCTTGACTAGGAAGTAAACCCGCCCCTTGAAATCTCCTGGTTTCCATCCGAGTAACTGCGTTTAGATTTGCGCGGGTGTTCTGTTTTGGTTGGGTTTGTGTGGCTCTAGCTACCTGGCGTTGATCCCCATAACCCCTCCTAAAATTCAATTTGATTTATTTTTATATATATATATATATATATATATATATATATATATATATATATATATCCCACCCCCTCTGTTAGTTCTGGACAGTTTACACTTTTAGATCAGCCTTTCCAACTTCTTCCTCTTTCGCATCACCTAGGCTGCTGAAGAGTTCTGTCGAACCTGAAAGCTCGCTGTTTAATGCTTTGTGCCTATTTACCTGGTTTTAATCAGAGTATTACTCGATTTTGAATGGAGGGTCCGCCAGGGTGTTCCCCCCCCCCCTCAGCCCCGCCATGGGTTAACATCACTGGCTAGGTTTCAGCTTAACTACTGGGTTTTTTTGTGGGTGGGAAGGCACTTTTCAAACTCCACCTTGGACATTTCATTTTAAAGATCGGTTTCTAAAATGTTGCTGAATGTTGAAGAAGTGGCTCATCGCAGCTCTAGGGTGTGTGTGTGACCAAAAATTAATTTGAAACTCTGTTGAAACTTCCGTTTCCTCCTTTACCCCCAAAGACCTCATCCTTGGGAGGAAAAGTATGATGCTGATCCTGAAGCAGTGTATATTGCAAAATTTGCTTTTCTAGGTAGGGTTCGGAGTCACTGGAAGTCCTCCAGTAATGCTGGCTGGCAGTTGGTTGGTTCTGGATAAATAAGATTTAAAAACAAACAAACGAACAAACAAACAAAACACAAAACTAGGCAAGTGCACAGAAAGTAAATATATACATGGCAATAAATAGTACTACTACTACCACCACCACCACCAACAACAACAACAACAGATAGACAGACAAGACAGACAGGGCATGAGTATCAGAATATATCTGGGGACAATCTTGTGCATGTGAATTTCCAAAAGCATCTGTGGAGAGGCAGAAGTTTGCTTTAGAAATTTTTACCCAACCTAGGTTCATAGATTTTGGACTACAGCTCCCATCATCCCTGGCCCCAATGATCTGGGAATGATGGGAGTTGTAGTCCGACTAGTCAGGGGTGGGCAAACTTGGCCCTTCAGCTGTTTCTGGACTACAACTCCCAGCATCCACAGCCACAATAAATTGTAGTCCAAAGACAGCTGGAAGGCCAGGTTTGCTCACCCCTGCATCTGGGGATGGAGAGACACAAGGCTGCCATGCTGTAAGGTTGGTGGGCAGTCCTCAGGAATTGGCATCCATCTCTTGCCAGCAACAACTGGGGATTTCACTGGCTTGATATTGTGAAAAATAGTGCAAAAAGATATTTGGAGGGGAAACTCTCCATCAGAGTTGGCACCTTTATGCAATTCTGCTGGTTTTAATGGCTTGATAATATGAGTAATTCTGGGGGGAATGTAGAGGGGGTAATCTTGAGGACTAGCTTCCATCAGAGTTGATAGCTCTGTGCAGCCCTGCAGATTTTAATGGTGTGATATTATGCATAATTTTTATTGATTGTCTTGCTCTCGTTGATTCATCACCATTTGATTTATTTATAATTTATTGTTCTGTGGGCACCATTTGAGCACTTTTGCTGAAAAGCAGTACATAAATATTAGTAGCTGCAGTAATGTAAATACTAATCGTAACCTCCAGGAATAGCTTCTGTCAGAGTGAGCAACCTGATCGCCAGCCCTCCAAGGCTGGAGTTTCCGTGAATCAGCATTCCTCTCCAGGTGACTCTTGGAAGCAATACTGGAGATGATCCAAGGCTTGATCTTGATCAGCATAATTCTGATGTTTGAGATACAAGCCAACTTCACAGGGTTGTTGTGAGGAAAAACCTAAGTATGTAGTGCACCACTCTGGGCTACTTGGAGGGAGAGGGATATAGAATGTAAAAATAAATAAATTGAAATACAAAAAACAAATACTATTTTCTCTCAAAAAACAATAATAGCACCTCTGCTGAGCTGACTGGAAGAACTGCAGGCACAACCAACCAGCGCTTAGTAGCAAGCCTTCTAATGTAAGTGACTATAAATGTTTGCTTTAAGTCAAATGCAATTTGATGTTAAGTGGTGTAGTTTATTGTAAATGAATTAATTTGAACACTTCAATCATGTCTTTCTCTAGTACTATTGATTGACTTGCATCATCCACAATTTAACAAACCTTTTAACATATTTTCGGATGATGTTCTGTTTAATATTGCTTGACTTTATGTCAACATGTGTGTCAGTCAGATGTATATTGGGGGGGCGGTGGGGGGGCGCGGCGGGGGGGGCACAATTTCAGTGCTTGCCCCGGGCGCCATTTTCCCTAGTTACGCCTCTGCCTCTGTGCTCGCCAGAACTGCCTTCTGGCACCTAGATGCTTTGAACTCCCTCGATTAGGGTAGCAGCCTCCTCTGCAATGAATGTCTTCCTGTGAAATGACAGCCAGAACTGCAGTCTGTGAGCCGCCTCTCCCTTCTCATTGCTGTGATTAACAGAGCCGAACTTTCCAAGTCAACAGTAGTAATAGTTATTCTGATTACTCAGATGATATCTGGAGCACTAGGTTCTGTTCTGGTGGCAGCCACACCAGCTTTAAGAAGAATGTAGACCTTGGAACAGGTTCAGAGGAGGAAAACGAAGGTTATCTATCTATCTGATTTATATAGTGTTATATACATACATGTATGTGTGTGGGTGTACATAATCCAAGTTACAACAATTAAAACACTTTCACAGAAAGTGCTACAAACTATCCCCAGGTAGCTTTTCTCCTTGCAAAGATAAAACCAGGTTTGTAAGGGCAAACATGAATTTGAAATCTTGGGGAAGGCAGGAGAAACCACTTTTAGGGGTAAATTAAAACTACAATGTTGAACATTATCACAAAAATTCACATTTAACAAGAAACTCCCTCTTATGTGCAGGACTTCAGATTTAGTGAACTAAATTACATTTAATTCAAAACAACAACATGATTCACAAGGAAGGTATTTCACAACAGGATATAAATGAATTGTTTCAACACCATGGATGGAGTAAGATGCAGCTGGAAATTAAGGTCCTCTGCAGTTAAGTCTAGTTTAATGGGAGTTTTGCTGTTAAAAGTGAAATTATTTAACTTCAGTTAGATTTCATACAGTATTTGCAAAAGCATAGCAAAATCACACTCCATATTCATCCTGCTGATTGTCCCTCTGTATGAAATTAATCTATGTTGGCAAGTAGATTAATCTAGAAGAGCCTCTGCTAAGCAAATCTCAGGGCATAAGCGTGCTTACTAGGAAGTAAATCCCGCTGATTTGAATGGCACATTTGCCCAAGTAAGAGTACAACATATGATTGCATTTTAAGATACTAAGGAGTAGAAGTCGATAGTAAGGAATAGGCAGAAGTAAGGAAATACTTATTGTTACCTTTAGAATAAAGCAGATTTCCCTCCTCCCTTTTACATCAGAGGTGCACCTAGGAAGTTTTGGAGCCTGGACCTAAAGGCCTTTGGAGGCCTCCCCCTGCAAGTTAAGCATCATCCCCTTACACACACCATGACACACACAATATTTTTAACACGTGGGTTCTTAAGGGCACAAACAGCAACTGAACTCACAAGAATGTAAGCATATAAAACAGGTATATTTATGCAAATATGCATTAGCAGAAACATTTCAACATGCAACTTAGCATATCTCTATCCCACATATTTATTTCCCCACTCCCTCCCCCCCCCCCCGTCTCTGAAGCACCCAGCACAGGTCGTAATCACACTCGGCTACCTGGCACAGTGCAGACCAGCGATGACCACACCATCCAGGACAGACTAAAGAAGCTTTGGGGGGGACCCATGGCGTGTGGGGGCCCTGGACTTAGGCCCCAAAGTCCAGGGGTAAGAGTGCCACTGTTTTAAACTGAGACCTTGACTCAGAATTTTAATAGAATCTTGGGGGCCATTCTTAGAACTCTAGATGAAGGACCTTGCATGCAAAAGATCTGGCCTGGAGAAAAAATAAAGTTCAGCGTTTAGGTTTTCCAAGCCTTACAGGCAGAGAGTTCAGTTTTTTACTTGGAAAAACTGCCTGTGATTAATAGACTCTAGCCTAGGAGAAATAAAGCTATTGAAACACCATTAGTCTTTAGGGTGCTACTGGATTCTTACTTTTTGAAAGTTTGTCCTTGGTTCTTTATTTTCATAATAACTTTTCAGTTTCTTAGAAAGCAAATAAAAATAAGCACCTTACTAGTGCAAATTCATACTTTTCACATATGCATACTTTTTGCACCAGAAAATGTGTTTGTCATATAATATTGGCAATTAAAAAATGTATAAAGTCATTTTCAGAGGGAGAGATCATCCTTAAAAATAGAAAGAAAACATAGTTAAAAATCATAAAATCACAGCTTAGGGTTTTTTTTAAAAAAAAGTTATGACATGATGCACAGCATGAGAGTCATAACACTGTGCCCCGGGACTGCCGCAGAGTTTGAAAGCAGCCCTGATGCTCAGAGGTGTGTGTACCTAGGTAATTTTGGAGCCTGGACCTAAAAGCCTTTGCAGCCCCCCACTCCTGCAAGTTAAGCATCATTCCCCTACACACAAACACACACACACACAGAGTATTTTTAACACATGGATTATTGAGGGCACAAACTGAACTCACAAGAATGTAAGAATATAAAACAGGTATATTTAGGCAAATATACGTTAACAGAAACATTTTAACACACAGTGGCACAGCGACTACACCACCTGGGACAGACTAAAGAGGACTCGGGGTCCCCAGGGGGTGTGGAGGGTTAGGGTTGGAAATCCAGGAGTAAGAGCACCTCCGGCCACACCCCCTCCTGGCTGCTTGTGCTCCCAGGATGGGCATTTCTCCTCTTTCTCGTGTGCTGCTCACAGCAGGAGACACTCACTCTTAGAGGTAACTACATGTGAGCACGGTCTGCTGTAAGTTGTTTCCCTTAAAGGATGGGGCCGTAGCTCGGTGGGGAAGCATCTGCACACTTGGAACGGTTATGGAAAGAAAATATACAGAACCGGCTACTAAGGGTTGCTAAGCAGGATCTGCCTTGGTTTGCATGTGAATGGGTGGCTATGTGTGAGCACTATCTGATGCAAGATATCACTCTTAGGGGATGGGGCCTGAGCAGGCCCCCGTCCCTTGGATACTGTGCAGGATGCTAAGGGGCGCTAAGTAGGGTCTGCCTTGATTTTAATTTGGATAGGTGACCATATGCTGACTGAAGATACATTGTGGGGGTAAGCAGTCTGTTTCATCTGGCCTCCCTCCCCCACCCCCCGCTTCTTGGACAGGCAAGAGAGATTTTTGGCAACAGCTCTTGTGTGCGTCTCCCTTTTGCAGGCTGCTATCTGTTCTCTAGTGTGTTAGCTCACTTTAATTGCGCTGTAGTTTCTTGCACTTGGGAGGGCTGGTCAGGTCAGGCTTTTGAACTCCTGGCCCTTATAAGGGTGAGCAGCACTGAGGCGCAGCCATCGGTGTGTGTCGCCTGCAGGTGGCCACCGAAGCCGCCCACCAAAGGGGGTCGGCCTTTGGTGGCAGCCTTCGGGGTGGGACTGAGGGCTGGCGCCAGCTTATTGTCTAGAACTGCTGGAAGGAAGACTTCTGTTCAGTTCACTGTTGCTTAGTACTTAGTTAGGCCTGGTACAGGTATGTGTCTTGGGTTGGACAGAGATGGGGAGGTGGGGGACGACCCTGGGGCAGCTATACAAGTGGTGGTGGGGAATCGATCACATTGGTAAGCCAGCGGGCCATTACAGGGGAAGGGAACTCAGAAAGGTAATTGCTGTTTCCTCTTCCAGCAGGCCTACCACCTCTTTGACTTTGGAGAGCAGTGCCAATCACCCACAGAACCTCACCTTATTACTTTCTAATGCTAGGTCTGTTTAAAATAAACCTGAGGTAGTCCATGACTTAATTATGGATGAAGGAGCCGACTTGGTTTGTATCATGGAGACCTGGTCGGGAGAGACTAGTGGTCCAGTTTGGACCCAGCTTTTCCCAGAAGGTTACTCTATGGTGAAGCAAGTGAGAGGATGTGGGTGGGGAGGTGGGGTGGCTGTGGTCTATAAGAATACCATCTCCCTTACCAGAATCCCTGTCAGGGATTTGGCCTATACGGAATGTGTGTACCTAAATCTAGGGACCAGGGATAGATTGGGACTTCTGCTGGTGTACCAGTCACCCCGCACCCCAGTGGAGTCCTTAACTGAGTTGACGGACCTGGCATTGGAGTGGGCCAGGCTGCTGGTGGTGGGGGATTTCAATGTTCATTTTGGGAGCGGGTCATCGGGAGCGGCTCAAAAGTTCATATTTATCATTAAAAATATGATAAATATGATCAATAAAATAGCGGACATGACAACTGTGGGCCTATCCCAATTGGTCTCTGGACTGACACATGATGCTGGTCACACACTTGGTTTGGTCTTTTGCTCTGAAAAGGTGGTGTTCCGTGAGTGGGGACTCCTGTCATCTCTCCATTGTTATGGAGGCAACCCAGGACCAGGCTTTCTCTGTGGCTGCCCCGGGAGATTTGGAATATGCTCCCTGCTGAAATAAGAGCATCTCCTTCTCTGTTTGTTTTCAGGAAGACCCTCAAGACTTACCTGTTCTCGCAGGCATTTAATTAGAATTAATTTTAATAATTTGTTTTAATAATTGTTTGATGCTACTGTTTTCATGGTGTGTGTTTGATGCTACTGTTTTTAGTGTTTCATGTATTTTCATCTGTGTTGATTTTTAAATATTATTTTAAATTTTGTACACTGCCTAGAGATGTACATATCAGGCAGTATAAAAATATGATAAACAAACAAACAAATAAATAAATAATAAAATGATGCATGTGAGTACTGTCTGCTGTAAGCTATTCCCCTTAGGGGATGATGTTGTAGCTCAGTGGTAGAGCATTTGCTTTGCATGCAGAAAGTCCTTGGTTCAATAGCTGGCACTTGGGGAAGATTGCAGGCTGAGAGCCACTGCCTGTCCTTGTTGACCGTGCTGAACTAGATGGTCTGACTCAGTATAAGGCAGCTTCCTATGTTCCCTTGATTTCATTGGGACTTTGTAATTGAGGATTGGGGGCTGTTGTGGGTTACAGTTATGTGCCTTTAGTCTGGATAAGTAGTTTTTAGAAATGATTGGGGACAGTTTGTCTTTGTTTGAACTAATTCTGTTGCATCAAGGAGACGGTGCCCATTGCTTAGTTTTTACCACAAGGGAAGTGAAACTGTTTGTCACTGCCATTTGATTTTTTTTTTAATTTATTTTTTTTAATGATGGTGGGAAATACCTCCATTTTTACAACATGTGGGGACTGCAATATTAATGGTTTCTGTGGTATGCCATGATAGTATGGTATGATAGAAGTTTCAAGGCCACAATGAAGTTTGGATAACAGTGTTACAAGGGGCTACACACAGAAATGAATAAAAAGCTGTTGCTTATCCTCAGCTAGCGTGTCTACATACACCAGTGATTTTTAATATACAGTGGTCCCTCGACTTACAAACTACTCGACATAAGTATTTTTCGAGTTACAAACGGCAGTTTTAGATCCGGTTTTAGATTCGGTTTTTTCGACTTACAAATTTTTAGATGGGGTTTCCTCGACTTACAAATTTTACATGCGGTTTCCTTGACTTACGAATTTTACATGCGGTTTCCTTGACTTGCCTGCCTGTTTACTGCCTGTTTATTCTTGAAAAGAAATGTTCCTGTGCAGTTTGCAAGCCTTACTGGGGGTCTGGGTCTTTTTTCTAGGCTCCGGAACGCATTAATCCATTCCCAATGCATTCTTATGGGAAACCGCTTTTCGACTTATGAACTTTTCGACTTACAAATGTGCATTCGGAACGGATTAATTTCGTAAGTAGAGGGACCACTGTATGCTTATTTAACAATCTATTGTAATGTGTTCTAAAAACTGTGTAGCTCATGGGAAAGCAGGAAACAAATGTCCAGATAAATTCAAGACAATCCTATTCCTCTTCTGAGACCTTGCTGGCTAGACTTTATTTATTCTGAAAGTGCTTTCATAATGTCCAAAAGTGCATATCTGTGAGTTTTCAAAAAAGAAACTAGCCTGGTACAGGTATGTGTCTTGGGTTGAACAGAGATGGGGGGTTGCTCCTAGTAGAGCATTCTTGAGGCACCTTTGTGATGCAATGGCACTGGCAGGTTTGTGGGAACCTTACAGCAAGCTTTGGGCTTCAGCTCAAGCTGACTTGGAAGTGTGGGCCAAGTTCCTGGACTCCTTTCACGGAATATTTTAGGCACTCTGAGTGCTTGCTCGAGGCTGGCCTCCAGGTGCATTCTGATGCAGCCAGGGATGCTATCTTTGGTATTTATTTTCAGGGCCCTTGGTGTTCTGGAACATGGCCAAAAGGCTTTAACAGGGATCTCATCTTTTTGGAGTTCTTCCCTATCATGGTAGCCATACACATATAAGTGGACGGTTCGAGGATGAAACCATGGGGTTTGGGTGTAATAACCAGGCTGTCATCAAGACCCAGGCATCACAGTCTGCTTGATAATTACTCTGATTCAGGTTTTCCTCCTACAGGGCTAACCCCAGGACTTCAGGGCTGAAATCCAGAGCTTCCACACACCCCTGGGGCCACCAAGTCCTCCTTAGTCTGTCCTGGGTGGTGTGCCGGGGAGCCAGCAGTGACTGTGATCTGCGCTGGGCAGCGAGAATGACATCTGCTTTAGAGACAGAGCAGGGAATGGGGAAAGAATTATGTGGGATGGGAATATGGTAAGTTTTGTGTTGAAATGTTTCTGCTCATGCATATTTGCATAAATGTACCTGTTTTATATTCTTGTGAGCTCAGTTGCTGTTTGTGCCCTCAAGAACCCACATGTTAAAAATACTGCATGTGTCATGGTGTGTGTGTGTGTGTGTGTGTGTGTGTGTGCAGGAGGATGCAAGTGGGGTGGGTGGGCTCCAAAGGCCTTTAGGTCCAGGCTCCAAAATTACCTAGGTTCACCTTTGCTTTCATCACAGTATTTTGCGTGTGGAAAGGCATGTTCCAGGATTGCAGAATGGCACTGAGGATACTCTGTCTCTATTGCAGGTAGAGTATGTCATCAGCTGGGCTCTGGGATGAGGCAAGATCCCAACGATGCCAATATAGCTGTGGAACCTCAGTGCAGAGAGGTGCCCAGGGCGATATGAACTTCACTAGCCGCAAACACCAGGGCCTCCTACAACATACATAGTACAGGGCTTTCCAGTCTTTTAGGGTTCCAGTAAGATTAGAGTATGTCTGGCCAGCCCCACTGGAGCACTTCTTGCAATATTTGGTACATCTTTGGTCCAATGGCCAATGCTTTTCTCTCCTGCTGGTGGTGGTGATGGTGGCAGGGAAACAATTTTAGAGTATGTAGTAGCTACCAGAAAAAGCATCCAAGTCAGTCAGTGGCAGCAGGGATTCCTAGCAGCTTGGAATCGCTTCTTTTCTCTTGGAACTGATTTCCAGATCAAACAGAATTGGTTATGTTGAACACTGTTCATTTGTACGCAGACCAAGTCAGAGGCAGTCTTGATGTTTCAGTACATGGTATGCTTCCTGGCCCACTATCCCCACGCCATCGTTTAATGTAGCGGGTTCCTGATTTTGTGCTTAGGACAGCAGCTCCAGTGTTATGTTAATAGGGAATGTATTTAGCAACAGGCTATAAGAAACCTATGATTTCAACACCAAGGATGGAGTTAGCTGCAGCTGGAAAACAAGGTCCTTTGCAGTTAGGTCTAGTTCAATCGGAGTTTGCAGTTAAAAATTGAACTATTTAAATTTCACATTTCAAAAAGCACAGGATTCCACAAAATCACTTTTCATGATCGTTCTGTTAATTGCCTCTCCCAGTGCTGTCAAGTAGATTAGTTTAGTATATCTATATATTCCTTTTCAGCAAAAAATTCATAATGCAGTTTACATGGCACAGTAATTTAAAAAAAATAGTTGCCTATTCCAAAGGGGCTCTCAATCTTTCTTTCTTTCTATCAGCAACAACCCCTGGAAAAAGATGGCATGCTAGAATGAATAGGAACAGCTCTCCTCCTGCTAAATTTTAAAGTTTGCCTTTAAAGTTGGGTTCCCTCTGCCACCTGACATTTGTTTCCAGAACTGCTCCAGAGCACTGGCTAGATGCTCTGACTGCTTTTGGCTTAGCATGGGAGAAATAGCCTAGCTAGAGAAAGCAGTTTGGTTCCAGCATCAAATTTGTGCTAGTTTGGTAATTGGAAAAGATGAGGAGGCAGAAATAAAATACAACAGTTTTATTATGGAGAAAAGAGCTGGTCTTGTGGTAGCAAGCATGACTTGTCCCCATAGCTAAGCAGGGTCTGCCCTGGTTGCATATGAAAGGGAGACTTGATGTGTGAGCACTGCAAGATATTCCCCTCAGGGGATGAAGCCGCTCTGGGAAGAGCAGAAGGTTTCAAGTTCCCTCCCTGGCTTCTCCAAGATAGGGCTGAGAAAGATTCCTGCCTGCAACCTTGGAGAAGCCACTGCCAGTCTGTGAAGACAATACTGAGCTAGATAGACCAATGGTCTGACTCAGTATATGGCAGTTTCCTATGTTCCTATGTATGGGTAAGTGGGGATACAGGAAGGCAAAAATTGGTTAGGCTGGGCAATAAATCTTAACTAAAATTCTAAGCAAGAATATAGCTGGCAAAAATTTAGCTTGAAGTCCTGATTAGAGATTGATTGGCTTGGCTAAGGTGCTTAGACCAGAGTCTGGCTTAAGGCTTGCCATGGAAAGTGCTGTAAGGTGGGAGGAAGGAAAAAGAACGGGACGAGGAGACTCAGAGAGGCAAGAGGTTAGTTTACCTATCCTTGGTCTGGTGGTGCATTTGGTGCACTTGCAGGTCTCCTCACAGAAAATGGGCAGAGAGGTGGGGAAGAAAAGGACAAGGAGGAAAAACCTACCACCTGCTTTGAGAGTCCGTAGGATAGTGGTCCAAACAGATTCCAGAACCATGTGCCTTGGGTAGAGGTACGTATACCTTGAAATGTGCCCTGAGGCAGTTTCCAAGCCATTCCACACACCCTGAATTGATGCAGCGGATTCCATTGGTGTTGCAGATTCCATGAAAGATAGTGTTGCTACTTGAGCGTAATCTGGTGCATCTTGCCCAACAATGGCAAGAGGAAGATAGGTAAATGGACTGGACATGTGTGAATAAAGAATTGCTGGGCTGACCATCAAAAGAGCAGGATGCCTAGAGGTGGATATATTAGAAACTTCCAATTTTGATGTGCTCATTTCCCTGAGTCCTTGCCAGCTAAATTGCTAATTCAAAGATGGGGTTAGGAAATGCACTGCTTATCTGTGTGACTCCCAAAGAGTACTTGGCTGTTATCTTCCCACAAGAGGGAATTGAGGTCTGTTCACTGCCTCAATGCCTTCTCTGTTGAAAGAGAGGGGTGAGGTCATCCCATCCAATCTTTGCTTGGATCTTGCTAAGCGGCCAGCTGAGAGACTTGCCAAATATAGGCAGGTTAAAAGTGCATGGTCCCATAAACTGAAGTATCCAAAATGAAGACTGTGCTCCCACAGTCCCATGCACATAGAGGGGTGCTTTCTGAGCTACCCTGAAAGGCAACTTGTCTGGTAACACATTTATAACCTAGATTTGAAGCTCGGTGGCAGAACATTGTCAATCCAACATTTCTGGGTTCTGATGAAACAGGAAGGGGAGAAACTAGTGGCCCATGGTGGGAACATGCACTTTCCAGGAATTGGTAGTTTCCTCCTACTTATTTGCTGCTATCACATGTGAAGCTGCCCTATTTGTTTCTCCTTCCTGCCTCCCTCCACCTGTCCCTCACTTGTAGTCTGAGTTGCAAGCTTTTCCAGTCACAGGGCTTGATTTCTCTCTTGTTTTTAGCCTGGAATCCGTGCTATCTCTCATTAGCAACGGAAGTTGGTCCCTCCTCCAAAAGCTACTTCAGGGTGATTTGGTCAGCTTTCTCCATCTTTAGCATTCCTAAAGATACAAGCAAATAGTAAACTTTAAAGCTTGCCTACTAAGTATCATCCATTTGGCTCGTTTACTGTACCATTCATTCTACACCTGCGTAAGTGGTCAAAGAGCACCTCCCAAGGGGTTGCCTCTCTCATATTTAGCAGGAGGAGAACAACTGTTCTGATTTCATTCTAGCATGGCATCTTTTTCAAGTAGTTGCTGGCAGGGGTGTAGCCACCATTGGACAATCGGGCTCAAAGAACCTGGGCCACCGCCTCTCAGGGGCTGCACCTGCACCTCATCTGACGTCAGGAGCGGGGGGTGCAGGTTTAGCTGCTTTAAGACAGGGAAGAGCCACTCCTGGCCACATTGCAAATGCAACGCCAGCCTGGATCTAACTCCTGAACGGGGCTGTGCAGCCCCATTTGGGAGCCAGACCACACACACACACACACACACACACACACACACATATATCTGACATCAGATGCAGGGACTTGGCTAATCCCCATGTCTGCCATCAGACGTAGGGGGCAAGGCGAGTCGGGCTGCCACGGTGGGTGGACATGGGCCACCCATAGTCTGGCTCTGCTAGTTGTTGCTGGTATTTCTCCCCAATCCCCTTTTCCAAGAATTGTGAGCCCCTTTGCCAATATGTTTCCAGGCAAACTACAAGGTGCTGGTTATTACCTTTATAGTCCTGAGTGGCTTAGGTCTGGGTTACCTGAGAAAGCACCTTTTTCTACAAGGTCCTTACCACTCATTAAGATCATCAGGAGGGGTCTGTTTTAGGGTGCCACCAATTCATCTGGAGGCAACCTGGGATTGGGCCTTCTCAGTTGTCACTTCTGGGTTGTGGAACATACTCCCCATGCATATAAAAGGATTATCTTCCTTGGAGACCTTCAGGAGAACCATAAAGACCCATCTTTTTTAAGTCTGGCTATTAATATGTAGCTTAAATTTTAATTTTAATCTGGTTTAATTTTTTTTATTTTAATTGTTTTATTATGTGATTTTTATGTTAATGTGAACCGCCCTGAGCCACTTTAGAAAGGGCGGTATATAAACTGAATGAATGAATGAATGAATGACTGGGATCATTTTCATTACTCTGCCATATAAACTGCATTGTGAACTTTTTTTAAAAAAAATGGCAGTATAGAGGTATACTATACTGAACTAAACTAAACTACTTGTGAGCACTCAATCAACAGAACTAACATGGCAATCAAAAGAACTAACATGGCAAGAGTTTTTGTAGAATCCTGTGCTTTTATACATCTTAAATTTAACTCAAGTTGTTTTAATGAAATACATCCATTTTTAACAGTAAACCTGCAGTGAACCAGACCATCTGGAGTGGACTTCTTGTTTTCTAGCTGCAGCTTACTTCCTCCATGGTGTTGAAATAATTGGTTTCTTATATCCTGTTGCTAAATATGTCCTTTGTGAATCATGTTCTTTTGCATTCAATGTAATGTATTTCACTAGAGCTGCTGTCCTCGCAAAATGAGGGGTAATTAGTTATTAAGTATGGATACATGTAATGGTGCTCAAGCTTTGAAAAAAGATGTCACCCCTAAAAGTGGTTTCTCCCACCATCTGCAGGACCTTAAGAACATAAGAACAGCCCTGCTGGATCAGGCCCAAGGCCCATCTAGTCCAGCATCCTATTTTGCACAGTGGCCCACCAGATGCCACAGACAGGAGTTGAGGGCATGCCCTCTCTCCTGCCATTACTCCCCTGCAACTGGTACTCAGAGGCACCCTGCCCTTGAGGCTGGAGGTGGCCCACAGCCCTCCGACTAGTAGCCATTGATAGACCTCTCCTCCATGAAGTCATCCAAACCCCTCTTAAAGCCATCCAGGTTGTTGGCTGTCACCACATCCTGTGGCAGAGAGTTCCACAAGTGGATCACGCGTTGTGTGAAACAGTACTTCCGTTTGTTGGTCCTAGACCTCCTGGCAATCAATTTCATGGAGTGATCCCTGGTTCTAGTGTTGTGTGAGAGGGAAAAGAATCTCTCTCTCTCTCCACTTTATCCACACCATGCATGATTTTATAGACCTCTATCATGTCTCCCCGCAGTCGTCTTTTTTTCTTAACTAAAAAGCCCCAGGTGTTGTAGTCTTGCCTCATAAGAAAGGTGCTCTAGGCCCCTGATTATCTTGCTTGCCCTCTTCTGTACCTTCTCCAGTTCAACAATGTCCTTTTTAAGATGTGGTGACCAGAATTGTACGCAAGTGTACAATTTTTAAGATGTGGTGACCAGAATTGTACGCAAATGTACTCCAAGTGTGGTCGCACCATAGTTTTGTATAAGGGCATTATAATGTTAGCAGTTTTATTTTCAATCCCCTTTCTAATGATCCCTAGCATGGAATTTGCCTTTTTCACAGCTGCACAGAGATTTTCACAGAGATTTTCCCCCTTACAAACATTGTTTCATTTTTGTAAGGAAAAAAGCTATCTGGAGACCATTTGCAGTAATGAGTAAGTGAGAAAATAGCCAAGTTGTGCTCCCTTCACTGCCATTTCTGTATTCTCAGATGTGCTGGATGGTGGTGGGGTTAAAGATATTGAGGCATTTGTTAGATGTGTTTGCAGGCTGCCTGCAGTTTGCTTCCAGGTCCCTTTGAATTCAGTAGGATGTTCTTCTGATAAGATTTAAGACTAGGCTATAAATGTACTTAGGAGAGAAATACCGACTAATAATATTAAAATATAAATACACTTTAATTATTGGATCTAGATTTTAAATGTAAATGGTACACTTTTTATCAGAGTATTTTTGAAGGAAACTTACCTAGCTGCAGTAACTAAGAGCTGGTGTGCACATTATGGTCACTACAAGAAATCAGTGTCCCTGTATTGTATGCAGCCCAAGCACACACACAACCCTGGGCCCAGGGTTAAGGGCACACTCACGCCCTTAAACCCCTGCTAAAGGACGGGGTTAAAAGTAAGGTTATCTCGATCCTGGAGTTGCCTTAGCCTGGGTTAGGCTGCTCGTGAGAAAAGATGTGGGCAATCTCACTATATGTTCTGCAGCCCACAATATGTATCAATGGCCTTTAGTCATGCATTATATTAAATGATGGAGTTGGGGAAGTTGGCCAGGAAACTTACCATGCACTAAGACTTCCAGATTGGCTCTGATGTGGCCTGTGTTGCGATGAACAATGTTGGATGTGTGCTGCTTTGTGCAAATGTTGCTTGCAAGGAGCTAGAGCTGCTGGCAACCTCCCCTCTTCCCTGACCCCTGCTCCACTTTCAAAGTTTGCAAAGGTTGGCTTTGAAAGGGAACGGTCCCCTCCAATAGGGTCCTTCATCCTACCATGTGCAGATGGGACACCCTGCAGGATGAAGTCCCGAACGCCTGTCCGGGCTCTTTCTTATTAAGCTAGAGATGGCGGCAGCAGGTTCTCTCCCTTCATTGCATCTTCTGGCTCCTCTTCTCATGCTTGGAGGGAAGGAGCACTAGTGGAAGCAAGGGTTGCTAATATGCCAATGCTGCTGCTGTCACCGCTGGCTTAATAATGAGGTGTCCTGCAGCAATCCAAAGAGCCTCCCACCAGGCAGATTATGAGGGGGAAAGTAGGGGGGGCATGATGAAGGTTCATCTGCTGATACCCCCTAATTTTCTAATTTAGATGTCTAAAAACAGTAGCTAAACTAAGGGACCAGAACAAAGGAGGTCAGGCAACCTCTGGCCTTCATGTAATTCAAGCAATTCTCTGAGGAATTATTCTCAAATTTTAAAATCCTCCATGGGGACTCATGATTGATTGATTGATTGATTGAGTTCCGTCAAGTTGGTGTTGACTCTTAGCAACCACATAGATTATCTCCAGGGTGGTGCATTCATTGCTGTCGTAATTGAGTCCATCCACCTTGCTGCTGGTCGTCCTCTTCTTCTCTTTCCTTTAACTTTTCCCAGCATTATGGACTTCTCAAGGGAGCTGGGTTTTTATACAATATGTCCGAAGTATGATAGTTTGAGCCTGGTCATTTGTGTCTTGAGTGAAAATTCTGGATTGATTTGTTCTATGATCCATTTGTTTGTTTTCTTAGCTGTCCATGGTATCCACAAAAGTCTTCTCCAGCTCCAGTTCAAAAGCATCAATACTTTTTCTATCTTGCTTCTTCAAAGTCCAGCTTTCACATCCATAGAGTGTCACAGGAAAAACGATTGTCCAAACTATTCTAATCTTTGTAGGTATAGACACGTCACGGCATCTAAATATCCTTTCCAAGGCCTTCATTGCAACCCTACTAAGTGCTAGTCTGCCGTGTATTTCTTGACTGCTGGATCCTTTACTGTTATAGTAGATCCTAAAAGGCAGAAGCTATCCACCCCTTCAATGTCTTAGGACGGTTTAAAATGTATGAACAACATTCAGCATTCAACACAGAGCAACATTAATCACAAAATAACTGTGATCATGGCTAAAACAACATAAGAATTCATACATCACATTCTGGGTAGTATTAAATAATCTAAGACATCCTACTATTCACTTACACTAGAGTTCTGTATGTAAACACTGTCCAAAGGTCCTTTTAGTCCAGCATCCTATTTCCCCAAGTGGCACCAGAAGCCTATGGGAAGCCCACAAGCAAGGCTTGAAGGCACTTGCCCTCTCCTGCTTTTGCTTCCAGAAGCTCATATTCACTGGCCGTCTTATTTACGGCCATAGATGATAGATGCTGATTGAAATAGACATCTAAGGGGATGTTAAAAGGTTGTTGCTAACCCCTTTTGAATCTGTCAAAGTCAGAATCCATCACTGCATCTAATGACAGCAAATTCCATATATTAAATTGTACAGCGAACGAGGTGTTACTTCCTTTTGTCTGTGTTGTAGCTGCTGCCAATCAGTTTCATTGAATGATTCCAAGTTCTAATATTTTCTCCATGAATAACTCTATTGCTATAGTTAATGGAGACCTTATTTCAGATCAGGTATAAAGACTCCTGCACAACTGTGCTTGTGCAGGGGGTGCCATGAAAAGTCTCTCATCACCACCACCACCACCCACAGCCCCTAGAAGTGCAAGTGCTTCTTCCATTAGCATTGAAGCCGGTGTGATAAAATGTTATGGAACAATTGTCTTTGGAGGGGGAAATCAAAATGTGTTTTGTTGCCTAGATATCAGACTTGGTAAGTTTTAGATCCTAAGGATCATTTGTGGTTTACCACTATGAAACTGAGATTAAGAGCAGTTCCTAAAGGTGCTTCAGTAGTTCTCATTCTCTAGGAGATTCAAAAGTTCAGGTCAAGGAGGGTCCCTGGGTCCTGCTGGCATCTTCTTCTCTCCCTCGCCCCTGTGTCTTTGCCACAGAACCATATGATCATGGTGAAAAATAAAACATGGCCCTCTCCATTCTTCTTATTCAAATAATTCCCCCCATCAGGAGCCAATAGTTTGCCAGTGAGCCAAGGAAGCTGGAAGGGAGTGTGAAGAGTAGGCTGTTTCCCAGTCAGCAAGTCCCCCCAACTCCCCTCATAAGCCTGGGGACATTTGTCTCCCCACCCTTGTTCAACTATAGCTACAACCCCGCACCCCTAACCTGGAGGGAGCCTTCTGTAGTTCAGAATGGAGTCACTCTCTGTTGGCAGGGATAAAGCTTTTGTGTCCTGCCATAAGAGCACCAAGGGGTGCCTGTAGTCTGCTATTCTAATGGGAAGCTTTTAGCTGGTATCATTCAGATAGGGGTATGCAGAACCAGTTCTGTTCTAATAGAAGCAGCCCGTTTTGACCAGTTCAGACTCGAACCAAACCGGACCCCCCAACAGAGGTGCTGCTCCAAGTCCGAGCTGAACCAACCCCTGTTCTAAGGAACCAGTTCGGCCATATGGGGGCATGACTGTAAAGGGGAATCTGGTGAGGATTCCCCTTTTCAAGCCAGGGGGGAACCTTTACCTATCTAAAAGAGAAAAAAAGCGTAATAAGGCCGACGAGAGGGCACCTGTAGTCTGAGGAGGGTGGCGGCGGTTTGGCTCCTCCTCTCCGAACTGCGCCTGGTGCTCCAACATGGCCCAGTTGTGGCCTCTATGCCACGTGGAGGCTGGAACTGGGCTGCTCTGGAGTGGCAGACCCAATCTGTAGAGGAGGAAGAGCAGTGAAGGAGGAAGAGCACTACCACCCTCCTCAGACTACAGGTGCCCTCTTGCCAACCCTGTTAGGATTTATTTATTTATTTAGGTAGGCATGGTTCCCCTCTGTCTTAGCAAGGGTAGCCAAGGTGGCCCCTTTTCAACTTTTTTGTATAACTATTCAACTCCCAAAACTGGCTTGTGCCGTTCTAAGGATCCAGTTTGCCAGATCTCTCCTCCCCCCACCCCCCCTGCAATGCATGTCACCAAGACCAGATGTGTATAGAGGCATCTCTTTTTGAAATGTATCTTATTCTAGGAAAGGTGGAGTCCCTCCTTTTCTAGTATAATACTAGGACTTAGAAATTGATCAACTCTTCCCCAGAATAACTCAATTCCCCAGGATTCTCAACTCTGATAGGCAGCAGCTCTCTACATTTTCATGAACAGGTCTTTCCCAGGTCTGATACAGGAGGCTTAGGTAACTGCAGATCTTGGACTTAACCTGGGACCATCTGTATCCAAAGTACACCCATTAGCATGAAGCTCGGACCCTCCCTTAGTAATGTTTGTAGAGCAGTTTGTGGGTTCCGTGTTGGTGGACCATTGCAATGATGATCTCATGACAATGAGGAGCCGATTTAGGAATGAAAGCATATCCAGTAGAGTAGGTCAATATATTGGAGCATTGGTTTCACTTACTGTGAAGGCTTCTTCTGGTTGCTGTTGCCAGGGACACCTCATGGGTTATCCTCCTCCACTAGCTCTGAGGCAGGACAGATCTGATTTGATAGAAAAATAAGGCTACGCCCCCTCGGGGCTGAGGGGATAACCCCGTCCCAGTTCTTTCAGGCAGAGACACATGAAAATAGCATAAGATAAACAGTAAGGTGAAAAACCATGTAATAATAAGCAACAAAAAATGTACAGAGCACTGGACTTCATGCCATCAGGCATGGCAGCATGACTTTAGAAGGCATGTAAAATAATTAGAGGTACATAAAACAATTATAGTTACAAGGATGAACCATGACTCCTGTAAGAGTGAGAAGTAGTGTACTCCAGAGGCTGAGAGTCAGGAGCCAGGTGACCGCGATCAGGAAGAGGCAAGGAGCACCAGACTGGGGGGGGCTGAGGTGTCCCTGGCAACAGCAACCAGAAGAAGCCTTCACGGTAAGTGAAACCAATGCTACGTTCTCGGTTGCTGCTGCCAGGGACACCTCATGGGACATACCACAGCTTGGCCAATAGGGCGGGAGCAGTCTAGCCTATTCCTGAGGGAGAACCCGCTTAAGGACCCTCCTGCCAAAGGCGGCTTGAAGCATGGCATGGGGTTCTGTCTTATAGTGCCTGGTGAAAGCTGAAGGTGCAGACCAGGTCGCGGCCCTACAAATGTCTTGTGCTGGCGCGTTAGAGGAGAAAGCAGCTCTTGTGGAGTGTGCCATTATGTGGGATGGAGGTCTCATCCAATGCGCCTCATATGCCATAACAATACATGCCCGGATCCACCTGGCAATTGTCGAGGAAGTTACGGCTGAGCCCACTGATATGGGATGAAAGGAGACGGACATTTTGTCTGTAGAACAAAAGGAGGCAGTCCACTTTATATATTTCTTTACACATCTACGGACGTCCAACTTGTGCCATAACTTTTCCCTCTCGTGTACTGGGTGAGGGCAAAAAGATGGTAGAAAAATGTCTTGGGACTGGTGGGAAACTGAGGCAACTTTTGGCCTAACAAAGGGGTCTGGAATCAGCCTGACGGCCTCCTTTTCAAAAACACAGAACAACTTATCCACAGATAAAGCCCTGAGTTCTGAGATCTGCCTGGCTGAGGTAATTGCTACCAGGAAGGCCAGTTTGAAGGACAAAACCTTGAGCGGGATGATGGATACGGGCTCGAACAGGGACTGCTGAAGAGCCCTCAGTACCACGTGAAGGTCCCACGATGGGAATCTGTGAACAGTTGGAGGTGACAATAGGGTAGCCCCTCTCAGAAAATGTTTGAGGTGTGGATACGTTTGCCATGTGCCCTTTGGGTTCCCTGAGATGAGACCTATGAGCAAAGCTGCCTGGCGCTTTAAGGTGTTTGGTCTCAGGCCCCTTTCCAGTCCTTCTTGGAGAAATAGAAGGATATGTTTCAGCTTGGCACTTCCCCTAGGAACGGAGTGACGCACCGACCAATGCAGAAAAGCCCTCCAGGTACATTGATAAATACGATTAGTGGAGGGCCTGCGAGATGCCAGCATGGTCTTGAGGACGTTTGCCGAATATCCAAACTGCTTCAAGGTTCACCGCTCAGTCTCCATGCGGAAAGCATTAACCAACCCGGATCGGGGTGATGCACAGGTCCCTGCGACAGAAGGTCAGGACTGACTGGGAGTTCCCATGGAGGTTTCATTGACAGGTGCAGGAGCTCCAGTAACCAAGGCCACCGGGGCCAGAATGGGGCTATGAGGATGACCTGAGCTTGAAGCAGGCGTACTCTCCTCAGTACTCTGGCCAGCAAGGGAGTTGGAGGGTAGGCATACATAAGTCCTTCCAGCCACTGGGTCGGTAGTGCATCCACGGCCATTGCTTCCCTGCAGGGGAACTGGATCATGAAGAGAGTCAGTTGCATGTTTCGCGGAGTGGCGAACAGATCGACCACGGGAGTGCCCAACCTCCTTGTGATTTTGTGGAATATTTTTGGATTTAGTGACCACTCCCCTGGATGGAGGTCCTCCCTGCTGAGCCAGTCCACGACTACATTTAGCTCGCCCTTGACATGATGAGCTGTCACTGAACTGACATTTGCTTCTGCCCAAGAAAGAAGGAGACTCGCCTCCTGGTGCAAGGATTTGAAGCGGGTTCCCCCTTGTCAATTTACATGTGCTTTTGTGGTGTTGTTGTCCGTCTTTATTAAGATGTGACAATGCTGGACTGTGCATTGGAAAGCTTCCAGTGCGAGGTGAATGGCGTGGAGTTCTCGCCAGTTTGTGCTGTGCCGTCTCTCCTGATTGTCCCACAGACCCTGGGCTGTTAGGTGGAGACAGTGAGCCCCCCAGCCCCTGTCGCTGGCATCAGTGGTCATGATGAGTCTTGGGGGGTCCAGAAACTCCTTCTCTCGAAAAAGGTTTTCTGGTGACATCCCCCAATGAAGTGACCTTCGAAGCAGGGGTGGGACATGCAACCAAATCCTTTTCTTTCGTGCAATGACCTCCTGTTGAGGGAGCAAGAACCATTGTAGAGGTCGTAGATGTAGATGGGCCCATGGCACCACCTCTATGGTTGACACCATCAGGCCTAGGAGCCTTGCCAGGGATGAAACGAGAGCTGTTAATGTCGCCAGGATACCCTATATTTCTCCCCTGATAGTTTCATAGCAGTCTTGTGGCAAGAAGAGACAATCTTCTGCTGTGTTTATGATGGCACCCAGGTGACGCATCTGGTGGCTTGGAACAAGCTGGCTCTTTTGACGGTTTATTACGACTCCATGATACTCTAACTCCAAGATGGTTGGTGCCAGATAGTGTTGGGCCTCTAGACTGGAACATGACTGTACAAGCAAATCATCTAAGTAGGCGAATACCTAGACCCCCTGGATCCGGAGATGTGCCACCAAGGGTGCCAGGACATTGGTGAACACTCTGGGAGCAGATGACAGCCCAAATGGGAGAGCAGCGTACTGATAATGGAAGCTGGCATACTTGAAACGAAGCAAACTTCTGCTGTCCGGGTGGATCAGAACATGCAAATATGCCTCCTTGAGGTCCAGGTGTTGCAGGGCCTATGCCATGGACCTTAAAGTCTCCATGTGGAAGCGTTCCCACTTGACCCATTTGTTTCTGAATTTTAAATCCAGAACCGCTCGTCTGGACCCATCCCTTTTGGGGACAGTGAATAGAATAGAATAGACGCCCCTTCCCGCCTGAGGGGAGGGGACTGGTTCCACCTCTCCAATTTTTAGTAGGTGATGAATGGCCTGGGACATTTTGGAATGTTTTGTCCATTAATGGGACCTTGGGGTGGGAAGGGATCTCGGCGGGGGGGGAGGGGTGTCCAATTCTATTCTGTATCCATTCCTGATAATCTTTAGAACCCAATTGTCTGTTACGGAAGATTCCCAAGCGGGAAGGAAGCCTGTTAGGTGGCCTCCCAGAATGGTTGACTGAGAGTCATTGATGTGGTTTTTGCTTAGCGGGAGCGGGCTGCTGTTTGAAACCCCCCCGACCCCTGTAGGAGGGATGTTGTTGACCCCAGAATCCCCTTTGTTGCCTGGTTTCTCTGTCCCAACCCCTGAAGGGCCAGAAACTCTGAAAGGGTTGAGACTGTGGAAATTTTTTCTTAAAGGGTCGGTCAGGTTTTTGCCCTGCTGAGGGCATGGTCTTGCGATTGTCTGTTGACTCAACCAAGACATCCTTTAGAGCAGCCTCCCCAAGAGCTTGGTTGAATCATATGGCACTGCAGTGAGATTATTTTTGGAGGTATTGTCCACTGACCAGTTTTTTAGGCACAGGTGGCAGCACCCCAGGACTGATGCCGCAGCCACCCGAGATGTAAACCTAACAGAGTCCAGTGTGGCATCCGCTATAAAGGCTTGTGCCTTCTGCATTTCGACCAATTGCTGCCTCAGTTTCACTGGATCTGAGGGGGTATCATTTAAGAGATCATCTAACCACAACAGAGAGGCCCTCACTGCCATGGAGGCTGCCGCGGCTGCTCAAGTGGAGAGAGAGGAGTTATCGTGTGTTCTTTTAAATGCCAACTCAGTGTTTTTATTGGCTGGGTCCTTCAAGGTGACTTCACTGTCCCTTGGAACAAGCAAATTTGAAACCAACTGGGCAATGGGAGCATCTGTGCAGGGGGTTTTCAGTAAATCAGGCGCCTGCTGATAAGAGTAGAAGTGGTTAGTCACAGACATTGGCTTCCTATTTGCTGCTGGGAGCAGCCATTCCTGTTTAACTACCTCAGCAAAGAGGTCAGGCAGTGGTAGCAGTATGTCCTTAGGCTTTGCTCTTGGGAAAACCAGATCCCCTTATCTGAAGTGGAAGAGTCAGCGCTCACGCTATGGTGAAGCCCTATTGTCTTTATGACCCGAGATATCAGTGGTTTGAAATCCTCTGCTACAAATAGCCTTTGGGAAACCGAAGTAGCCTCATTGTCCTCCCCTCCTGACCACTCTCCTTCCTCCCGATCGGGAAGTTCAGGATCCTGGGGCAAGCCCCCAGGGTTGGTGGGGCTATTCCCTACCTCAGAGTCAGTAGCGCGGGATGGAGTTGCACCCACTTTTGAAATAGGTCTGGGATTAGAGGGAATAGGGTCCCCAGAATAATGTTCAGATATGTCAGAGGAAGGGGGGTAGGAATGTGTATCCCTTTCCCCCAGAGGCACCTTTGTACTCTTCAGGTGCTTTTTCTTTGCTTTGACTTTTTTAGGGGAGGGACTCCTAGCCTCACTGGAGGAAGAATTCTCAGAGGTGGACACAGCCCTTTTTCTTTTCTTATATTTTTTTCTTGTCTTTTTTAGCAGGTCTAACTTGATAAATAGTGTATGTATGTATGTGTTTGTTTATTTCAGCCCAAGGCCAGCATAAATACAAGAAAAAGAAACAACAACAATAAAATACATAAAACATCAATACCTTCAAATACCATATACATGACTAATTTCATTCAAATGAAACCGGTTAATCTGAAATGCACAGCCTCAATCACTCGTGCCTCAATCACTCTAAACCGAATCTTGCTTGCTAGATAAATAGTGTCTTATGATAGCATTCTTGAACCATGCCTGCCATTCAGGTGGCATTGCTTTAGGGAGAGCCAGGGAAGGACCGGCACTAGAAGGGACACGATCCCCTGCCGCCACAGCAGACACAACATTCGTTTTTGAGGAACCCTGAGTCTCCCCAGTTACCTCCCTCAATGGAGTCTCAGTGCGCGAGGTCCCTGTAGAGAGCTGGTCCTCCTCCTCCAAAATGGTGGCCTTACTCTCCTTTCATGCCATTTTTGGTGCTCAGCCACCATTTCACACCTGCTGCGCTCCTGTGCCAGAGAAATAGCCCGGATCTCTGCCGAAGTAGGGGGCAGGTTGGTGAAGGGAATCCACAGACACCCGATCTGGCTGTGTTCTAGAGGGCTGACGGGAGGTAGTACCGCACACCTGGCTGCCGAAGTGCAAGTCTTGTGGCCCGGAGGTGGGAGACTCGGGGCGGGCTGGAGAGCAAGCAGCGTGGGCAGCTCTATGGTGGCCGTCACCAACACTGGCACTGCGGCCATTGCGGAGGCTGTGGCTGTGTCTGGAAAGGGCAGTAGTGTTTCGCCAAGCGCCAGTGCCGCTTGGAAACAGAGTGAAACTGGATTGAAGGCTGCGGGCTGGCTGAAGGGCTTGGAGGTGCCGGGGCCGAAAACCACTTGACGGAGCCCTCGGGGCACTAAGACTACTTTCCTTCCATGCTCATGCTCCATACAACAGTAAAGGAAAGGAGCGAAGGAAGGCCGGGGGGGGGTGGGATAAGCCGGGAAAAACACAAAGCTTTTTTTATTATTATTTCTCACACACGGGAATAGAGTGGAACAGAAGAGGCAGGGGTGTGAGAAAAGGAAGAAAATGGTAAAGACTCAGGAGGACAAACACTTTAGAAATGAGGAAAAATTCAGAGAAGAAGAAATCTGCTGCCTGGAGCTGAGCGAGGACAGAAAGAACTGGGACGAGGTAATCCACTCAGCCCCGAAGGGGCGTGGGCTTGTTTTTCTATCAAATCAGATCTGTCCTGCCTCGGATCTAGTGGAGGAGGAGAACCCACGAGGTGTCCCTGGCAGCAGCAACCGAGAAAAGGAATATTTCAGTAGTATCTTAGTTCTCCCATATCAGTTTGTTAATATGCACAGGTAACACATTAATATAGTGACATTCCCATTTCTTTATTTGATGTTTTAATGCTATTTGTAAGCCGCCCAGAGAACAATTTGTTATGGGGCAGCTAACAAATGAAGTGTATTATTTATTTATTTGATTTCCCTCTAGCAATGGCTCCCTTTTTCTGCACAACAAATTTTAAAATGGATCTTCTGTTAAGTGCTGTCAGCTATTCTCTTATCCAGTGGCTCAGTTATCAAGATAGTTATTTAGTTAGTTATTCCATTTCTATACCGCCCTTCCAAAAATGGCTCAGGGCAGTTTACACAGAGAAATAATAAATAAAAATAAGATGGATCTCTGTCCCCAAAAGGCTCACAATCTAAAAAGAAACATAAGATAGACACCAGCAACAGTCACTGGAGGTACTGTGCTGGGGGTGGATAGGGCCAGTTACTCTCCCCCTGCTAAATAAAGAGAATCACCACATTAAAAGATGCCTCTTAGCCAAGTTAGCAGGGATACTTTGGGCTTATTTTAACAAAGCTGCTGAATTATTGGGAGTACAGAATGAAGTCATTCCATGGTTAGCATGCAATACAAATGCTGAAACAAATGGGATTATTAGCACTATTTTGTACAGGAAACATTAATTTTTGGCAGAGTACTTTAGGAGGTTCAATACGTTTATTAAAAGAAGGCATAGCTTATATTTTATCAGACTAAATTGCTGCACGTTCATTTTGCTCCATGTTCATCATAAGGTCCTTTGTATCACTTGTTCCGGGAGTTGAACTGCTATTAAAATAGAGATTGTTCTCAAAGTTGTCATCTGTCCCTGTCTGCTGGCCCCTTTTCTTGTAGAAATAGTAACCTGCAAGAGCAGCTCCTGCCAGGATGAGGATCACCACAACAGCCACAGCAACAGCTTTGTTGTGGGTTCGTACAGGAGTATCATCCATCTTCCTTGGTTCTGTAAATAAATACATTGTAGTTACAGCAATGCAAAACTGGTAGAAACAACAGCCACTCAGGTCAAGATGCATCAGGGAATCTCCTGACTGGGTTCATCCGAGTAGCATTCATGATGACTTTGTGGTAGCTCTACCTGCTTACGAATGCCAATATCATCAAATTCTTGGATGCCATCCCACGATGTCCATTTTTCCTTTCAAAGGGGAATGGTTCGCACCAATCACACTCCCAGCACTAGCTAGCTGAAATGCTAGCCTGATCAGTATTGACTTGTCCCGTTATTGATGCTCCTCTCCTCCTAACATTGCAAGTCTATATATTATTAACAGAACTTAAATCAAAGTAAGGCAACATCTCAGACTGCGTGGGAGGAGGCAGGTAAAACCCTCCAGTATTCTACCAAAGACAACCACAGGGCTCTGTGGTCACCAGGAGTCAACACCAACCCGACAGCACGCTTTAGCTTGAAATACATGAGAAGGTTTCTGCTTTGACAGCAGATGGAATATTATGTTTTTGTAGCTTTTATAAATGAAAACCAGGCTCTGAGAGCTATGATACATACTCTCCTGAGCAGCTCTCTATCTATTATATTACATTTGTGGTGAGGACAGCCCACAAGGAAAATCCTGCAATCAGCAAGAAGACACTACAGTGCTACAGGAAGTGGTAGCACTGAAGAAGCAGTGAGAAGCAACAATAAGAATAGAATACAGAATGTCAAACACCCTATAATACCATATTAGCAGTTTGGCTGACCAATTATGAGTATGACAGATATGAAGCAGCATCAGGCAGCTGATCCCTCGAGATCAGTACTGCCTGAAGGTAAGTGCCTGGGAGCTTCTACATAAAAAGCATGAGCTCTACCACTCAATATGGCCTCTTGATAGGCTGTCACCACATATAACAGTGCATATAAACATGTGTACAAACAACAAATAAACCTATTCCTGTGATGCAAGTCCTTGTATTTCCTGGGTGAGACTGTGTACATTGTGTGACTGAATGCACAGACATTCTTACGATATATGTGACATATGTGTGTAGATGACAGTGACCTTGTGCTATGATTGTCCATATTATTATTTTAAAGCCCTGTGCAATGTAACATCTGCATAGGGCTTTAAAATAATGCAAAATATGTTGTCCCATTATCTGAATACGTTGAGCCAATCACAAGACCAAGATGTTTTCTAGATGAGAGGGTTTTTTGCAGGAGGATCAGTAGACTAAAAAACTGCTCTTTATGGTGCCTCTTTACCTTTCCTCTGCCCATCAGTGTAAAGGTAAAGTGTGTCGTTAAGTCAATTTCGACTCCTGGCACCCACAGAGCCCAGTGGTTTTCTTTTGGTAGAATAGAGGAGGGGTTTACCATTGCCTCCTCCCACACAGTATGAGATGATGACTTTCAGCATCTTCCTATATCGCTGCTGCTCAATATAGTACCAGCGGGGATTCAAACCGGCAACCTTCTGCTTGTTAGTCAAGTATTTCCCTGCTGAGCCAGTGTACTATCCCCATTACACACTCCCTGCTGAGATATGATCCTCCCCATCTCTGGCAATTTTCAAAAAACAGCTTAAAACCCATCTTTTTGTCCAAGCTTTCTCAGCTTCCTAAAAAAATTTGGGGTTTTAATCTCTGGTTTACTTTTAAATTGTTTTTAAGTTTTCTGTATATGTTTTAAACTGGTTTTATGTTATTGTTAACCACCCAGAGACTAAAGTTTAGGGTGGTGTACAAATTTGATATATAAATAAATGAATAAATAAATAATCTTCTACACCCACTCTTACTGCCCCGTGGCAGTATTCCCTAGGTGAAAGGGTTCCCTCTAACAGGGATTCCCAGATATTGTTGACTACAGCTCCCAGAATCCCCAGCTGTAATGGCTTTTGCTTGGGGATTGTGAGAGTTGTAATCAACAACATCTGGGAATCCCTGTTAGAGGGAACATTGCTAGGTGTGTGCACCTGGAGCAAGCAGCCCATGCCAAACTATTTTAAATCATGTCACTAGGCTGCTTTTATTCTCCTATTCCTTTCATCTATGGATGGCTGTTGATAATCGGTTTTCTCATGGTCAATTGTGTTCTTTTTAAAAATCAAACTTTCCAGCTGTAGCGCTGAAGCACTCACATGCCTCCAAAAGGGAAGCTTCTCCCCTCCTTTCCAGTTCATCTTTATGAAAAGTTTGGTAGCAGCTTCAGTACTCACACAACATCAAAGGGAAACTCATTCCCTTTTTCTGTCCCTCCTCCCTGACCTGGTTGCTGCTTCTGCTTCATTTCAATGGGACTTCAGCTAACACCACAGCTACTGCTCTTCCTTCCATTTGCTTCCACTAGGGAGAAACCATAAAAGTGTGCAGGAGCCAAGCTCCACTAGCAGTGGGACAGTAGTTGGGCACTGAAGCACTCCCCCCCACACCCCAGCCAAACTGTTGGAGATGGAGTTCCAGTGCATTGACCTTTTGCACCAACTATCCTAATGACCACTATAGGAATTGGGAGTTAGTGAGGGTCTCCTTACCTGCCCCTGCTTGCCTCTACTCTATGACCCTTGCCTTGACTCCTCAGGTACTTTCTGTAGCGAGTCAGTCCTCTTCCTTTCCTCCTAGAGAGAAGATGGAAACATCTATCTCTCTCCCTACCTATTCATTATGTAGCTGATAGATAGGCTAGGTCTCTCCTATCCCAAATGTACTTCACCAGTTTAGTTTAGACTCTAAAGTGATCTCCAGGCGTGTTATTTAAATAGCTGCAACAACTAAACCCTGCACTCTGTAACTGGAATGGTAGCTTCCTTGGTGCTTTGCTAAATAATCACAAACCCCATCACAAAACAGGAAACATATCAAGGAGCTCTTGCATCAGGAGAGCTCCACTGGTGGCAGGACCATAATTGGCCACCGAAACGCTCCCTAAACCAAGGAGGGGGAGAAAGTACAAGGAGCATGTTTCCTGAGCTGGGACTGGTATGCAGGGAGGTGGAAATAACTCCTCTTCATCCCTCCCTCTTCTTTCCTGTCACCGCCCAGAGAAGATCATTGCCCTGTCTACCCTTCCCATGGAAACCCATTGACATAGTCTGCAAGCTACAATATAATACGGACAAAAAAGCCCTTGTGCATTCAACACAGGAGGAAAGGGATGTGTTTTTTCCACCTTTTTCACAGATTTGGGGGCTATTCATGGTAGAAAAGTCTAGAATGGCATGTACATCATTTGTATGGGCAGCAACATTTCCCATGGAAATCAGCAATGAAGCTGTTACAACTGACCAGCTAGAAAACCTCTAAGATGCACATAGATGTCCGCCCTCCTCTAAGTGCAAAGTATTACTTTGCCAGGGCAAGGAGAGGCAGCAACATGAGCTCTGGAAAGCTCAAAATCTTATACATATTCAGTGCCAACAGCAGACAGGGCCATATAAAGTATCATCGAACTTTCTTTAGCATCTGAGGCCAAACAGTTCAACATATACCAACGTATTATTCAAATAATACTGTATTTAAATTTAGGTCAGCAAACACAGTGAAATAAAATCTAGCTATCATGTAGGATACCGATGTGTCATTTTGTATAAGAAGATACTCAAGATAAGAGGAAAGCTGGTCTTGTGGTAGCAAGCATGACTTGTCCCCTTAGCTAAGCAGAGTCTGCCCTGGTTGCATTTGAATGGGAGACCACATGTGAGCACTGTTAAGATATTCCCCTTAGGGGATGATGGAGTCGCTCTGGGAAGAGCGGAAGGTTCCAAGTTCCCTCCCTGGCTTCTCCAAGATAGGGCTGAGAGAGATTCCTGCCTGAAACCTTGGAAAAGCCACTGCCAGTCTGTTTAGACAATACTGAGCTAGATAGACCAAGGGTCTGACTCAGTATATGGCAGCTTCTTATGTTCCTATAAGTTTTTCTCAATTTCTGATTTGATTTTTCTCCTTTATATGACTTGTATAGAAAAGGCTTACCTTTCTTTTCTGGAAGCTTCTGAGTAGGCACAGTTTCAATCTCTAAAAGTATTTAAATAAATGTAATTAGAATATGAATATCATGAATATTTATATACTGCTTTGCAGCTCAAGTTCACAAAACAATTTGCATAGATATAAGTAAACAAACAAACAAACAAACAAACAAACAGGCTCTCCGTCCCCAAAGGGCTCACAATCTAAAAAGGAAACGTAAGACAGATGCCAGCAACAGCCTCTGGAGGGATGCTGTGCTGGGTATTGACTCCTGGCCTCTACTCAGCAGGGGACTAAGCAAAGAGCAATCTGCTCAAAATCCTTGTGTTGTGCATTTTGATAACAAATTGATAAATTCAAAATCAAATACAGCAGTCACAACAGCAGTGCCCGACATCCAGAGTGTTACAGCAGCATAATGCTGGGGCAAGGACTAGTGAAAGGATGCAGCACAATGATTCTATGATCAAACCCCCTTCCATTTAACATAAAAGATAAGGCTCTTACAAATTCAATCATGCACCAAAAAGCATAGAAATCCTAAGTTAAGGTTCTCACCAAGTAAGCAGTAAATCTCTTATACAGCTTTGGACATTTTGCTTGTTGATAATGGAGGCTCCATCCACCCATATGTTCTGTTGGATTTTCCTGGGCTCATGACTGGTGCCCAGTTCTCCACAGCTTCAAGATTGTTTTAAGGACTCTGCTTGGGGCTATTTCTGAATACTCACTTATGCATCTCCCTTTTAAAAATTATATTAAGCATTTGTATTACAACAAAATAAATACCACCCATGGATTAGTATACAGAATAAAATACCAAACCTATTACTTGCCTTTGGGTTTTTTGCAGATATATCCCATATAGTTATTGCAGTAAGCGTTGTTCCAGTTCCCCGATGAAGAATACATTTCCACACACTGCTCGCTGCTTTGCGGGGAAGGCTCCCCTTCATTCCAGTTGACAAAATCCACGACAGCGTTGTCCAGCCAAATCCAATTACCTAATGTTAAATCAGAAAATATGCTGAAACAATCATCTCCAGCAGTTCCTAATTTTTTGTTTGTGTCAAAACAGGGCCAATGAATTATTTAATTGCCTGAATCTATAGATTCAGTTGAATCAATGATCCCTGTCCCTTGTGGATTCTTTTTAAAAGTATCTCATCAGTGCAATAGATCAGGATGGGCAATTTACAACTACTCGGCACATGAGTTTTCTTTTCAGCAGGGACGTAGCAAGGTTCGAGTGGGCCCAGATACAAGATTTTAAAATGCCCCCTCCCCCCCCCCACTGAAGTTCAGCTCATGAAGTAAAGAAATCTTAAATGTATTTATTTATTTTTATTTAATACATTTATATACCAGCCCAAACACAAGTTCTCTGGGCAGTGTACAGGCTGAATGAGGCTAAAAAATAGTGGTAACAAAAAGCATAGTTTATAAAGACATGCTGTTCTGGTAGCTCCAGGTAATTTTGGAGGATGAATACAACTGAAGGAAGCCTGGGCGGGTGTGCGGCTGGGGGAGTCAGTCATGTGACTTGCCTCTGGGGGAGGCTCCAAGGCAGTGGGCCCCCAGACAACTGTCTCCTCTTGCCCTATTACAGTTACGCCCCTGCCTTTCAGGTTCTTGCTAGATTGAGCCCTATTTCATACATGATGTTTTCTAAATATGGATGTAGCAATTCAGCTGTGTATGTCTGTTTGTGTGTGGAAAACCTCAGGATTTGCAGGGGTTCCATTCTCAATTACTGCCGCAGATACCGAAACCACAAATACCGAGGCATTGGGGCAATGCAAAACCGGGAGGCAGGTTCTGAAAGGGCAAAAATTCACCAAAACACATGAAATAAAGGCACTGGAAGTGCCCTAACATGCTCCGTGGGTCCAGCAATGCTCCCCAATGTCCAGCAATGCCCCCAAGAGACTCAATTCTGCCATTTTTTGCTTTAAAATTGTGTTTCCCCCCTTTTTTCTAGGGAAAGAAGCCATGAAATGGCTCTCGAGCACAAAATGGCAGCTTGAAATGACCTTAGAGGTCATTTCTGACCATCCTCAAAACACAGATTTAACCATTTTTAAACCCACATTTTCCTCAGGTATAACTGAGGTCAGGTGCCATTCACCCAACCACAGACAGATGAAACCGCGGATGCTGGATCCGTGAGAAACAAGATCCTCCTCTCTCTCTCTCTCTCTCTCTCTCTCTCTCAGTATGGAATTTATTTATGTAGCACCATCAACGTGCATGGTGCTTTACAAATAATGAAAAAACAGGTCTCTATCCCAAGGGACTTGCAATCTAGAAACTAATGCATTTAAAAGAATGTCTTCTTCACCATGATCCCCACCGCCCATTAAGATCATCTGGGAAGGTTCATCTACAGTTGCCACCGGCTTGTCTGGTGGTTACTCAGGGACGGGCCTTCTCCGTTGCTGCCCTGAAGCTTTGGAATGTGCTCCTTGTGCTTCCCCATCTCTGACAACATTTAAACAGTCAATCAAGACACATCTGTTCACCCAGGCTTTTAATTCGTTTACAGTTTTAATACTTTTAACTTGTTTTAAGTTTTAAATTGTTTTGATTGTCTACCACCCAGATATTTATTTATTTATCATATTTTTACACCGCCCAAAACTTACGTCTCTGGGCGGTTTACAAGAAGATTTAAGTTTTGGGCAGTATAGAAATTAGTTAAATTAGATAGATAGATAGATAGATAGATAGATAGATAGATAGATAGATAGATAGATAGATAGATTCTAAGTGAGATTTAGATGTCCCTCTTGAATTTGCTCAAAGATGGCAGACATTTAATAATTCAAGCACTTTTAAGATTAAGATTAATGGATTAATATGAGCATCAAAATTTAAAAAACATGCCATACCCTTCACATTTTTAATCATTCCAGTCCAAAATGTTCGTGTTTTACTTTCAAGTGCTTCTGTATTTTCTACTAAAAAGCGTGCTTCTGCTGAATCCATTATTGAAACCAGAGATGCATCTGCAAAGTAACCAAAAAAATAAAGAAATCAAACATAATTTAGGTGACTTTTTAACTAAAAAACCCCTCTCTCTCTCTCTTTTTTTTTTGGTCACTAATTGTGCCCAGGCCCTAATAAAAGACAAGATGCATGTAATGGGCTGAAACTCATACTACACTTTATTAACGACAAAGGATCTGCCATGGAACAACATAACTAGAACATGGATGAAAACCTCCAGGGGAGGCAGCCTCAACAGGCAATAACTGCCTCCCCCACTGTTGGACAAGCCGACTGGGCTCAGAGGCTGGTAGCAGTCTTCTGACTGCTCGAGCCTCTTCAAAGCCACATGGTTTACTGTGTCAAGGGAGGATTGCTCAAGTCATGCTGAGCCCCAAGGCTCTAAGCAGGTTAGCTGAACTGAGGACCAATCTCCAGACAGGAACCAATTAGGTGATTCTACTTGGTCCTAAGTAGGCAGCCAGCTAGTCCCCCATGGGGAACTGGGTGGACAGAAGGGTGCCAATCTGAACTGTTGCAGATGAGTGCAGAGCTGGCTACCCTGCACCCCAACTGGTCACATATTGACATGTGACCCAGCTGACATGCTGGACATATCCCACCTCCCACAAAGCCAGGCATAATTCCGCACACCTCAACAACACACTGGGTGTTGGGATAAGGAGCAGCTTTCCAAAATTATCTTGCATTGGTGGCATATAGAGTTAGCTCTTCGCTGAGGCCGTTATCTGTACAGAACTCACCAAGTATCCATACACAGGATACATTTTTGCCTTCACATGTTTCAGAGGCCACTCACTTAGCCACCAATTCCAACGTTTATTAACAGTTGAGTTGCTATGGTCAGAGTTTACATGTGGCAGGAAGTATGCTTTTAGCCCTCCATACACTTGTGTTTTACAAAGAGTTATATGCACTTGGCAATGGCTTTTTTCTCACATTTTAATCTTTTCCCCTTGTACTCAAGTGTATCTCTGGGCACAATTAACAAGTGTGGCTTCCTGGATGCCTGCTGCTTTTCCATGCTCATAGACATTTGCAGCACAGCCTCTCTCATCACTAAATTCATCCCAGATGAGTAAGTAAGTGATTCAAAAGCCCACTGGTGGAGGCACATTTGAGCTTCCTAAAGATTGTCACAACAGCTGAGATGGGCAGGGAAGAGGGAAGATCCACACAAAACCTATGAAAGGGGGCAGATGTCCACCAAAATGCTCACCCATCTCCTGCAGTTCACAGGCAGGATTACTGAGGCTCCAGCAGGCTGCTCACTCCTGCTGCCATTGGCCCAGCTTTTCAGGACCATTCCAATCCTTTGCAAGGAACTCCTCCCCTCATTACCCTTGCGACACTTGCGAGAAGCATGAGGAGAGAGAAGCTGTTGGCAAATTTCCTTCCTTCTCGCTAAGTTCAAAACTGGCCCCCTCCCAGGTTGTGAGCATGGCAGCATTACTGACACCTTGCTTCAGGCACTGCTATAGCTTGGGCCACCTCCGGAGCAGAGGACCAGCTGATCTCATAAAACAACTGGACTACAGACACATATTTTTCATGTTAGAATATAAAGAGGTGCCTAATACCACCTAATGGCGCAGCAGGGGAAATGACTTGACTAGCAAGCCAGAGCTTGTAGGTTCGAATCCCCGCTGTTATGTTTCCCAGACTATATTGCCAGGCAGCAGCGATATAGGAAGGTGCTGAAAGGCATCATCTCACACTGCACGGGAGGAGGCAATGGTAAACCCCTCCTGTATTCTACCAAAGACAACCACAGGGCTTTGTGGACGCCAGGAGTTGACACCAACTCAACAGCACACTTTACCTTTAATACCAAGGTGGAGTAACGTGCCCCCCAGGCCTGTATTTTCTCTGTACGTTAGGTAGCAATTTCTCTCCAAGCTCTCAAGTAGGGTTTTCCCCAGCCTTGATTCTTGAAATCCATTCCTTGAAAATATCAGGACTGGAACCTTAAACATAAGAAGGCTGTGTTCTGTCTACCAGATCTCTTGCCACTTCTGTGCCCCATCACCCTCTCTCAGACCAACTAAGAATCCTGTGGTACATCTATCATGTGCCACAGAAGAGTCTTTTAAAAGCCATTGTGGGCAGACACCTGCCAAGCTGTGGGATTCACTCTCTGTCAAGACTCACAAAGGGAAGAAGCTGAAATGCTTCTGAAAGTATTTTAAGACCTTTCTTCTATGGGCTGGCTCACCCACCCCCAGGATTAAGCACTGAGTGATGCAACATTTAGGTGTATGTTTTGCTCTGATCTTATTGTACTGGGTATTTTATGCATTTGCCCTTAAAAATGCCGGCTCGCCCTAAGTAATAATGGCAAACTAGCCGACCCTGCACAGTGCATCTGTGCGCAATTTGGGGCCGGCAGTTACCTCTCCCTCTGCTCTTCTGCCCCAGTCTCTGTTTCCATGCCCAGCCACCTATCCTCCCCACTTCTCCCCCCACCCACTTTCTTTCCCCCGTCCTGGGCCTTGCCTCTGCGGCCAGGCCAGGCTGGGCCCGCTACCTCTGGCCTTCATGGCCGGGCCACCGCTGCGGCAACCAATCCTCCTGGGTGCGTCTCAGCCAATCAGGCGCGTCCGCCCCCCAGCCAATCAGCTGGGCTCTGGGACACACATTCCAAGGCACACCCAGGAGAATTAATATAATAGATCATCATGTAATTATGCAGATATGATTTTTCTTGCATCCCATGAATAGTGATACTTGCCTAACCGAAAGCAAGCTAAAGAGGCCGAAGACCAAGACATCCTTGTTGAGGATTCAAAATGGTAACAGTGGCCACGGAAAGGGATCCAAGGTTTCTCCTCTGATTCTGGACACTTTCCTGGAAGCTGAGGTGGTTCAGTAGGCGCCTTCACTGTTAAAAAAGCAAGGTCATTTGCAATTCAAACCTTTTAAGAAAACACACACACACACGTTTTGCCATGAGGAATGTGAACAAATCTTGACAATCTGGAAGGCACAGTTATGGATATCCAAACTATTATCTGTACATTAAATAGTTCATTTCACAGTAGGCACTAGTGGGTGATGTCTGATTCAGCCACTTATGATGCGGTGATATTCAGCAGTAACATATACCTGTTTCAGGTGATCCAACAAGATATCATCTGATGAATCACAAATGAGTGAGAAAGGAGCAATGAGTCCCCCACCCCACCCCGCCATGCCATGGCTGTATCTGAGCAACACACACACGCACACGCACACAGGCTAAACATGAGTCTCCCCCATCATTTGTGCTTTGACCCATAGTGCCCTTCTTTCTCCCCTTTCCTCTTCCATGCCCAGCTACATGCAAAGCTAAATACAGTGACATCTGAAACAGGAAACTGTGGATTAAGTGATTCTCAGTATCACACCAGGATCAAATGTGTTTTCCCATGACAACAAAAATTCCTGGCACATGCTAACTTAACACATTATGGGCTCTAGTCCTATACCTGCGGGACGTTTTTTGGCTGTATTTTAATCAGAAAGAGCATTTGGTCACGTTATACTACCTGAAGTAGCATAGTCGAGGAACAGTTTCTTTACTTCCTCTGCCATTTATGTAAGTTAGCCCTTAGGGCCAAATTACATGAGTAATGGGACACCCATGATTAGTCTGCCAATGGTTTGTTTGTTTTTCTTTTAAATTGAAACACGGCTGCAGAGGGCTGTGAAGTCCTTCAGAGCAGTGCTGTGAAGGGAAATAGTGCTTACCTTTTTCACACAGAAAATCTCCCCCATCCCAGTCAAAATCAGCCCCCTTCTTACCTGCCTTCTCTCCAGGAAGGATGAGAGAGATGCACCAACCATGTCTCCTTAGTCCATTGGGTAAGAGCACAGGTGCGAGAGTGTGATTTTGACCCGAGAAAACCACCCAAGGGGGAAAGGCTTAGCACTGACAAGTTTTCAATTTTTTAAAAAGTGGGAGTGTGGGTCTACCAGAACATGTGTAATGCAGCCCTAAATCATAAAATGTCAGCCGAGTGAAACATCTTAGTCTGCAGAATGTTAAGTGCTGAGCCTTGTGCAAACATCTCAGAGATTGCACAGAGGTGTGCTGCAATAGAGAAGCAATGAAAGCACTCATTTCAAAAATATAAGATTTGGCATTCATTTCATATCTGCCTCTGGACTTAATCAGAGTTTCCCACTCTGTAATGAGGCCTTTATAGGGTGTTCCCCCCCCCCTTAAAAAAAATATTATTTGCTTTATCTGCCTAATCAGAGGAGGTGCCAAGCGTCAAGTCCTGCGCATGGCCCACCTGGTGCTTCTCCTCCTCCACCCGTTTACCTGATGAGAAGGAAATAAGGGGAAAGGGGGGGATTATACAGCAGCAGCAGCAAAGGGAGCAGCGGGGTCAGCAGCTCCTCCCACCCTCCCCCTCGGTGAATTAGTGGCAGAGAGAAATGGAGGCACCAGCAGCAGCTCTTCCTCCTTGTACTTTAGATGGCGGGGGAAGAGGAGGAGATGCCACTGCACATTCCCCTCCATTTGTTGAGAGGAAGGGGAAGACGTCACTTCTGAGTCTCCTCCTCCCCTCCCTTCCCTCCCTCCCCTCGGCAAAAAGACCCTCCTTCCAGAGGCTCCAGACCAGACTTGTTGCAGAGGGTTCTGACCAGAACCCAGACTTGTTCCAGAGAGCCCCTGGTGGCGCAGTGGTAAAACTGCCGCCCTGTAACCAGAAGGTTACAAGTTCAATCCTGACCAGGGGCTCAAGGTTGACTCAGCCTTCCATCCTTCCGAGGTCGGTAAAATGAGTACCCAGAATGTTGGGGGCAATATGCTAAAATCATTGTAAACCGCTTAGAGAGCTCCGGCTATAGAGCGGTATATAAATGTAAGTGCTATTGCTATTGCTATTCTGGAAGGAAGTCCCCTCACCAAACAGGAGGAGGCATCTCTGGGATGTTCACATCTGTGGATGGGAGGCAAGTGGAAAAGGCAGCCGTGACACAAGAGACCTGAGTCACTGATGTTTCCTCCCAGCACTCCCCCCCTAGGCTCTTGAGGGTCAGCCATCATTCCTCTGTCAGGGCCTAACTTGGCAAACCCAGTGCCATCTTTGTGGCTGATGAAAAGCTTGATGAAATGCAAAAACCATGTTATTCATGACAAAAGGGCCTGAATACCCACTTCTTAGGTGCTATAATCAGAGGTGCACCTAGGTAATTTTGGAGCCTGAACCTAAAGGCCTTTGGAGTCCTCCCTCCCCAAGTAAAGCATCATCCCACACACACACACTCTTACCCCTGGACTTCGGGGCCAAAGTCCAGGGCCTCCACACCCTCTGGGCCCCCTCAAATCATCTTTATTTTGTCCTGGGTGGTGTGGTTTGTGCCCTCAAGAACCTACATGATAAAAAATGATGCTTAGCTTGCAGTGGGAGCAGGGACGTGGGTTCTTGAGGGGACTGAACTCACAAGAATGTAAGAATATAGAACAGGTATATTTATGCAATTATGCTTTAGAAAAAACATTTCAACATGCAACTTAAGATATTCCCATCCCACTCCCCACTCTTTCTGTAAAGCAAAGGTCACACCTGGCCACCCAGCATAGCAACCCAGGACAGTCTAAAGAAGATGGGGGGGGCAGGGGGTGTGGATGCCCTGAACTTTGGCCCAGAAGTCCAGGGGAATTACTGTCTATAATTGAAACAACAATGAATGAAAAGCATACATTACTTACTTCAATTACTTACCAAGAGAACGTTTACAGAGTGGAAAATAATTTTCATTACAAGATCCTGTCTTCCATGTTCCATCCAGATCCAGATAAACACAACCAAATTTTTGTTTTGGTTCCCCCGCAGCCCACTTAGTGTACTTCATTTTGAACTTATCGATCCATGTATATTGTCCATCAGTCTAAAAGTCAACACGCGCTGAGTCAGAGGTACTGAAGACTGATTCATTATCACTTTCAATTCATTTGAGAATTTAGCAGAGGGAAAGCAATGGTACTTATTCTTCCAAGTCACAGCATCTTTCCCACTGGCTGTTGGTGGCATCTACCTTCTGTTGCTCTTTATATTGCAAACATTTTGAGGACAGGAGACCACCTTCTTGTTATTTTTTCTATGTAAGCTGCTTTAAGAACTTTTTTTTGTTGAAAAGCAGTATACTTATCATCATTGCCATAATTTTTGCCATATTATTTATTTTATTTATTCATTCATTCAATTTCTGTACTGCCCTTCTAAAAATGGCTCAGGGTGGTTTACACAGAGAAATAACAAAAAAAAATAAAATGGACACCAGTCCCCAAAGGGCTCACAATCTAAAAAGAATCACAAGATAGACACCAGCAACAGTCACTGGAGGTACTGTGCTGCGGGGTGGATAGGGCCAGTTGCTCTCCCCCTGCTAAATAAAGAGAATCACCACGTTAAAAGGTGCCTCTTTGCCAAGTTAGCAGGGGTTACCAACTAATTACCAACTAATTTACGGCATGCTTGTAATGGAGAAGTAAATGTGGTATGGGCCACATTTGGTAAATGTGGTATGGGCCACATTATGAGTTGAACCTCATAATGTATTTACCTGAATATCAGATGACCCTGAATTCAAGAGAAGCCCTTAAAAAACAGAGGCTAAATACAGGTTGTACCCTTATTCACCCCTAAGGAAGAGGACTCAGAATTTAAGATGACCCCCAATTTCTAACATGAACAAACTTCAAGTGGGGGGAGAACCTAGTCTTTGATTCAGGCAAATACAGTATGTGGTGCAGGACCCACATAAGATATGTTCATCTCAGCCTCAGGTGTGTGGGGACAATGGAGCAGGGGAGGACAAAGGTCCCTGGGCCATGGGGTCTGGGAGCAGCCAAGGCACCTCCTGTCCCCACTGCTCGATCTCCCCCTGCCATGCTTACCCTGTCCCTTGCCACTGAATCTGAGCATGCTACCCCGTGCCAGCCATACCCTTTCCCTCTGTGTCAGCACACCGATGCAGAGGGCATGGCCGGCACTGGGAATGAACATGCGGTGGCCTCCTCACAAGGGCAAAGTGCTTTCTTCATTGGCTGGATGACTCCTTTTTCTCCCTTGCTCAGCCTGAATCCACCAAGTGCAAATATTCCCAATGAGCGTTTTAATGGCCTCCAGAAGCATGACCAGCTTGTTCTGAAGGCCTGAGCACACACATTTATAAGAGCTCATTTTTTAAAATCTGTGTTGAGATAATAATGCCAAAGAGCTGTCTTCATTCTAGTTTTTCCACACTGTCCACCAAGAGGCAGCAGTTCACAGTTAATACTAGGCAGGCTGTCACTGTAGTATGAGATGTGGCAATGTTACTGTCACTGATTCAGTGCACTGGAAGGTGTACCTAGTCAAATTCTCCTTTATCTGTGTCTCATTTGGAGAAAAGCTTTAATCTAATCTAATTTAATTCTTTTGGATGAGCTGAGATGAAGACTATTTGTTATCTGGCCCATTTGAAGAAGGAAGAGAAAAAGTCTCTTTTTGGAGGTTAATGGAGCACATAGAAAGAAGATTAAAACCTTGATTCTAAATCACAATGAGAATTATCAGAATATGCATCCTTAGGACAACAATGCAACACACTTACCACATTGCTGTTGAGGCCAATCCACACAGGCTTTCCATATTTTAACATGAGTAGCCAGAGGCGTGAGTGGCTGTAGGGATCTAAGATACTAGCTAGGTCAGCATTTTCTCCTTCACAGATTTTTTGGGCATCCTTCCATGTCATTCTGGTTTCTCTGAAGAAGTAGGTACCATTATTATAATGGAAAAATTGTACAGGAGTGGTTGATGCAGGGACAGAAGATTCTGGGTCTGCAAAAGCACAAGAGAAATTAATCCAATGCAGTACTCTTAAATCAAAATCATGGCAAGTAGTGGATGAATCTATATTTCCATGCTGACTGAACTTTGCACAATTTCTTTTGATTTTCCAACTAAAAATCCTCAGGTTTTTTTCTCCAGCATTGGAAAAAAAATCTGTATTTTAATATATTTTTCCCCAAGTCTTTCTATTCCAAATATCTGGTGCAATAATATCCTTCAAAGTACACACTTAAATACAAATTTTCCTGCAAACTTTGAAGAGCAAAATTTGTCCACTACATTTTTTGCATTTTCAGATGGTGCCATATGTGTAATGGGTGAAAACATTATTCATTCATTCATGGATATCCCGCTCTTCCTCCAAGGAGCCCAGAGCCTCATACATTAGGTGAACATTAGAATTAGAATATTAGGTGTACCCAAGGAACTAACACATTAATAAGTTTAAACATCAACATATTTGCAGTTAAAAAGAAGAGCAAAAGAAGAGCAAAAGAAGAGTGAAAAAGAAGAAGAGCAAAAGAAGAGCGAAGAAGAAGAGTAAAAGAAGAGCAAAGAAGAAGACAAGCAAAAGAAGAGCAAAGAAGAAGACAAGCAAAAGAAGAGCAAAGAAGAAAAAGAAGAGCAGCACATATCTTACATATAGAAAATACAGAAGAGCCCCAGTTCAATCCCTAGCATCTCCAGATAGAGCTGGAAAAGATTCTCCATGTGAAACCTCGGAGAGACATTGTCAGCCAGTATACTGAACAAGATGGACAAATGGCCTGACTCAGTTGAAGGGTCCAGTTTCAGATGTTCATAGGCAAACTTTGGGAATCTCACAGATTTAAACTCACTGTGAAAAACCAAGGGCCATGGCTCTAAATATATTCTATGAGCCCATAAATCATCCTGTTACCTGGCCCATCTGGAGAAGGGAAAAAAGGTCTGTCTCTTTGTGGAGGTTGATGGAGCAGATAGAAAATAATCGACATAAAAATAAAACTTTGCATAAGATTTTATTTTATTTTAATTGGGGGTTAACAGATTGGCGCGAGTACTCACCTGTATTTGTTTGGCATATAAAGCCTTTCTTAGTGGAGCAGTGAAAATGTCTCCATGTCCCAGCTTCTCTGAGAGGTCTGCTTCTCATCACAACACAGTCTTCCTTTTTTTTTTTTTTTTAGATGACAACCAAAAATAGTAAGAGAAAATGCATTCCTTTCCTTTTTGACCATATAAGTTAATGTTCTTAACCACATAGGAGCAACTGCTCAGGAACCATCAGGAACCTTCAGATATATACTCTGCTGGCACTTATGGGGAACATTCAAGGCTGCAAACTGAATGGTTCCCAAGACTATGATGTCCTCCCAGGTTCTTCCACCCAGTCTGGGCTCATTGGTGTTCCCTGATCCAGTATTTCTTTATTATAAAAATGGATACCCCACCCTTCCATCTTAGAAAGTGCCCAAGGCATCTTACATTGTACATATAATTATAAACACAACATAAAAATCAGATACAAAAATACAGCACTGAAAGAAAACACAGCAGATCAAACCAGTTCTCTTTAGCCAATGCTCATAAGCCAATGGAAGAAAGGAAAAATAATGGCTCAGGTCATCCATAGGTCTAACAAAAAAGTCTTGAGCCTCCCCTGGAATACCATGATGGAGGGAGCCAGATAGCTCTCCCAGGGTAGGGAGTTCTAGAGTTTGAGTGCAGTTACAGAGAAGGCCCTCTCTTGTGTCCACCAACTGTACCTGTGATGATGGTTGGACACATCGCAGGGCCTCCCTCTGCTGATCTCTGTAGGCAGGCAGGACTATATGGGCACTACATTAGGACCAAGGTATCCTGGCCTCCAGCCATTTATTATTATTATTATTATTATTATTATTATTATTATTATTATTATTATTATTATTAAAACTTTTATACCGCCCTTCCAAAAGGCTCAGGGCGGTTTACATTAAAACACCTTAAAATCAGTTAATAATTAATTTAAGGCTTTAATGATAATTAATTTAAGGCTTTAATGATAATAACCAGCAACTGTGTCTGGAAATGCACCAGTTCATTAAGACCTTGATCTCAGATTAGACTTTGCCTGCCTGTTTGTGTGTGTGTCTACAACCCTCTCCTCCTACCTCAGGTTTGCTGGCCTACTTCCTCCCCATCCCTTGGTGGGCTCCACCACACCATGACTGGACATCCTGGCAGGGCTAAAAAAAAAAGCTTCAGGGTTGGGTTTGTGCTTTGCCTGGGCAACTGGCAGCATCATCCTTACCTGCCTGTTTGTTTCCCCGACTCTTGTTTCCCTCTAGGGCAGCTCCAGGGGGCGGGAGGAGGCAAGCGCAATCTCAGACAATTAGTCCCGCCCCCCCAATATCTGTTTCAGAAATCTAATATGTGGGTCACAGCTTGCCCACTCATAAATGCCCTTTTGCCCCTTCTGTGCCACCCCCCGATTTTTTCCCCTGGTGCCGCAAATGGTTTTCCCTGCCTGCTGGATTCCCCTCTGAGATGGCCAAGGTACAGTGCTGTGCTCCATCCTTATTTCTGCTTCTACCCTATCTTTTTCGGTCATTTTTTGGTCATTTTCCTTGACTCTGGAACCTACCCCTTCAATTCCCATTGACTTAAGGTTTTGTTATCCATGGTTTCATTATCCACTGTCATAGGCCAGAACGCAGCCTCTGCGAATAACGAGGGCCACCTGTGTCTGTTTCCGATTCAGTGCAGCCAGTAACTTGCTTTTCCTTTTGAATAATTTTGCCCATTCACAATGTCCTTCCCCCCCGCCCCCCACCAAACTGTGTGATTTTATCTTCAGATATGGCTCTGGCATTAGCAGTAATCTGGACGTGGAGGCAGAGAGGCCACCTGAGTCAGATAGATCAAGATGTTGACTTGGCTTCTGACACTGAGCCTAAGCCAATAACCAGGGACCTCCTGTGGCAGACACTGCAACCCCTGAACTGTTTATCACAGAGGGGCAGCATTCCTTACACCCAAGGGTTTAATGCTCCAATGACCACTCATCAATGCAGAAAATGTGCCTAGCAAGAGATAGCAGAGAGGAAACCAATGCTAGGCTAGGCTCCACACCAGAAGCCTCTCTTTTAAGGCTCCACTCCTCAGCAAGGGGGTAATGCCTAGAAAGGTTGGTCAGGCTAAGTACCATAATAGCTCAGCTGAAACCTGCCACACATGGGAGCAAGTAGTCTGCTCCCTTTGAACTCTCCATGGTTTTGAAAGTCCTGTATCCAACTGCCCAGCATCCTGATCTTTGACTGAACTCTGTCTCCTACTCTGCCCAAGATCAAGACCTATGAACTTGACCTCAGATTGGACTCTGCCTGTCTGCATGTCTCCTACTTCTCAGGGACTTGTTGTGGACGGTCATAACCCATCATAACCAGAGGTACCAACTCAGAAGTATGGTGAAATATAGGCCCGGAATACAGGCCTGTATCTGATTTCGTTTTATATCAAGAAATGAAGTCAAACCTAGATTCTGGCATGCTGTTCCCTGCTCTGTGAGGAGCAAGGAGGAACCTGGCATTGTGTTGTTAAAATGGGATATACAAGGGAACAATGGAGCAATCCATATGCTAAATTGCAACTGGCTACCAAGTGTCTGTGAAAGGGGCCAGGGGGCTGATTCCCTTCCTTTCCTGTTACAAGAAGTCAGTGTTAAATCCTTGTCAGCAATTAACTGTATTGTCTCCATGGAAGTTCACCCAGCCAACTGGATACAGAGATGATGCTTGTAGACTTTAATTCTCACCTCACTAATGCTACAAGTCTCACACACATGTATGTTCCTCTAAATATTCTCTTGTTTTCAATTACAACCAAAACTCTGGATAAAGGTACATAATGAAATGACTGACACCAAATAGGACCAATTCCACAAATTCCATGTACTAACCCTGAATTTTCACACCTTCTGGGGACCAGACTGCCAAGATGTAATTTGCAGCATCTTAAGATGCAGATTTCCCCACCCCTCCCTTCCTGAGCGCACGCAATTTACAGAGATGAAATCCAAAGATATCCCTGGACTAGCTGATATCCTGAATAATTAAGATTTTGTTCAGAAGGTGGAAGTTGACACCTGTTTGGACATACAGGAAAAGAGAAGATTTTTGAACAGATCTATTCAAGGATCAAAGAGAAAAACCCTATAAAGATTGGGGCTTTGAGACAGAGAGCAGCAGTTCTGTGCCTACGGGCATTTTGCTCACACACTTTCCCAGAGTTTGCTGCTAAAGCTGCGGGGCTAAGCAGGAACTCTGTTCATGAACAGAAACTACAGCAATGCCTGAGTTCCGCTGCCCTAGCTGCCTGATCTGAAGCAACTGCAGAGCTCCTGTCTCTGCCAGTGCCTCACTCCTTCAACTGAAGTGATTCTCTCCAGCCTCCAGCCTCGGATCCTGGTAATATGCTACAAACTTTGGGAATTCCCTTCATCTTTTCCCCTTCTCCTGCTCCCTTCCCCTTTTCCCTTCTACTAATCTCTGATCTCCCCCAAAACCTTATCAACCCGCAGCCTTCCCCCCCACCCCTTTTCATTTTCCGCCTGTATCTAAACTGTACTAGACTCTAGGAAGATTTAATTACACACACATAAATTTAGTTAGGCACACTGGGTGGGATATTGGTATTGGCTAGATGTTCTGTTTTAATACTGTTAGCAATTCTACTTTGCTAGGTTGTTGTTAAGCCTTTTATGTTCAATAAAGCCCATTGAACCTCTTTGAGGACTAGTTTGATCTCCTTTCTTCCTTGCGCCCAGATCCAACATGGGTCACCATATAAAGAACTTGATGACATTGTGGGCCAGACCTGATTTTGTATACTAGCTAATGAGCATATTTGGTGTATAAGTCAGGCCTGGTCTTTAACAGACTCCCCAGAACTGCTTCCTCCACATTCGCCCTTGAGCTCTGCAGATTGTCCCCCGAGACTGGAAAAGAGGATTAAACAAACTAGACGTGAAACAGCAGCATTCCTAACATACAAGAAAGTTAGCAAAACATGTAATCAAATACCTACCCTGTCTGAATCATATGTGGATGGGAAACCCTTGGCCCAGTTTGTGTAGAAGACTCCTCTCCCATCTGTCCAGAGGTACATTTGCTCCTGATTAATATCATTTAGTCCTATCCATACATCCGTTTGGAAATTATATAAATGGGAAGTGAGAAAGGCTAAAAGAAAAGAGGGGGGAGAAAGCTGACACAGCTTTCTGTGAAAATGAGGCACAGCATTTACCTCAATACACTGTCTTGTAGCACAGAATTTTGGAATGAAATAGGAGAAAGAGAAAGGCTTGAACATTATACTGAAACAGATATAAAATTAAGAGTTTAGGACTATGAGAAAACCACAAGCGGAAGTTTGATATTTTGATTTAAGGGTGCAGATAAAGTGATGGGAAATAAGCTGACTGGCATTAGATACTTCATAACGGCAAAGTTTGAGCATTAGGTCTCATTCAGATATTGCGTGGTTCCCATACTGCAAGCAACTGTACACTTTTCTTACCCAGTTACGTAATTCAAATTTATTTTATTTAATCTTGATGTAATCAGCGGAGGAAAGGTAAAAGTGGGGTTAATTTACTGACTAAATTAGACATGACTAAGCACCATTGAAATCACTGAGATAAGTTAGTCATCCCATTGATTTTAATGGGCTTTTATAATAACTAACTTGGTGTGGATGTTACTCATTATATTGGGACTGGGTAAACTTGGCCTTCCAGATGTTGTTGAACTACAACTCCCATCATCCCCACCCACAATCCAGGATGATGGGAGTTGTAGTTCAGCAACATCTGGACTACAGATGTTGTCCAAACATCTACAGGTTTGCCCAGCCCTGCATTATATTCTACTACCAGTATAGCCTTCCATTTAAAATAATAGGTTTTATTGGCATTGTAGGGCAGTATATAGAATGAGATGGATTTTAATTTAATTTAATTTTTTGCATTTATATCCCACTCTTCCTCCAAGGAGCCCATGGTTATGTGTGTGTGTTTCCCTTTTGCTTCCCAGGGCTGCTTTAGAACAAGAAAGTGGTAATGGTACCTTATTTTCAAACATAAGCCATGATTCCGGAAATCCCCTTGGGACAGACTGGCATAAGAGTAGGTGAATGGCATATTAGTTCCAAAAAAATATAAAGTCACAAAACAGGTAAAGTGATATTTTGCAAGTATTAGCTGAGCTTTCGTCTACTGACATGAAGATGTCATACCTTGGGTCCTTTCGTTACTTATTGTAGCCAAATTTCCTTTTAAACGTACACAAACTGTTCGTGCATCACCCCAACTCTTTTGCTCTTCTTCCTTAAGTCCAAAAAATTTATAGCACTAAAAAAAAAAAAGGAAAGTGAACAACAGTTTAATAAAAAAAAGTAATCTGAGCATATTTATGGGTTTCATCATCTCAAACAAGTGGAGTAGAAGCAACCCCATTTGTTTAAGTTGCCACATTGCAACTCAGTCAGCAGATGTGAACCTACATGTATAGCCCCTCCAATTCATTTCTTTTCAAGGCCTATTGACAACCCCTTCCCTTGCTTACTGTGCTGAGTAGGAGCCCAGGTGTGCTACATAGCTGGTGAAAGATGGGAAGAGTGACAGGACCAGGGATAGATAGATAGATAGATAGATAGATAGATAGATAGATAGATAGATAGATAGATAGATAGATAGAGTGTGCGCTCTCTCGCTCTCCACACATACCACCCCCATTGCATAATTGCATTAAGCTGTGCAGGTCACATTCCTTGGGAGAAGGCTTAATGAAGCTGTGCTGTCTTGGCCTACTCTGCACACGTGGCTGGCATGATGGTGACACACACGTGCAATGAAGACAGACTCCTAGTTGTGCAGACATAGCAAGAAAGAAGTTGTGACTGGAGAAATAAAGGCTGGAAACATCCAGAAAGATATGGAGGGCAGAGGAAAGTCCATCCGAAAGTCCAATATTGATATTTTTAAACCCCAGCAAACTCAGGACACCTTTTCTTTAACTTGCTGGTAACATTATATTAATCATACTACAGGGCTGCAGGGGTGGAGCTATAACTGGGCAGATGAGTCCAAAGAACATAGGCCGCCCTGCCTCTGGGGCTGCCTTTTTCCTCTCCCCTGGTCTCCCCACCTTCTGGCCAGCCACTCATGCTGCTGCCACTCCACGAACTTGCTTGCCATGCCGCCCCCATTCGCCGCTCCCACTGCCCCCTCGCCAGGCTCCTCCTGGCTATGGGAATCAGAAAATTCCCAAATGGACCCTTCTTGCTTCCCACTGACCAGGAGGAAACTGGCGAGAGGCGGTGGGAGCAGTGTGTGGCACAGCCATGAGAGAGTTGGGAGCCTTGTGCCATGGGGGGAGGGACTGTGATGCAAAGGGGCCACCTTTGTTCATGCATTGAACACGGGCCCTCTCTTTGCCACTGCATGGCTCTGAATATTCAACTGACCCACCCACTTGGGAAAAGAAGCACACAGGACTCTGGCTGGTCACTCTTTATAGGGGCCAGGAAAGAATTTTTAAGGCTACCTCCAATTTGCCTTTGGGGCTAGTTTGTCTTTTGCCTTCCACTGGGTGCTGTTTATTCTGGGGTGCAGCTTGTATGCTATGCTTTTGTCTGGTTCATTTTGGCTTTTGTTTATGGTTCATTTTTTTAATTAAAACTTTAGCAAGGAGACCAGTATGGACATGGAGGATGGCACCAATATGGTGAGAGCGGGAAGGTGCCTAGAAGATCCAACTCAGCTAAAGTAAGGAGGGGTAGCTGGATAGATGGAGGTGCTCAAGAGTGGGATTGCTCTCTAGGTTTGTTGCCAAGGTATGTGCAATCAGCAGAGTTTTTCGGCATCTCATATGAGAAAGCTACTTCACACTTGGCTCTTTCTGCAAGGAGGATAGATTCCAACTCAAGTGGAGCTCAAGATGAAGTTTCGATGTGCCAGGGGGACATTGCATTGGTCTATCCATGCCAATCTCCAGGGGCAGCTCATTGAGGGGAAGGGTTAAAATTCTCACTCTACTCCAATTAGTCTTATCTTATGTATGTATATATGCCATATTCTTTCAATAAAGTTGTGCCTTATTTAATCTCAGCTATTGGTATCTTTCTTTCCCTCCCATTTGTAACACAAGCATGTGCATGTATGTGTGTGTGTTTCCCTTTTGCTTCCCAGGGCTGCTTTAGAACAAGAAAGTGGTAATAGTACCTTATTTTCAAACATAAGCCATGATTCCGGACATCCCCTTGGGACAGACATCGTTGTAGGAGCAACTGTTGCATTGACAGAACTGTTGTGTCGTTCGCATATGAAAGGATGTGGGTAACCGCAATTTACATCATTCCAAAGACCTGAACATGAAAGAACAAGTGACTGAAATCGAGTAATTCGTCATTAAAAAAAAAACCCCACACATCTAAGTGAGTGGATTGGATTTAGAAAAACTATTCATCATATTGAACAGATTTCATATACTAGATTTGACATTAAGAACGTAAGAACAGCCTTGGCTGGATCAGGCCCAAGGCCCTTCTAGTCCAGCATCCTGTTTTGCACAGTGGCCCACCAGATGCCGCTGGAAGCCTACAGGCAGGAGTTGGGGGCATGCCCTTTCTCCTGCTGTTACTCCCCTGCAACTGGTACTCAGAGGCATCCTGTCTTTGAGGCTGGAGGTAGCCTATAGCCCTCCGACTAGTAGCCGTTGACAGACCTCTCCTCCATGAAGTTATGCAAACCCCTCTTAAAGCCTTCCAAGTTGTTGGCTGTCACCACATCTTGTGGCAGAGAATTCCACAAGTTGATTGTGCATTGTATGAAAAAAATACTTTCGTTTGCTGGTCCTAAATTTCTTGGCAATCAATTTCATGGGATGACCCCTGGTTCTAGTGTTATGTGAGAGGGAGAAGGATTTCTCTCTATCCACTTTCTCCATACCATGCATGATTTTATAGGCCTCTCTCATGTCTCCCCGCAGTCATTTTTTCCCTAAACTAAATAGCCCCAGGTTCAGCACTTTGCTGGAGAGAAAGATTTCACAAAAGTCTAGAGAACTTTTCACAGCGAAATCTTTTATCTAAAGATTTCACAAAAGTCTAGATAAGGGAGGGGATGTTTTGAATTCTTGGAGTAAAGTAATCTGAATAGAACATGGCATCTGGATTAGATGAAAATGGAAGTTTAAGCTAAGTGTCATCTGCATACTGATGGCATCCAACTCCAAAACTCTGGATGGCCTCTCCCAGCAGTTTCATGTAGATTGTAAAGAGGACAAGAATATAAACCTGCAGAACACCATTCATAGTACAAATGCCAGGACGCTGAACAATCAGGTAGATTCCACTTTCTGGAATTTACCTGACAAGTAAGAGCAGAACCAGTGGATCATGACTGTGGTAATAGTTGGTATACACTTCAGGGCCACTAGGTGGCACTGTGTGGGGAGAAGGGGAAGGTTTTGAAAGGGAAGATTAAAGTTAGTTTCTGTTTCAGCTCAACATGGTGTCCAGGCTCTTTGTTATCTCCACAATGTTGTCTACAACTCCAACTAAAGAAAGATCATCCAAAGGGATACTATGACTGACAGTATCAAAAACTTCTCTGGGGTTCAAGAGAATGAGGAGCCAAAGATGTCATTATCTTGTTGTAGATTGTGCCCCAGACCAATGAAAACAATTTCGGCCCTCAAACCAAGCCAGACTAAAATGGATCCAGAAAAACCAGCACATCCAGAAATGAGTGGAGTTTTAATGCTCCCAGTCAAGAACCTAATGTGGAAAGAAGTGCTGGTCCGGATTCACAGACCTTGAAGTTTCAATTCTAAAGGTTCCTGATCAGTGAAATTCACAGTCAGAAGAATCACATTGTGTAGCATTTACAGAGGATACTACAGATACAGAGATGGGTTAAGAAGAGACAACATGGAATCCAAGCAGAGTGGTAGGTGTTGGTAATGCTAGTAAGCTCTAGCATATTACAATTCACCAGTGGCGTAACTAGGGAAAACGGTGCCCAGGGCAAGCACTGAAATTGGGCCCCCCCCGCCGCACCCCAACATACATCTGAGTGACACACATGTTTCAGAAAACTTTTATTTTAAAAATTTGAAAAATTACAAAAATTACCAATATCATACATGTGGTCAAGCTCCTATCTACCACTTCAGATTTATTTTTTAAAACTATCCAAATTGTGGGGCTATCATGAATTTGTTTGGATAGCTCAGGTTAAAATGCTGGAAAACGACAAATTTCAGTATGCTGGGGCTCATGAAATCCCCAAATATTATGTGGAGTTGTACTTGGAAAAACTAAAAGAAGTTCCTGTCTAATTCTCTGCTATGCATTGTAGCATCACAATTACATAAGTTTTAAAAATAAATGGAGAATTTGACTTTTCCCAGATACTCTGAAAATAATTAAATGATATGCAGAGTAAACTGTGTCACTGCTTGGAATATATTCTAGTATTTCAGAAAGACAGTAAAAATGAGAGAAAGAGCAAGAAACTCCCAGTGGGCCTTAATACTAAGGATTTCACATTGATTCAAAGACAAACTGACCATTAATAGCCATATTATTAAGACATCAAATTTAACTCACTTATCACAAGAAGCAAAGTAAGAGCAAATGGATACAATCTTAGCTCATAAACTTCAGCTCAGTATTCACAAGCCCTTATTCTCTGTACATAGTGCCAATCTGAATATGTGTACAGTGACATATTATATTAATTTTTTAAAAAAATTACCTGTAGCCCCTTCGGGGGACATCTTAAAGGCTGTGGGGGGTCTGCAAAGTTTCCCCCTCCTCCCACTGGCCTCTAGGGCCTCACAGGCACCATTTGAGCATGTGCGGTGGTCATTTTTTTATTTTTATTTTTAAAATGGCCACTGAAAACAAAATGGCCACTGTGCATGCTCAAATGGCCTCTGCGAGGCGTGGCATGCCCTAGGGCCTCACAGAGGCCATTTGAGCATGCCCAGTGGCCATTTTGTTTTTGGTGGCCATTTTTAAAAAATTATTTAATTTTAAGAAATTGCGCCCCCCTTCAAGTGGCGCCCGGGGCATGTGCCCCCCCGCCCCCCTATAGATACGCCCCTGCAATTCACCCTGACATAAACAAGTTTGCGTTCCACATACTATTTTTCTTATTCAGTCAGAGAAGGGCAGGAAATTTTTAGGGTAAGGGTTGCCCACCCTTGTCTTTCCCTTCTGATACCATCTATGCACTTTTTCTGGGTTATACCATTTTAGATCCCAGGTAGGGGATCACATATTTTAATGCTTTGCATTTTTCCCCAAGAGGGTGGCACTGAAAATGCCACCAACCCACCCCAAACACGATCTGAAGCTGAAATCATACAGCCCAACTAAAGCTGCACCAGCAGAAGCTGATTCTTCTGACTGTGAATTTTAGCACTCAGGAAACTGCAGAACTGGGATTCCAAGGCTCAGTTATATTTCTGAATCACCACTCCCACCTAGAGCCCAGTATACTGTGACAGAAAAGCTGCTAAACTAATAGAAACCCATTCTGAAGGCACAACTCATTGCTCATTATGCCATTACAGCAACAGCACAAGAGAATTGGGGCTAGCAGAGAGACAGTAAAAGCAAAACACAGAAATTCATCAGCAGAAATTCCAAAGGCATCAAATGTGTGCAAAGAAGATCAGTCACACACTGCTCCATTATACTCACAGCCCAGCAGAGTTTTGAACATGGTAGTACATAGATAGTTATTGTACTATACTCAAAAATATAATCTATTGACAATGGTCAAGCCCACTCACCTGTTGATTTGTAAATAACCACACAGTTTTCATCATTGTTTGCAAAGTTGGGTTCATGTGGTGACCAGGCGACATATTTCACAGGAGTTCCATCCATCCAGCTTAAAAACAAAATATTCATTGATATTATCTCTTCTCAACATGGCCTTGAGTTATCACAATGAATCTTGGTATGACACAAATCTCCATTTCATGTTAATATACAGCTTGACCTCGCCACTGCCCCCTCCCATTTCAGTGAGTGTGGAGGGGAAATGTAGATACATAATTGCCTTTTACCAACTACGCTTTTTACCAACTACGGCTGGCATGCCAGCTGCAACCCTACTTGGAGAAGTTGGACCTGACCTCAGTCACTCATGCGTTTGTAACATGCAGATCAGACTACTGCAATGTGCTGTACGTGGGGCTGCCCTTGAAGACTGTTCAGAAGCTTCAGCTGGTCCAGAATGCTGCTGCAAGGATGCTCGTGGGTGCAAGTCATTTCATGAGTACCCCACCCATCCTGCAGCAGCTTTATTGGCTATCAGTCCGCTTCCGGGCTAGATTCAAGGTGCTGGTCTTGACCTTTAAAGCTCTACACAGCTTGGGACTGGGGTACCTGTCGGACCGCATTCGCCCCTATGAATCTGCCAGGGCCCTCTGTTCGTCGTCTCAGGCCCTGCTCATGGCCTCACCACTAACAGAGATCCGGTTGGTGGGGACTAGAGACGGCCTTTTTGCTTGTGGCCTCTCGGCTTTGGAATGCCCCCCCCCCCGAAGAACTTTGCCATGCTTCCTCCCTTAGTGTTTAAAAACAACAACTAAAAACACACCTTTTTAAGGAGGCTTTTTAATGTTCCATTTTTTTTATATATGGTAGGTTCTTTAGTTTTATAACTCTCAGTTTTTTAGCTTTTAAATATTTTTTAATTTGAACTTTAAACTAATTGTGATTTTTAACCTGACTTTTATCTTTACTCAATTTGATTTATTTTATTACTTTTATTGTTGTGAGCTGCCCCGAGCAGTAGTGTATTGGAGGGCGGGGTATAAATATTTTAAATAAATAAATAAAAATAATCTGAAGCAAGACCTCTGAACAATATGATCAATTATTTATACAGCACTTATACTCTACAGTGTTTGTTTTTTAAATGGCATGAATATAAGAAGTGGTGACATAATACTGTGGTATTTTTGTTTTACTTACCTAACCTCCTTATCAATACTCAGTTGTAAACCAATGAAGTAAGAATTGTCCTGTTCAGTTTTTGAAATCTAAAGCATGAAGATGAAAATATATTATTGACATGCTCTCATACAATAAGGATTATGTTTTCAGGAAGTTACTGCAGAAAAAAAATGGCCCACGCTAATGTCATTCCATGGTTACTGCAGAATCTACTATGGAGGTGTCCAGCAACTTCTCTTATAGGATTAGATTGGATCACTTTCAGTTTGTGACTCCTGAGGATGTGGGGAAACTGCTTCAGACTGTACATTCTACATCTTGTTCTCTTGACCCTTGCCCAACTTAGCTCATTTCATCTTGTAACTGTATTATCAGAGAGGGTCTGGTAAATATAAACGCTTCTTTGAGGGAGGGCAGGATGTCTCCTTGCCCTAAGGAGGTTATTATTAGACATTATTTGAAGAAACCTGCATTGGATTCCTCAAAGTTAGCTAATTACAGAACCGTTTCTAATCTTCCATGGCTGGGCAAGGTGATTGAGCGGGTGATGGCCTCTTAGCTCCAGACAGTTTGGAATTATACAGATTATCTTGACCCATTTCAAACTGGCTTTCGAGCAGGCTATGCAGATGAGACTGCTTTGGTCAGCCTGATGATCTCCAATTGGCTATCAACAGAGAGAATGTGACTCTGCTGCTCCTTTTGGATCTCTCTGTGGCTTTTGATACCATCAACCATGGTATTCTTTTGGGTCACCTGAAGGAGGTGAGATTGAGTAGCACTGTTTTACAGTGATTCCATTCCTACCGCTCTGGTAGATTCCGGATGGTGTTGACTGGAGACTGTTCCAAAGCAAAGCGAGAGCTAAAGTATGGAGTTCCACAAGGCTCCATACTGTCTCCAGTGCTCTTTAACATCTACATGAAACTGCTGGAAGAGATCATCAGGCGGTTTGGCTTGGGGTGTTTTTAATATTCTGAAGACACCCAGATCTATTGCTCCATATCGACCTCTTAAGGAAATGGCATAACTTCCCTAAATGCCTGCCTGGAGGTGGTAATGGGCTGAATGAGGGATAACAAACTGAAGTTAATCCAAATAAGATGGAGGTACTGGCTGTGGGGGGGGGGGTCAGGATCCAAGAATTTGTTTAGATCTGCCTGTTCTGGATTGGGTTACACACACCCTAAAAGATCAGGTTCATAGTATGGGAGTGCTCCTGGATCCAAAACTCTCTGGTTTCTCAGGCTGAGGCAGTGGCCAGGAGCACTTTTTTCTCAGCTTTGGCTGATAGTAAGCTATGCCCATTTCTGGAAATAAATGACCTTAAAACACCATGACTGTACCAGGGCTTTGAAATATGCTCCCTGTCATAATAAAAGCATCTCTATCTCTGATTGCTTTTAGGAAGACCCTCAAGACACATCTGCTTTCTCAGGCTTTTGACCGAAATTAGTTTTAAATTGTTTAATCGTTTTTATGCCCATGAAAGTAACTTTTTATTCTGCGTAATTGTTTTAACTCTGTTTTATACTTGTGTTTTAAACTGGGTACATCACCTAGAGCTACACATATCAGAAGGTTTATAAATAAATAAATAAACAAAAATAAATGCTCTCCAAACATATCAACAAAAAAATAACTCCTCAATGAATTGGGCCTTAGGAGCAATAGTTTATTATTTCTAAATCCCTAAAAGAAAGCTGGCTGGAGGTTGGCAGGTGACTTGAAGCAGAGAAACAGCAGAGAGAGAGAAAATTAAACACTCTCATCCTTTTGTATATGTGCAATATATAGCTTTGCTCTCCAGGATCTCAGACTGCATCCCTCCAGCTATTGCTGGACTCAATCACAACTGCTATTAGCCAGGCATAATGGGAGCTGTAGGCCAACATCTGCAGGACAGACACCATTTGAGACCCCTGCTCTAAGTGAAGACCATGATTGTGGCATTTCACGATTAAGAAAAACACACACAAAGAAATGGCAACACTGCTGTGCCATATCAATGTTAACTGAGAAGCATGCCTTCCAAAAGTGGCCAGCGAAAGGCTTTAAGCTGTTCACATGCAAAGCATTTCCTTTCGTCTTCATATTTGTATTTAAGGAGTTTAAACTGGCTCATGGGGCTCCCTTTCCTGCATTGTATTTTTACACCAAACTGTGAGGTAGGTTAGGTCAAGGAATTGTAACTGGCCCTGGCTTTCTCAATGAGCTTTATGACTGGAGAAGGATATTCATCTGAGTGTCCCTGTTCCAGGTTCATTAGTTACACCACACTGACTCTCACGGTGAGAGAAAGTCCTGTTATACTCCTATTCATGTTATGTTCAACACACATCTTGTGTAGATGTGTATGTGCATGCACATACAGATCTGAACACACAATTATTCATGTCATGTTCAGCATACACACAGCGGTACACTTCCAATCTGTACCCTGAACTTGAGGGGTCCTATGCCCAGATTCACTTTAAAAATGAACATGTGTACAGTTATTCACACAAAACATATACATGTGTTCTGACACCTGAACACACATACAGCATAATGCTTTAATAAGGCTTCAAGCATTTGGTAATCAAGGTTATAGCCCTTCAACTATTATTCCATTGATTTCTTAGAAATAAAATTAATTCAGATGGAGAGCCTACAGGCTTCAAAATGTGATAATCTGTATATTTATTTCTCCTAGGCATACCCATCACAGATCTCATGCGGGGCAGCTCTCATGAGAGCAGCTGCCTGGGGGGTAGAGATGGGGACGGGGAAACAATGGTGTCAGCAGTGGGTCAGGCCGGGCTGCCGCCAGGAACAGGAAGCAGCAGCAGGCCAGGACCCACCGGGAGAAGGAGATGATGGCGGGGTGGGACCCACTGGGAGAAGGAGGAGGAGGAGGTTGGCGTGGCCCAGCCGCTGAGAGCAGGAGGCGTCAGCGGGCCAGGCCCTGCCAGGAGAAGGAGGAGGTGGTGGGCCAGTGTGGGCCGGCTGCCAAGAGCAGGAGGTGGTGGCGGGCCAGGCCGGCCGCTAGGAATTGGTGGGCGGCCAGGAAGAGGTGGTGGCCTGACTTTCTGGCCAGCCCGCCAGCCAGAAAGTGCCAGCCAGGGGGTGCGGAGAAGAAGTGGGCGGGGTGGAGAAGAGAAGCAGATGGCGGAGGCGCAGATACTCTGTGCCCAGCCCAGCTAGTTTCTTATAAAACTGCATGTCTGACATACTAAGGAATAATAAATGACTGCCTTACATATTTAGTTAGGAACCTCCTTTCATTGTTGCCTTCAATGACAGCTAGCTCTGCAGAATTTTTCTTGCAAAACTCCCGTCCTTTTTCCATGGGAACAAGATCAGTGCTGACATAATACTGTTTGTCTCCATTGATGAGCCATCCATCACTGGTCTTCTGAAAAACTGCAAAAAATATAGCACAGACAGATGTTCTTTAAAGAGACCTTAAGTTTAAGAAATGAGTTAAACAGTTTACCATTCCCTCATGAAGTAATAAAGCATGGACAATGTAAGTTAAGGTTGACTTTAATTGTCTTAATTCCCATGCCATGAAAGGAATAATCACATTTTACAGTCTCATGTGTTGTTTACAAATTAACCTCCATGCACCCATGTTTTCTCTAGTTTTTCACATACACACAGATACAGCACCCCCCGCCCTTACCCCATCTATTGTCCATAGCCACAGCCAGCTCACTCTAGAAAGAGCTACTTTTCTTTTGGGAAGTAGGCTCTGTGACAAAAGCACCTTTTCTTTGCTGCCACCAATATAACCATGAGCTGGCACTCCTATAAACAAAGAACTAGTTTTACCAGTAGCTGGTTTAGACATAGGGAACTATCAAAACATTTTTTCTTTAAAAAGCTCTTTAAAGGTTTTTAAAGAACGTTTCTTTTTAAATGGTTTTGGATAGTTTCCTATCTTTCCTTAGTTGCAGAATCTCTCTCTATAATTCTTTAAGGCGTACCCATGGCTAATTCCATGTGTGGCAGCTCTCGCGAGAGTTCATGAGCAGAAGCACTGTGGTGATATGACAGTGGAGGTTCCATATGCAGATAGGGAGGAAGAGCCTATGAGAGCAGAAGCACCATGGTGATTGGGCAGTGGGGATCCATATACAGATAGGGGGGAGGAGCCTGTGGCACCATGGGGATTGGGCAGTGGGGATTCCATATGCAGATAGGGAGGAGGAGCCTGTGATGGTTAAATTCAGTTGGAATGCAACTGTAACTGGTTGGAAGATGTTCTTGATTGTCAACTGTTATTGGTTGGAAGATAGTAGGCAGGGGTCTGTGAAGAGAGGGGTTGTGAGGGAGGAAAGAGCCCCTTCAGGAGAAGGAGGCTGCTGTTGTGTGAATTAGATGAGGAGACAAGATGAACAAAATCTGTTAACTCAGGAAGGGTGGGGGAGAGAAAAGGAAGGGCGAGGGACGGGCCCAAGACTATCGGTGGCCTGAGGGGAACAAGCAGCCATGGTGGTGCCTACTAGCAACAAGGAAGGGCCCAGTCAACCAGTGCTGCTGTTTGGGGCTACCGAGGACACTGGTGGAGGGAGGGAGGCAGGCAGGCAGGCAGGCAGGCAGGGGATGAGCCTGGGCCTGTCAGCGGCCTGAGGGGAATGAGAGGCCATGGTGGTGGTGGCGGCAGGAAGGAAGGGTCCAGTCAACAGCTGCTGCTGCTACTGCTGCTGCTCCTGTGGGGAGGAGCAGGGCTCAGGTAAGGGTGGGGAGGTCTCTGGGGATAGGGAGCTGCAACTTGGCCAATAGGCACCAGCAACGCTGCAGCTACAACCAAGAAGGGTGAGGGGGGTAGAGTAAAGGGATGGAAGAGTGACCAAGAGGGGTGAGGGGGATGGAAGCAACAGGATGGAGGAGGAGGAGTGGGAGTGTGGCTCAGGTGAGGGTGGAGACATCTCTGAGGTGAGGGGGGTTGTGGCAGGGGGGTGCATGGGTTAAACTAGTATTATTAATAACTTTACAGGGCCAGCTGCCTTCTAGATAGGTTAAGAACATAAGAACAACCCTGCTGGATCTGGCCCAAGGCCCATCTAGTCCAGCATCCTGTTTCACACAGCCCACCAGATGCCGCTGGAAGCCACGGGCAGGAGTTGGGGGCGTGCCCTCCCTCCTGCTGTTACTCTCCTGCAACTGGTACTCAGAGGCATTCTGCCTTTGAGGCTGGAGGTGGCCTATAGCCCTCCGACTAGTAGCCGTTGATAGAGCTCTCCTCCATGAACCCTTCTTAAAGTCATCCAAATTGTTGGCTGTCACCACATCTTGTGGCAGAGAATTCCACAAGTTGATAAGGTTGTTAAGGCTGTGGCTTCATTGTGAGGATCCAGTCACTCCCACTATTAAGTTCCACTTGCCAATTTCTCCCTTTTTTTTCAGAGCTCCTATCTTTCTCCTGATAACAGGAAGTCGGTCTGTAACTTCTATACTGACCCTTTATCAGTGTCACTTCAGAAAGCTCTCAGCACACTGCCCTGAAAACCATCACTCTCCATTTAGTATTTCTCTGGGCGTCCCCTCTTGTTGACCTCAACCTTTTTTCCCTTCTCAGGTTTTCCTATATTCCATACACCAGTTCTCCCTGGCCATCATCAGGCAAAAGCAAACCTCCAACTGATAACTTCCAACTGCCACTTTTGGTCTATCTCTAACAGCTAGGTGTGTGCACCAACCAGAAATCGTGATTCGGTTTGAATTCATATTGAATTCAAACTGAACTGCATACCACCGAACCGATCCAGTAAAACCAACCTGCCAGTCCGATCCACTTGACTGAACCTTTTCAATGGTCTGAGTGGCTATATTTGTAAAGGGGAATCTGGTGAGGATTCCACTTTAGAAACAAGGGGTAGGGGAATCCCCTGATGGGCAGCCAGGGGAGTGAGGGACAGTGAGAAAAGTAGTTTAAAGTGCCTACCGACCTGGCTGCCAGCACCACCACTCCCCAGCAATCCCTTGTTAGGAAAGCCACCCATGTGGCTCAAATTTGCAATTTGATTTGAGCTCAAATTAAATTGAAGAATCATCAAATTGATTAGTTGAAAATATCCAGCTTGGCCAGCTGTCTCAATGAATTACCCTCGAATCACACAAATCGATTCGGGTGATTCAAGTGCCTCTTTTTCTAGGGAAATCTGGAAAGCTCTACAAATTGGAATCAGCAGGTAGACCAGCACTCTGCTCTGGAGTTAGGGCGGCAACCCACATTGGAGGTCTGGTCTACCGGGTCTAACTGCACATCTCTATTATATACCACTTTTAGGCAGTATACACAATTTAAAAACAACAAATAGAAAACAGAGTAAAAACAATTAAAACAATTTTATAGAATAAAAAAGTTTTTAAAAATTCACGGGATAAAAACAAACAGCTTAAAATTAATTTCCATTAAAAGCCTGAGAGAACAGGTGTGTCTTGAGGCTACAAGCCAGGGGTTCCCAATCTGTTTTGACAGGTGTACCTCTTGTGTTGCAAACCTTCAGCTTAGGTATCCCATAGAGATTGTGTGTGTGTGTACAAATGTAAATGTTACAGTTACAATGACTAAGTCCCTCATGAGTACTCCTATTGAAATTAATGGGGAAAGTTTATACAGTGCTAATTTTGTGAAGTCTGTCTGCCAGGCTGAGGGGAGGGAATGCTGAGCTTCAGCATGTAGCTAGCCAAACAGGAGCAGAAGAGGAGGCTCTTCGGCCTCCTCCCTCCCCTTCTGCAGTGAACACATTGCTGAGAGCATCTTGGTTTCAAACTGGCAATCTTCAGATGGAGAACAAATATTACAGCTGCAGAATGAAGAGGAAGGCAAGATTTGATTTTCCCCGGGAGTCCTTCAAGTACCTACTAGTAGCCCCCGTTGAGAACAACAATTTCTCCCATCCAGTCCACTTCTGGTATTGGAGCTGGGCTGGAAGAAAATGGCTTAAAGCAATGGAGCACAGAGAAGTGAGAGGGTGGAGGGGGATGAATTTCACTCTCTTTCATGCCATCCTTTTCATATAAACATAGACTCTTCCTAATTTTGACAAATGAATGGCAGAGGCACATGTACAGTGTCACCATCATTTCTAGTTTCACTCTGAGTGATCAGGGCAGAAGAAGCTCTACTGGAAGCACTTATTCCTGCAGTGCTTGAAAAGCAAAGGGAGATTTCTGCTAGTTAAGAAATTGCACCACTAATTTCACCTCCATCACTAGTTAGCCTAGGAGTTAATCACACATGCCTTCATGCCGCGGGGTATCTGAAGAGCGAATCTGCTTCGCAACAGATTCGCAAGATGTTTAATTTGGAGGATTAAATGGACAGTTCATATAGGGTCGGCTCCTCTCCGCAATCCCTGGCAGGTCTTTTTTCTGTGCGTTCCCACTGGCTTACTCCTCCAACTAATCACAAATCACATCAGAGAGGAGAGTGAGTGAGCTTTTGATGTTATTAGTTTGACAGCTAAAAATGGAAGAATGGCATGACGAGTTGCCAAGCAGACAGATCAAACAGCAGAATGCTTAACCCCTGCCTTTGTGAGTGACTGCCTTCATCACCTCATGCCTCCCCATACACACACACCCAGACGATTTAAGAGGCAGGGAAATTTAAAGCAAACATCAGAGCTTTCTCTCTATCATGAAAAAAATTGCAGGGTAGACAAAAGGACAATCAGCTCAGACAAAAAGGCTCAGTTTACATCTATTCTGCATATCTAAAGCCCATGTAAACTCCCCTTCATTGAGTTTTGAAAAGCTGGATTACTGGCATGGCCACTCAACACATCAAGGGAGAAGCAACAGAAGCCTTGGATTTTTTCTTTTCAAAAGCCGCTGAAACTAGAGGATTTTTAAAGTCGGACATACTTTGGGCTAAGTCAGAATGTGCAGCCTCGATTCGGGGGGGGGGGGCAGAGTCCTGTCTGTACTGGTCCCTGATAGCCCGCAAATACTTTGGGGTAAATGTAGCTAATATGTGGACTGGCCCACTCCATTCCAGAGGAGATTCAAAGTCAAAGCCCGGTGTGTAAAGCTTCCTGGCAATACAATTTTCCAAGAGAGAATATAGACTTACCTGGGAGAGGTGGATCTGTTGGCTCGTGTTTTGGCTGTTCTCCTGGAAAAATTAGATTAAAATGTTATTTTCATGAGCAGGATCCCATTAAAATCAACAAATGGATTAAGATAATATCACAAGCGAATTGAAACTCTCCTATTTTGAAGCAATATTTTAAAAGATTGAAGTGGAATTCAGGTTTTGTATGTTGAAATACATACATCCGGTCACTGCTTGAATTTTAAAAGAATTCAAATCTACTCTTCCAGTAAATAATTCATAAAATTTTTGAATAAATATCAACAAGTTTCTGTGTGAATTTTGAAGACTGCCTTCTAGGACACATGTTTATTTTTATTTTCAAAAACAAATAATTTCTAAGAATTGCATAATTAAGAGAAAAAACATTTAAGCAAATGGTAAGAGACCTGCTAAAATATAATTCTGCCAAAATGTGGATTTCAATACAAATTTTCAATTTAGTGCTTAATATACAATTCAAAATCCAGTTTTCCCTGTGAAAATTCAATAGGATTCACAAAAAGAAGAAGAAAATATTTTGATTGGCTCAGCTTAGCAGGCCTCACATGTTGTATGACTAGTATGAACTGTATACCTGAAGACATATGGTATTGTCTTTACACCAACACAACAGTTCAAATGTTCAAAAATGGGGGTATCTGCTAGCTTTGAGAGAGATTGGATAACTCTCCAGATATGAGTTACAGCATGGAAATTCAACTTTGCTTCCAAATCTCAGCATATACCATAAGAGAGGGGAAATCTCTAATGTGCAAACTGTCCTTAATAAGAATAATCCTGATTTGAAACTAATAACAATCTTATAGGCATTTCTTTTGAAAATTTCAACACAAGCAAGATATTGTTGGGAGGGAAATGAAATTAATTCACGGTTAAGTTTCTTTTTTTCAAAAAAAGTTTCCTTCAAACGTAGAAAATCTCAAAATAATAATTACAGTATTTAATTATATCACTTATGCACACCTTGCAATATATTGCACACTTAAAACTGGCATGTGCTGAGTCAGACCACAAGTCCATCTATCTCAGTATTGTCCGTCTACATTAACTGATAGCAGCTGATCAGCGTTTTAGACAGAGATCCTTCCCACCCCTACCTTAGGAACACAGGAACATAGGAAACTGCCATATACTGAGTCAGACCATTGGTCTATCTAGCTCAGTATTGTCTCCACAGACCGGCAGCGGCTTCTCCAAGGTTGCAGGCAGGAATCTCTCTCAGCCCTATCTTGGAGAAGCCAGGGAGGGAACTTGAAACCTTCTGCTCTTCCCAGAGCGGCTTCATCCCCTGAGGGGAATATCTTGCAGTGCTCACACATCAAGTCTCCCATTCATATGCAACCAGGGCAGACCCTGCTTAGCTATGGGGACAAGTCATGCTTGCTACCACAAGACCAGCTCTCCTCTCCTTGAGATGCCAAGGATTGAATCTGAGACCTTCTACAGGCAAAGCATGTGCTCTGCCACTGAGCTATTGTGAGCCCTAACACTATGCTTTTCAAGCCTTATGGCAGGTCTGCTCAACTTTGGCTCCCCAGCTGTTTTGGGACTCCAACTCCCATAACCCCCAGCCACAGTAGCTAATAACCAGGGACTATGGGAGTGGTAAGCCAACACCTGCAGGAGGGCCTAAATTGAGCAGGCCTGCCTTATGGTAATTAGGCTTAAATCTGAACATTATAAACAATCACCAATTTTAACATAACATTCAGAACAAAGATCAAAGTTCATAACTGAAAGACCATCTGAACTAATCAGATGAAAGGATCTGTCTGTTTTTAAACTTGATTGTTTGCAAGGTGCTGGAATATCACCAAACCAACATAAATGATACCTGGACATCTTACAAGCAATTTCCCTATTATATTACAATTTAACATAATATATCTTACCTCTTCCAATCTGACAAATCCAGTAGTGTATATCATCACAGTGTACATCATTCCAGAACATGCGGAAATCCGGATTTAATTCTGTACAATGTTCTACTCCATTATAATTATTAGGTTCTCCATATCCCCAGTTTCTATATCCTACCTAAATGTAGAAAAAAAGATTACTTGTTTTTCTGGAAAGCGGGTATTGTATTTGTGCTAAAAATTCACATCTGGTTGAGCAGTACCAAATCAAATGCAAACATACATGTGACATAATATGGTGTGTAAAAAAAAAGAGCAATCTATCTTTCAGCTCAGTCCTATGTACCAATGGGCTGAAGCTGAATTTTACTGATGATAAAAAATTCTACATCGCACAAGGTGACAATTTGTTCTCTTGCACCAGTGCTCAGCCCTCTTCTTAGAGCAAAAGAAGCCAACAGTGTAACTGCAGTGTAATAGCTGCCGACATGTCCTTTCCAACATTCTTTTGAATGGGCCCCCTGAACATTTCCTGGTGAACTGCAGCCACAGATATCACAGTGATCACAGTGGATGAGGGTCAATAAACTGATGCTCAAATTAGACAGAGGTAATTGGCAGGTGGCGGCTTAGATGGAGGGATACTAAATGTTCTACTCTACCTTTCCTAACTGGGCAAAGAGGCACTCTCAAAGTGATTATTCTCTTTATATTAAACAGGGGGAGAGCAACTGGCATACCATCCCTTCAGTGGCTGTTGCTTGTGTCTACGTTGTGGCCACATCTGCACGTAATAGGGGACCAGGGTTGTAGGGACCTGCAATTTCCTTACCGTTATGTCCGAACATGTGCAACTCCGGTCCCATCCATTGCATGATCTAAAGTCATGCTCAAGAGACTCCAATTTGAACCCTCAGTTAGTAGTGAGGTTCGCTGCTCAAAACTGAGGGTCCACAGAGCCTCCATTTCATCTGAATGCAGCACTGGAGGCTGCATTTGGCCAGACTGCAGTTGAGGGAGGAAGCTTCTTCCTTTCTCCCTCCATGACTAGCTGTGTGAGCTGTCATTTAAACAAGAAGAGCCAGTTCCCCCTTCTCTCTGCAGTCTCGCTGACTGCAGAGAAGACATTCTCCCTGTCATCTGAATGCAGATAGGAGGGCAGGGGGCGGTGGGGAGTGGAACTGCGTGCCCATTGAAACCACAGTTCTGTGTGCCTATAAGCCCTTTGGGGATGAGTAATCTTCTTATTAGTATTCTTTTTCTCTGCAAACTGTTTTCAGAACTTTTTTTGTTGAAAAGTGTTATATAAATAGTAGTAGTAGTACTCTGGATAGGGAATGTGATCCTTCTCATCTCATTAAACCATTAACATTCTCGATTCAAGGGAATCATTAATATTCCTGATTCAAGGACTGTCTTTCCCTATCACAACTCTTTCCTCTGGATTCTACAAAAAAGTTCTTGTTTCAGCCATGAACTTAATTCAGTTCAAAAGGTGAGGTGGTTTCGTGCAGGATTCCAGACTCTTGGTCTTTCAGTTGAGTTCTTCCATCCATTCTACCCAGACCTGTGAGTAGTAAAGTGGGAAGAACTGACGGCACATGACTCAACTACCTTGATAAAGCTAAGCAAACTGAATTTCACCATGACAGAAAAGAAAAACAGAAATATAATTAATAAATAAAGTCACTCACTGGAGAACCATCGCTCCATGCATATCCTTCAGTCTGGCTTATGTAATTGAGTCCTATCCAGTAATGAGAACCAGTGAATCCAAAGTTCCTAAGATGTCACACAGACACAAAGAAAGACCCAAAGGTGAAAAAACAGGGAAGTTGTGGCATGAAGTCAATTTACTTGAATATGTGCCAATCAAAAAGCTTGACACTCTACCAAAAATATATTTAAATAATTGTATCCACCAAATAGGTATTATCACCCTATTACTGAAATACAAATTAGTTCCTTTGACTTTTAGGTAGGTTTGGCAGACTTTCTTACTGAAATAAATAAAAAATAATGTGCTTCTTATGATATTTGGGATGTGGAGCAGAGATGTTTTTCTTCTGCTTCTTTGGCTTTCAATGTTTTGGCTTTTGCTTGCTGCTTTGATTTATATTGTTCAGTTGTTACAGATTGTGTGTTTTTAAAGTTTTATTTGGATTTGCACATTTTTGCTTTGTTTAGCCACTTCTGTTTTGTATGCCTTATGTTGTTTGGGTGCCCAGTTTCCAGTTTCTTATGTTGTTTGGGTGCCCATTGAAATCAAACATACACTTTGGTTGATTTATTAAAGATTTGTTGCAAAGTCTGACGTTTCCTCCAATATTTAATACTACGATTGGCCTTATTTTAGGTCTCAATTGGCAGAATCAACTGATCAGTAGTTAAATGATGATGCATGACATTCAACATGACTGAATTCAAAGTTATACTTCCAACAGACATGCTTGTTTCATAATATTTGGTATGATATTTTGCACCCCTTTTTGTGTCTGAGAATGAAAGAATTATGATCCTATAGAGAGATGCATGTACAGTACTCACGATAAGTAGCGCTGCAATGAACGTTCTTCTTTTGAACTGGCAATGGAGGCCAAGTCACCCCCAATAGCTCTACAAAAACTTTGAGCCTCAGACCAGTGTTTCTTTTCAAATCGTCTTGAGAAAGCCTAATGACAATATATTATTTTACAAGAAGGCATGATAAACTGTGTACATAATAAAGTTGCTTCATAAGAAGGGATATCAGAAAGCACATTACACTGGGCAACATCCAGACTAGTGAGTCATGACTCAGTACCATTTAAATCAATGAGACAAGTAAGGTGTGACTAACTCAAATCACTAGTGCAAGAATGGAACACTAGCTTCTTGCACTGGTTTATTGTTGCCTAACATGCTGTACTGCCTCTTGTACAATCTGGTATATGTCCTGGATAAGGTCTTCCACTAGTACTTGCAGAACACTGCAGAGCACCACAAAATGCTAAAAGCTATGTATACAATTACATTATGCTAATACAACATTAGCCTAGGTGCTGCCCAATGGGTCTTAGTCATGACTAGCTTTATGTGAATGCTCCCCACTGTAAATGAAATATATCATCAAGCTTATCCCTAGATCTGGAATTCATAGGGAAAGCATTGCAAACCAGGTTCGGTGGAACTTATTGGAAGCTGCCTCATACTGAGGAGGACCATTGGTCCATCTAGCCCATTATGGTCTAACTCTGACTGGCAGCAGCTCTCCAAGATCTTAAAAGCAAGGTTTCTCTGGACCTGATCCCTGAGATCTTTTCACCAGAGATGCTGTGGAGTGAACTTGGAACCTTCTGCACATAAGCATATGCTCCAGCTATGTGTAGTGCAAGACATATGCAAAAAAAACACACATAACCCTGACAAATGTTTTGCTAGTGTTATCCAAACCAGTCACACTTTGTGGAAATGTTGTTAGTGTCACTGGAAGTGATACGAACCAGAGACAGAGTCCTTTCTTTATTCTGTCTGCTCCTCTCACTGAACTTGTCTATTCCTATGTAGTACAACAAAGAAGTCTTTACCCTAATGACTGATGTCCTCTGAGCTCCCATGACATGGTGTCAGAAGTCTTACATTTTAAACCCACAAAACTTGATAGCGGCTCACTTTCCTGCCCCATAAGCCTTCAGTTTCGATAATCCTGCAGCATGGAGTGAATGGAAAGAAAGATTTGCCTGCTTCAGAGTGGCTGCAAAGCTCCACAAAGAAGAAATATAACTGTACAAATAAGTACAAGTACAAGCATTGTACAAGTAAAGTAGACGGGAGAGGAAGCAAACAATGTTTATAAATTCTTTACTTCTGAAGAAGACAGCCATAAGAATAACCATGAGACTGTTTGGGCTAAATCTGAAGCCCATTCCATTTCATTGTACAGTTCTTTCTTTTTTGTGGAGCTTTGCAGCCACTCTGAAGCAGGCAAATCTTTCTTTCCATTCAGTTCATGCTGCAGGTCAGGTGTCTATTACCTGGCCGCCGATATGCGAATCTGCAGATGTTGAATCCGCAGATAGTGAGGTTCTCCTGTACTAGTGTCATTGTCATTCTTGGTGGCTGGCTCTGGCATTATCTCTATACTTGAGTTTTCAGGTACTGCTTCCACATCTGGAGATTTTTCTTCCTCGGGTATGACAAGATGTCTGTAATTTCTGTTAAATGTTCCAGCCCTAGAGAAAAATCTTACTCCAACGTGGCCCAATCTGAAAAAAGTTGCATCTTCAGATTGCAGAGCCACGAAAAGCTATCAGCACTTCTACAACTGGCAGAATTCAGTACAACCACTACCGCGCTTACAGCCTGGTGACTGACTTTATATATAAGTTATATAAAACCTGATGGAGAAAAGACATAGCAGATGCTGAAGGAAGAAATACACCTAGGTTGTATTCTGTCAAGCCGAACAGTGGAACATGTAACAGAAATCGCAAGACATCTTGTGTCTGTTGTCGAACTCATTGAACTTGAAGTTCAACCCACTGAAGTACAATAAAGCATTCTTTACCCTAATGGCCGCTCTCCTCTGAGCTCCCATGACACACACAGCACTAAAATGTTGTCAGATATCTTCCCTGTACAAGAACCTCCAAATTGTGGCCAATTTTTTTACTTTTAGCAGGATTCACTGGCAATTCTTTCTAGAAGGCAATGGAGGATATACTTGGATTCTAGCAATATCTTGGACTCCATAAACATGTTTATGTTAGACAGAAAACTACAGGTCTCTCTTGATCCTGGCAGGAAATGATGTTTCTGAGCATACGCAAAATCAACATTTCAAATTCTGGGGCCAGCCAGCAATCCTGCCTAGTACTGTGCTGGGTCCTTTCCTGTCACCTCATAATAATAAGGGTCTTTTTCCATGCAAAGTATTGGGGGCGGGGGACTGGCAGAGGATGGGAGCAGGCATTTGTGATCCATTTCGAGAGTCAGGCCAGACATGCATCTGGATTAGCTCAAAATGGTCATTGTCATCCCCGCCCCCCAAGTGTGAAGGCTCACGTTTTTTAATTCCCCCACCAGATACAAGTGCACACATCATCTCTGCTTGCATGGAGGCAGAGAGCTTTTGTTCATCTCATTTTAACATACAATTTTAAATATATGCTTTTCCTGCATGTTATCCATCCCAATTTTGTCTGATGGGGCAGCCTACAAATGCCAATATATGAAAATTAAACGGGATATAGATAGATAGATAGATAGATAGATAGATAGATAGATAGATAGATAGATAGATAGATAGATATAAATAATTAGGGCTTGTGCAAATCCTAAAATTAAATGTAATACTTTGAAGCATATATTCCTCTGATCACTTGAACTCCAGTCTTCAGGGCACTGGGGAGCAGGAGTCGTTGTTGGTATAGGTGGAACAGTCACTCCGTCAGCCCAACGCTTGCAGAGAAATTTTGCCTTTGTCTCACATTTCAGAAGATCCCATAAGCCACCTGCAATTCCAGTCCTCATGGCTACACAGCCTGGCTTCCTTCCTTTATGACACATTAAGAGAGAGAGACAGGATCATGTCATTTAGAGTAGCATTTGTCATCCTGGTACAAAAATGGCTGTCCCTGATTAGCAGCTAAAGCCATGAGTTTATTTTTGAATAAATTCTTAGGGCATTCTCACATAAGCGATGCTACTAAAATCTCTTTTCAGTATGCTGTGCGAGTGCTAATGAAAGAAAGCAGAAGATAGCGCTCTGCTTAAAATTACTTGTTAAAAATGCATTATATGTACAAGCCAAGATAGATTTTCCATTTGATTTAAAACTGCAGGAAATGGAAAAGCCAAATTAAGCATCACTTGGAAACAGAGCTTTGGAATTCTTGCACATCTTTTTATGTAGAGATTAGCATTTAATAATTCAGTCATTTGATCGCATTTGCCCATTTATTCCATAAGTATGGAATAAATGAAACTAAATTTGTATATTTTGGTGGTAAGCCTACTCTTTAAAAAAAGGAAAGTGAATGCTGAATGTATCTGCCATGCAGAACATGGAATAACTACTGTAGCTTAAATTTTGATTGAATAAGATTCATATTTCTACAAGCAAACAAGAGTTTGCTTATAGAAGGTGAAAGGTAGACCACAATGAGGCTTTTGGGGAAAGCTCCCCACATTGTTGTCTAGTTTCAGCCTTTGCACCTTAGTGTGCCTCCCTTCCCAGAATATTTGCAAGATCCTCTAAGTCCACTGAAGAGAATGTTAGACACTCTATTAAAACACCAGTAGTAACAGGATCTTAGTAGGGAAACCCCTGCAAGCTCCTATTTTTCAGTGCAGCTGCAGCACAGTGAAATGTACATGGTTTATCCACTGAAAATCAATTTCAGACACAACAGCTTACAAAGAAAAGAAGAAATCTTGCAAGAAAGAAATGCTATTGTCTGAGAAAAAGGATTGCTTCTTTAGAATTCACCATGCAACAGGAACATACTGAGAATGTTGCCTTTCAATGCCAAATCATTTTACTGCATAACTATCTCTGTCATCTATGTATCTGTACCAGGCATTTCTGCATTCCAGTGAGTGAATGAAACAACTTCTCCACCACTCCACTTGAACGTTCCTTTTTCTTCTGTGTCAGAAAAACCAATCCAGAAATGTGTTTCAGTTCTAAGTCCAATCAAACTGGTCAGATAGGCTTGTTCATACCTGCAGAAAGAGAATAAATGAAAAAACTGATATTTCACAGTGGGCTGGCACAGATGTGAGACATATCCATAGTCTAATCCTAGTTCTACACAATGAGCCTTAGTGCTGGGCATGTGCGCTCCGCCTTCCCCTTTGTGCATAAGGGGAGGAATGATTTGACTTACAGTCCTGGTTTGGAATATGGATTTGGTACTCACCTTTAGATCCCAGCTTGTTTGCAAAGTCAGTTTATAGCAAGTCAGGATTTGCCACATTCAGATGTCACTGCAAATCCTGACTTGTTCCAAGACAAGATCATAAGTTGAATCATTTTTCCCCTCATGTGCAAAGGCACGGGTGCAAACAGGAGGAAAGCATGAGGAGCAACTCCTCACTTAAATCCTTGAGGGGTGGTGGGAGAAGAAAGACATTTTGGACAGAAAAATAGGTTTTATTGATTGAGGATATGGGATTTGGGGTAGAGATGTGCACAAACAGCGGTTCGAGTTCCTTCTGGGAGCAGGGAGGGGGAACTTTAAGAAAGAAGAAAGCAGGTCTTTACCTGCTCTCCACCACCCCAACCGCACCAAGTACCCCCCAACCACACCAACACATACATGGCATCCATGCATTCACAGGTGCCATCTGTGTGGCCAGCAACACCATGCTGGCCACACAAATGACGGCCATGCACGCATGGATGCCATGTGCATGCTGGTGCCATGGGGTACTTGGGACACACACCACCCCAGCAGGAAGCTGCATGGTTGGTGGTGAGCAGGTAAGGATCTACTCTCCTCTTTCTTAAAGTTCTTGCTCCCCACTCCTAAAGGGTGCTTGAACCACAGTTCATGCACATCCCTAATGGTGGGGGGGGGGAGTTTCCAGTGAGCAACTTCTCAAATGCTTAGGGGTAATCTGCCCCCTGGTGTAGAGGGGAGGAGGAGTGCATGCCTCCAAGTCTAAGGGATATCATGCAGAACCAGGATAAAACTATGGTTCCATATGACATCTGAACCAGGGTAGTGATTCATTTCTGTCAGATGATTAACACTTTTTGTTATCAAGTAAGTGACCAAAGCAGTAGTATAAGTCCACCCCTGCTAATTGAGCAAAGAAGCACCTTTTTAAAGTGGTGATTCTCTTGACTGAGCAGGGGGAGAACAACTGTCCCTATCCATCCCCAGCACAACAGCCCTCTAGAGGCTGTTGCCAGTGACGATTTTATGTTTCCTTTTTTAGAGCGTCAGCCCTTTAGGGAGAGGGAGCCATTTTATTATTTATTTATTTATTTATTTATTTATTTATATCTATGTGAACTGCTTTTGGAACTTTGGTTGAAAAGCAAAATATAAACATTTGTCGCATTCGCATGTACAAAGGGGACTGGATTCCACGGAGATGGCACATTCATTTTTGAGGGAATAAATCTGCTCTTCGTTTTCAGTGGGAAAATATTACAATACCCCTAGAAGACCACTGAGGAGTGAGAATATGCCCCTTTCAAGTTTTATAAAACTGCAGAAACAATGCATGGAGTAGGAGGGGATCGGTCCTCCCGACTTCCACTTGTTGATTCTTTCTTTGTGCCCAATTTGCATGCTCTGCCTCCAAGCCCTTCCCAGACATAAATACTATCTGTCCTTCCCTCAAAGGCCTTCATAGTAATCAAGGCTTAAGTCACCACTGGCCTTAACCATGGTTAATGGAAACTAGGATTACCATTTCTATCCACAAGACAGAGCACCAAGGGATGGTAGAAGGACTCATGAGATATTTGTGCCAGGTTTTAGCAAAAAATATATAATGATGCTCCTACCTTAACCAAAACAAAGCAATAAGAATTTGGGTTTTCCTTACCTATCTTCAACAGCCACCAAATGAGCATCTTCTCTTCTACATGTTTGGTTTGCCTCAGCAAATGTTGCAAATACATTTCCAATCATGTAACAGTAGAAACCATGTCTTTTCCAGCCCTAGTTTTTAAAGAAGGATACCCATATATAACAATCATGTACATTATATGTAGGTTGTGTTGCAATGTACACTCTCTGGATTTTTTTGAAAACTATCAAAGATCACAGAGCTAGAGCTAAAGGAGAAGACACATAAGAATGAAAGCAAAACCTGGACACACCCAGAAAATAATTTAACTAAACATTTCCCTAAATAAAGAAGGATAATAGGAGTGTATGGGCAGCATCCAGAAGAATGCTGCCTTCACATAAGAATTATCCACTTGTACAGTAGGGGATAAATGATTTTCGCCTATCCCCCTTCCCTCTGCTGTTCTCAGTGCCCCCCAAAATATGTCCCTGAGTGCTCAGGGACGCATTTTTGAGGGGCATTGGGGGCTGAAGAGGGAAGTCGGGATCATCAAAAACTTCCCTCTGTCATTGCACCATCAAAGCATTCTCAGACAAGGGCAACATTAGACTGGATGCTGTGCATTAAAAATTAAAAAGGGACTTTCCTAGAAGGGTATGCATTTCATCAAGAGTGCATTTTTCTAAACCAGAAGGACATCTTACGGGACAGTCTCTCCTGAGCTTTGCTATTGCTGCCACATTTGTCCTCTCTGTAAGTTCAAATTACATTATTGGAACAAATAAGATTTGTTGAGAGACTCAATGGTTGTCTCTGAAGGCCCACCAATATTGGAACTGGGCGATTCTGATTCATCAAGGCCTTATTCACCTGGATTCCTCCCCCCACCCTCCATTCTGAAATCGAATATCAATATAATGTTGATCTCATTTCATTATTTTTTTTTGTTTTAGCTGATGGACTTTGTAGATACTATGGACATGCAAAAGTTCAATAGAGTAATATATAAATTCTTTTCTTTTAAGCTTTGGATTCTGACATATGCATCTGGAGGTTGCTCACACCCGGCTTTTAGTTCTCAACTCCTCATAGTGGCCAAATTTACCCCGAAGTCCCTGCGAGCTATCTGGGAACACTTGACACACAATTCGGGTTTTTTATTGCACGTTAGAGTGTGATCCGATTTATATCCGGGGGGAAATCCGATATTTGCATCGGATTTGGGGGGCAACTTCAAACTCGCAGTAAAGCCTCTCAGTAAACCCACGATAAAGCCTGCTGTCTGGGAAAGCTCCTGGAACCAGCATCAATTAAGCTTACATAATGCCAATGATTTGGTCTGCAGTGTCCTGGATCAATTTTGCCATGAAGTTGCATATCTTCATGGCATCATGCTATGTCAATATATGCTAGCTAATCACTGGCCATTTGCGATTGTACTGTGCAATATAGTCTCACTGGCTGGAATTAAACCTGAAAGCAAGACTTTTCTCAAACAACTACACTGCTAAGAACAGCAACGATCCACACACATATTATTATTATTATTTTAACATTTATATCCCGCTCTTCCTCCAAGGAGCCCAGAGCGGTGTACTACATACTTGAGTTTCTCCTCACAACAACCCTGTGAAGTAGGTTAGGCTGAGAGAGAAGTGACTGGCCCAGAGTCACCCAGCTAGTTTCATGGATGAATGGGGATTTGAACTCGGGTCTCCCCGGACCTAGTCCAGCACTCTAACCACTACACCACGCTGGCTCTCGTTACTATATATAATATACTCATTCTCTCTCTCTCTCTCTCTCTCTCTCTCTCTCTTTATATATGTATGTGTATATATATATATATATATATATATATATATATATATATATATAAAATATATATAATATATATAATAGTAATAGTATATAATAGGCCAACAACCTGAAAAGACTTTAACAGCAAGTTCTTATTCAATTCTAAGTTGATTTGTAGAAGCTACTAATAAATGAGAGCAACAATTACTTTGAAGAGAACAACCAGGTGAAAGAACTACCAGGCAATATCATTTTACCAAACTTCTACTTACTCTCTTGCAACCTTCTTGAACAGTCTCAGTTTCTGCTGGAGCTTCTTTCAACGGTTTACTTTTGCAAATGTATCCCAGTTTCATATCACAAGGTTGATCTGACCAATACCCATCCTGCATTGGATACAGAAAGGAAATGTCTCAGTCAAAGGCCCCGTTATGAGCATACTGCCTAGGTCAGGGCTGCACACCTTTGGCCCTCTTGCCGTTGTTGGACTACAGCTCCCATCATCCCTGACTATTGGCCACTGTGGCTGGGGATGATGGGAGCTGGAGTCCAACAACAGCTAGAGGGCTGAAGTTATACATCCCTGGTCAAAAGAAGTGTTACAGAAGGGAAGGAGTGTTCCATACATATGGTCTATGGAACTGACGGCCCAGGTTCTATCCTTTTGGTATGGCCTGATATGCCTGCTTCTTCTGTCCTTTTTCATCCTCAACAAGTATATCCAGCAGGAAAATACCCATACAATATGTTTGGATTATATCAATCAATCATCTTTATTACGGTCATAGATCAGCATAAAATGCAGGGGGTGATTGCACAGTACAAAGCATAATGCATAACAATATGTTAAAAGGCCATTTGGATTAGTAAAGTATGCACAAGATCTGGTGCAGAGAGGGATATGTAGCAACAGCTCCCAGGAACAAGATTTGATTCCAAATTCTGTGTTCCCTAATCTAGCTTTCCTACCCACTGGGTTACTGTATCAGAGTGGAAGCTGCCTCCTTCTACTATGTTATTGTAATGGGCATGTTTCCCAGTAACCATGTTTCCCAGCAAAACAGTTGTTTTTTCAGGGACCAAATATTCCAAGTCAGCGCAGGAGAATCAGGGGAGACAGAAGCAGGTGGGTTTTCAAAAGTAAGCAGGGATCACTTTTGAAGGCCACAAGGAAGCCGGGACTTAAAAATTCCTATTCTCAGTGGTAGAGCATCTGTTTAGGATAAAGAAGGTCCCCAACTCAATCCCTGGCATCTCCAGGTAGGGCTGAGAAAAATTCCTGCCTGAAGCCCTAGAGCTGCTAGTCAAAGCAGGGACATATCTAGGGTGGGGCAGGTACGGCACGTGCCCTGGGCGCCACTTGCAGGGGGGCGCAATTTTTTAAAATTAAAAATAAAAATAAAAATGTCCACCGAAAACAAAATGACCACACATGCTCAAATGGCCTCTGTGAGGCCCTAGGCCAGAGATGGGGAACCTTGGCACTCCTGCAGATGTTGGCCTACAATTCCCATAATCCCTAGCTATTGGCCCCTGTGGCTGGGGATTATGGGAGTTGTAGTCCAAAAACAGCTGGAGTGCCAAGGTTCCCCACCCCTGCCCTAGGCCATGCCAGGCCTCTCAGAGGCCATTTGAGCATATGTGGCAGCCATTTTGCTTTCAGTGGCCATTTTTAAAAAAATAGCCACCGCACATGTTCAAATGGTCCCTGCGAGACCCTAGAGGCCAGCGGGGGGAGGGGGAACCTTTGTAGACCCCCCCAGACTTTAGGAAGCCCCTTGAAGGGGCTACAGATAAAAATAATAATATTTAAATTTAATATAATAAGTCACTGTACACATATTCAGTTTGGCACTATGTACAGAGAATCAGGGCTTGTGAATACTGAGCTGAAGCTTATGAGCTAGGACTGTATTCATTTGCTCTTACTTTGCTTCTTGTGATAAGTGAGTTAAATGTGATGTCTTAATAATATGGCTATTAATGCTGCATTTGTCTCTGAATCAGTGTGAAATCCTTAGGCCCACTGGGAGTTTCTTGCTCTCTTTCCCTCATTTTAACTGTCTTTCTGAAATACTAGAATGTATTCGAAGCAGTGACACAGTTTACTCTGCATATCCTTTAATTATTTTCAGAGTATCCGGGAAAAGTCAAATTCTCCATTTATTTTTTAAACTTATGTAACAGTGATGCTACAATGCATAGTAGAGAATTAGACAGGCACTTCTGTTTAGTTTCCAAGTGCACCTCCATATAGTAGTTGGGTACTTTATGAGCCCCAGCATACTGAAATTTGTAGTTTTCCAGCATTTTTTGGTCTGGCTACGTCCGCGGCTAAATTTTTTTGAAATATTAAAAGACTAGTGGGCCCGGGCACAGAGCATCTGTGCCTCTAGTGCGGCCGGGCCCACCGCTGCCTGCGCTGCGGCCGGGCCCGCCGCCTTACCTCCGCGGCCGGGCCCGAGAGTGCCGCCTCCGGGCCGAGGGTGCCGCCGCCGCGGCCGGGCCCAAGGGTGCCGCCGCCGCGGCCGGGCCCGTGAGTGCCGCCGCCGCGGCCGGGTCCGAGAGTGCCGCCGCCGCGGCCGGGCCCGAGAGTGCCGCTGCTGCGGCCGGGCCCGGGCCCGAGAGTGCCGCCACCGCCGGCGGGCCAGAGAGTGCTGCTGCGGCCGGGCCCAGCCAGGCCCGCCGCCTCGCCTCCGCGGCCGGGCCCGCCTGGCTCCCCGTCCATGGCCGCCACCGCCATTCTCCTGGGTGTGCTGCCAGCCAATCAGGCGCCCCCTGCAGCCCAGCCAATCAGCTGGGCTGCCGGGACACATTTCTCCTGGGCACACCCAGGAGAATTATATATATAGATTAACGAGCTTGACTTGTATTTTTGAGCTGATACTATGGTAAAGTTATGTGAAAGATGGCTGTCAGATGTTTGAACAGGGGGCGCAATTTCAGGGCTTGCCCTAGGCGCTATTTTCCCTAGATACGCTTCTGAGTCAAAGTTAGATGGACCAATGGTAGACGCAGTAGATGGCAGCATCCTATGTTGCTAGGATGCTTGACTTGGCTTGAAATTGGTATAAGTAGCACTAGAGCAGGAGACATTTCGACAGAAGCATGGGATCAGGCTTGTCTGGGAGTTGTTGGTGAAGAATCCCATATAACTCGAGAAATTATTCTTGGGGAAAAAGCCACTTAAATGTGGCTTGTAACACTTCTTTACGACAATGGGAACAGTACATTTCAAGAGAATACAGACATTTTAAATTGTCACCAGAAATACATCCCCAAATGTTTAGTAATAACTACGATTGCCATAAATATGTATTCTGTTTCATGAGGCACACACTTCGATGGGAACATACTTTACCTTTCCTTTCATAGCAACACAGTCTTCTTGCCCATTTGTGGTATGGGTTGGCTCTCCAGGTAGCCATTTGCTGTATGTCACTGGGGTCCCATCAGTCCATTCAAAATACATTTGAATCTTGAGGTCATTCAGTCCAATCCACAATTCATCAGTTGGTTCTGACTCACACAAAGACACAATAATGATCCATTTTACATTGAAGAGTATCTATATTACAAAAACAAAGCTTACTTTGAAAATAAGGAGCTCCAGGAAGTCAGTGGAAGTAAAGGTAAAGGTCGACTCCTGGTGACCACTGAGCCCTGTGGTTGTCTTTGGTAGAATGCAGGAGGGGATTACCATTGCCATCTCCCGTGCAGTATGAGATGATGCCTTTCAGCATCTTCCTATATAGCTGCTGCCCGATATAGGTGTTTCCCATAGTCTGGGAAACATACCAGCGAGGATTCAAACCAGCAACCTCTGGCTTGCTATTCAAGTCATTTCCCACTGCTCCATTAGGTGGCTCAATTAAGTGGAAGTACAGTAGTTGAGTGGTGCAGTGGGGAAATACTTGACTAAGAAGCAGAAAGTTGCCAGTTCAAATCCCTGCTGGTACTATATTGGGTTGCAGCAATATAGGAAGATGCTGAAAGGCATAATCTCATACTGCGCGGGAGATGGCAATGGTAAACCCCTCCTGTATTCTACCAAAAGAAAACCACAGGGCTCTGTGGGCACCAGGAGTCAAAATCGACTTGACAGCACACTTTACCTTACAGTAGTTAAAACGACTAGTAATTTGAATACCAGTTGCAGGGGAGCAACAGCAGGAGAGAAGGCACGGCTTCATCTCTTGCCTCTGGGTTTCCTAGAGGATCTGGTATGCTAATATGGGAAACAGGATGCTGGACCAGATAGGCCTTGGGGGATCCTGCAGGGCTTTTCTTATGTTCGGCATCCTGCCTCTGAACCTGGAGGTGGCCAATATCCATCTAGCATCCAGTGACAGACCTATCCTCCATCTATAGTGGATGGGATCATTGCTGCATCCATGGTGGACTAGGGGTATGCACGGAACCAGCTGGTCCAGTTCGGTTTGAGTCCACACTGGACCGTCCATCTCAGTCCAGCACCCCCTTGAAACACCCACTGGGTTTGGTTCAGTCGGCGGGGGGGGGGGGGCTGTCCATGAACATTTTTAAACAAATTATTTATTTATTTATTTATTTATTACCCCCTCATGGGCAGTTGTTGGAGGCAGCAGGGGAGGGGTCTGCAGAGGTTCCCCTCCCCCCCACTGGCCTCCCTCGATGCCCATACCAGCCGGCTAGCCAGCTCCAGGCCTTCCCCCTCCAGCGCAGTGGCCATTTAGGAGGCCACCATGCTGGCATGACCCAGGCCATGCAGAGGCCAATTGCGCAAGTGTGGCAGCCTCCAAAATGGCCACCGCACCGGAGGGCGGAAGGCCCAGAGCCAGCTGGATGGCTGATATGGACATCAAGGGAGGACGGCGAACCTCCTCCCCCTCCACTGCCTCCAACAACTCCCTTGGAGGGGGTAAGTAAAATTAAATTAAATTTAATTTAATTTTAAAAATCACAAGCCCCCTGAATGGTCGGGGCATGTTCGGTCTGGGGTCGGACCAAACAAAGGATGGTTCATTTCGACCCTGAACAGTCGAACCGAACCAGTTCGACGTTGAACACATTCTGTGTCGAATCTGTTCGCACAACCCGATGGTGGAATACTACATACCCATGGTGCACAGCCCTGCAAGATCAAAGGAATGCTCTTCAGTGGTCATTGTTGCCCAGTTTCAAAAAGGTTCCTCTAGCAACATTTGACATAAAACCTCTTAAAGCCTCCTCATCTCTGACAACATTTAAAAAGTTTTTAAGGATGCATTTGTTCACCCAGGCTTTTAATTAAATACTGTTTTAATCATTTTAACATTTGTTTTGAAATTTTAAATTGTTGTAATATTTTAACTTTTTCTCTTGTCATTTATTTTGTTTTATTGTAAACTGCCCAGAGATGTAAATTTTAGGTGGTATAAAAGATGATTTAAAATTTTTTTTAAAGACAGCTATATCTTATTAGCTTAGGTGTACTCGTGGAGGCCCTTGTCCCATTCTGTAAGAGCAGCCACTAACTGTACTGACCCAGTGTCAAAATAAAGCAGGTGTTCCATTGTCCTGGATTACTAAGAATGAGATTCTACTGCCAAGATGTGTAGGCAGGACTTCCTCTGACTAATTCAACATTCAGGCAGAATCAATGTACACTGCCTGGCTCCTGGCACTAAGCTGTAATTACAGTCTTTGCCTCATGATAATAGATTAATGGGTTTTTCCATTACTCCTGGTCTTGCATTTTTATAACACACAGTGCTTTCCTGTTTGTACTCAGAGTGATATCTTGTTCATCCTCTTTCTAGGACCACAAATCCGCACTGCTGTAATTATATGGCATGATAAGGATCCAGCCCTCCAATCTAGAATATTATAAGGCCACTTCAGACATTCAGGGAAATGGCTCAGTACACACACACATGTCAAAAGCAGATCGGAAGCCCATCCATGGCCCATCACTCGCCACCTCCTCTGCGCTGCTCACAAATATGCCAGTGTTCATTTGGAGAGGTGAATGTTGTATCTGCATTTCCACAGTTGGGAGGCTGGGGTGCCCGAGCCTGCCGATCATGGAAGCATGTGCCATCATGGGTACAGCATTCGCTTCTGCAGAGAAACACCAGCATATCTGTGAGTGACACGGAGAAGGCAGTGAGTGACAGGTCAGGGCAGGACTTCCAACCACTTTTGGCCTATTTGAGTGAAACCACATCATTTCCCCAAACGTCTGAAGAGGGCTACAGCCTACACAGACTCCCCGGTTTCAGAGGTCATTGAAACAAGAAACACGAAGAAAACTAGCACAAACAATGGGCTGGGATAGGCTTGGTTTTTTAAAAAAAAGACCTGCTCCAGGTGCCCACCAGGGCATCGACAGAATCACCGGCCACACCCAGCATAAAAATCCTCCAAGGCCTTTTGAAATCCCACTGGGTCCAGCAGCCTTTTTGGACAGACCATCCTAATAGGTCCACCACCCCTGCAGGGGTGGATTGCGGCTGTGAAACCAACCTTAACCAGGTAATGGTCCGTCCATGACAATGGGGAAACCACCGGATCCCCCACCCACGGAACATCCCCCTGATTCGAACAAAAGACCAAATCGAGTGTGTGGCCGGCAACATGAGTTGGTTCAGAAACTAATTGGGATAGGCCCATACTTGTCATGGCCGCTATGAAATCCTGAACTGCCCCAGACAAATTGGTCCCAAAGTGAATGTTGAAGTTCCCCAGCACCAAAAGGCTAGGAGAATCCAACACCAACTCCGCGACCAGCTCCGTCAGCTCAGTTAGGGAGTCAGTTGGGCAGCAGGGTGGACGGTACACCAACAGAATCCCCAATCTATCCCTAGTTCCCAGCCTCAGAAAATATGCACTTAACTGTCAACTGTCTCACAGGGGCCCTTGGTAAGGGAAATGGTATTCTTATGGACCACAGCCACTCCACACACACACGCCCACTTCCCCTAGCCTGCTCCATGAAAGAGTAACCTGGTGGGAGAAGCTGAGCCCACACAGGACCACTCATCTCGGCCAACCGGGTCTCAGTTATACATGCCAGGTCAGCTCCCTCATCCACGATCAAATCGTGGACAATTTTGGTCCTATTCTGAACTGACCTGGCATTGCAGAGGAGCAAGGTCAGGCTCTGTGGGTTGTTGGAGCTGCTCCCCAAGGCCTGAGAGTTTACAAGGAGTTGGAAGTGGAAACAGTTACTAAATTACTGATTTCCCTTCCCCTGTAATGGCCAGCTGCTCTGCCAGCGCCAATTCTTCTATTCCCCACCACTACAGTAATAGCTGCCCCAGAACTTTCAGGCGCACCCCCAGCACCATCCCCCTCAAGAGAGCCCAAACACATGTCTGCAAAAGGCCTGGCCCAACCCAACCCCCCCAGCCCTCAGTCCTACCCTCAAAGCCCCAGGCCCAAAGGCCGGCCCCCTTTGGCGGCTGGCTTTGGCAGCTGCCTACAGACAGTCTGACAGCTATGCCTTTGGCGAGCCTCCTTGTTTTTAAGCCTGCAAGCCCCGAAAGCCACTCCTCCCACAAGCAGCTCCCAGGACAAGCAACAGGTGGTGCCGTTCAGTCTGAGAGGCTGGCTATTTTAGTGACCGCGCATGCACAGAGGCCATTTGTGTGACCACTTGTAAGTACCTATTTACTTCCCTCCCACCCCTCCTACCCTTAGGGCAGCCCCCCTTTACTGGTAAAGGGGAATCCGCACCGGATTCCCCTTTACAGATAGAGTGCCAAACCAGCTCGGTTTGAACCAGGCCCAATTCAGTTTGAACTTGGACAAGCTGAGGCAGGTCCAGTCTGACTCTGAACCCATAGAACCAAGCCGGCTCACACACCCCTACACCTGAATATGGCTACCCACCGCTCTGCTAAATCTATCTGTAGGTTCTGTTTGAGTCTTCCAAGTCATACTACTTCTCTTCTGAATGGTTCAGCTCTTCTGTTTTGCTAGGTTACTACAGATATAGGAACAACCTCCAGCAATGTAACCATGTTAGTCCATTGAAACAGAACTAGTGACCCTTATGGCTCCTAAAAGACTAACAGATTTATTGTAACATAAGCCTGACTAGATGTGTGAACTAGATGAACTGGATCCTTGAAACATTATGCCACAATCAATCTGTTAGACCTTAGGTGTCAAGAGGCTCTTTATTGTTTATATTCCCATATGCAGCAAACTCTTTGCATATGCAACATAATTTTCATGCTCACAAAGATTTGCTAAGTTGGTTTCAATCCATTCATTTCATTCATTCATTAATTACAATTGCCCTCCCTTTCAAGCAAAGTTTCCCAAGATTGCTAATGATGTTAAAAACAAAGAAGAGAATAAATAAAGCCCTATAAAGCAATCATACTAAAAAATACAAGTCACAATTAATGCAGACTCAGCCAGACACACGCAGTACATTTAACAGATCCGGGCACATAAAGTAATATTTTCAGCTGCCTCAGAGCCAAACCTCTCAAGGGATGATATTTCATAAATGGGTATCAACATGTCCATCTTCAACAACATGACAACACAAACACATGCTTCAAAAATTGTTCCGCATTCAAAAACTTTGATGCTTTCAACAAAATTCTTCTTAGCATCCCAATATTCCTTAAACTTTTGGAGGTTCTAGATTGATCAGGATGATGCCATTTCTATAAGCTACTGCTGCCAGTAGCAAAATCATGCAAATGGTTAGAATTTAATATTCATAAAACCTTCTGCTGCAAATACTCACTGTACCCAAGCTGGGAAAGAATAAAGCTGTATTCTTCAATGTTGTGGATACTTGCCAAATCGCCACCTTGCTTTCTGCAAAGTGTTAAGGCATCTTTCCACAAATTGGCTTCTCTGTGAATCTTATAACAGTGACCTGCATAGGATATCCATCCATCGGGACACTTAATGGGCGTGTTTGTTTCTGCGGAAGAAACAATAATGACACAATAACCAGATGTACACAACATGATGTACTAAAGGGTGCTGAGAACCTACTGCACATTGACATTTCAGTCCTCACGGCTAGGTTGCTCTGTGCAGGATTGAAGCTATAATAAACTGTGGTTGCATCTAGAACAAACTTTATTATCAAACCATCAGATGCCTCAGCAGGGAACCCTGCTGAACAGGCTGTTCAGTTTTTTAAATGGCCAACTTGGGAAAGTTCATAAAAACAAGCTATAAATGAATTTAGGAAACACCTGGGCATGTTTGTCCAGAACATTGAGAAGTTGTGGAAGGAAATTGTGACAAAGCACTAACATGGTACACAGAGATATTTCTGAGAAGATGCTTTTAAAGCAGAGGGGTCTTTTCCTGCCTGTCAGTCTTGGTACCTCTGTTTCAGCAGTTCACATGGTGGTTGGGAATCTGAATGCTTCCTTCTCAAGCTGAAATGCCAACACAAAGCCATAAAGCAAAATTGCATCTTGATTGAGGTGTCTGTTGCTGAAAATATGCAAGCTGCCAAGTTTTGCAGGGTTTTCTTCAGGTTGAAATGAATTTAACATCTGAGTGTTTCAATAATCCTTTCCGAAAAGACGTGCTTTGTCATTGTGGGTGGAGAAGATGTGTGCTGTCAGCAGCAGAAGTTGGTCCTTCAGAACAGGGTTTCTCAACGTGTGGGTCCCCAAATGTAATTGGACTTCAACTCCCATAATTCCCAACCAAAGGCCACTGGGGCTGGGAATTATGGGAGTTGAAGTCCAATAACATCTGGGGACCCACACATTGCGAAACCTTGCTTTAGAATACATCACCTTCCTATACACCATCCCTAATTATCTTGGGAGAATACATCCATAACTTACAGCAGATTCAGACTGGAGCCTCAGTGTGCACAGAAGCCTCTGGCTGCCAGCCCAAAGAAACAGGCACTGCCAAGGAAAGTGGGTAGAGGGATGAGTGGTGGTGGCAGCCTGCTGCTGCTGCAAGGGCAGGAAGTGGTTCTCCATGAGGTCAGTAGGCAGCTATCAGCTCAAATAGCTGCTACAGGGAGCTGAAGGCCACTGCACATGCAAATTCTGTACATATTGCCTGCTCCTTTGTTAAATGGCCACTTGATTCCCTTGAAACAAGAGAAAAGATGCTATCCTCTTCCAAAATGGCATGCTTTAAACTCCTCGGGCATCCTTTAAACTTTTGAAAGGGCTTGAAAATGTGCTTTAAAAGAGTGGCTGACATGATGTGCTGTGTTACAGAGCTGTTAATGCTGCACCACAGGGCTGCTGTGCACATCTAAGGCAGACCCTATGCTCTTCATCATGAGTACACAGGAACATAGGAAGCTGCCTTATACCAAGTTAGACCATTGGTCCCTCTAGCTCAGTATTGTCTACCCAGACTGGCAGCAGCTTCTCCAAGGGTGAAGGTAGGCGTCTCTTTCAGCCCTATTTTGGAGATGCCAGGGAAGGAACCTGGAACCTTCTGCATGCAAGCACACAGATGCTCTTCCACTGAGCTATGGCCCTATCCCCTAAGGGGAATATCTCTCAGTGCCCACAGATATAGTCTCCCATTCAAATGCAAACCAGGGTGGACCTTGCTTAGCAAGGGGGACAATTCATGCTCGCTACCACAAGACCAGCTCTCCTCCCTTAACAGTGGAAGCAGCACTTCTGACATTTTCCCCATCTGCAACAATGGGGAAACGTGCTGAAGCGCTGTTTGCCCTATCTCCCATTCTCACCAGTATCAGGGCTGCCTTAAATATCTGTAGCAGCCTCAGGGTCCAGTGTTATGGCTCTTTAATGCTGTGCATCATCTCAGCCACTGGCTGCATTTGCACGTATCACAAAACTGGAGCGCCCACCAACTCCGGTTTCAGAAACAGTTTCGTCAAGTAATGGGTCCGCAGTTTCCCTCCCAAAGGTGCCTTTGGACCTTCGGTTTGTAGTGAGGCCTGCTGCCTGGACTTCCAGTTCCGTGGTCCCAGAGTTACATCCGAACGCTTGCACCACAGTTTCTCCCCTCTGCAACTGGAGTTGAGGGAGCAAACTCCTCCCTCACTCCAGCTGCTATTGGCTGTGCAGACTGTCCTTCATACAAGAAGGAGGCCCATACAGCCTGTTCCCCTTCCTCTCTGCAGCCAGCGAGGACTGCAGAGAGGGAGCTCTCCCTTTTGTCTGAATGCAGACAGGAGAGTGAGGGGGGCAGAACCACGAGTCCATTGGACCGGCAGTTCCACCTTACGTCCGAAGGCGGCCACTTGCTAAATAATACTGACTTTATATGGCAACCCACCTGAAGGAATAATGAAGGAGTTCAGCGTGGCATTTCCTTTTTTACAAATATATCCAAGTTTATTATTGCATTCTTGGCTTTCCCATTTACCTCCCTTAGCTGGATTAAATGTTCCACAGGTTTTTCCAGGTTCTGGGGAAGGACTTCCTTCAAGAAAGAGAGGAAAACAAGGAGGACAGTCACATTCAGGAATTTAATGGCCCTCATTATTTAATTTTACATTTCTATCCTGCTGTTCCTCTGAGGAGTTCAGAGCAGTGTACGTGGTTATTTTTATCCTCACAACAATGCTGTGAGGTAGGTTAGGCTGAGAGATACATGACTAGCCCTGGGCCACCCAGTGAGTGTCATGGTTGGATGGGGATTCGAACTTGGGTTTTCCCAGTCTACACTATGCTGGCTCTCTATTCCTTTGCAGCAGGTAAACATGTAGAAAATATTGGCTATAAATTCAGCTCACTAAGCAGTCAGTCGAAGTGATTACTTGGAACAGCAGTACCCCCAACATGGAATTCAAAGAAAATTTCAGGGCTTCTCTCAAGGAGAAAGATTATAGAATTTTTGCAAGGGGCTTCTCCACAACCCTAGAACGTGGTCATTTTACTCAGGGATAGCAGTAGTCAGCTGCCTCATGCCAGACAGACTGTGAGACATTAGCTAGTTCACACTATCATTTGAATCTAGGTTTAGTGTGGGTTACCAGCATTTGCATGATTGTGTGAACCCATGCCAAGGACAGAATCTCGGGCTATAAATCATCTTGGCAGGGGCTCATATAACCACATCAATGTTGGTTACCCACATTAAACCTAGATTTGAACAATAATGTGAACCAGGCCTTTTTGTCCTTGATCTGTAGTTGGGATAAATGGTTCATCACAAGCAACATGCACTATGCCAACTTGCCTCCTGACACATATTCAACTCAAACATGATGCCAGTCACACAAGGCAGTTATGGTGGCCCATCAATAGTTTATTCGTCTGTTATTTTGTGTGATTTGTGGTGCCTCCCCAGCAGTGTTCCCTCTAACGGGGATCCCCAGATGTTGTTGCCTACAATTCCCATCATCCCAAATGACCTTTGGCTGGGGGTTATGGGAGTTGTAGACAACAGCATCTGAGAATTCCTGTTACAGAGAACACTTCTCCCCAGGGCTGCAAAACCTTGGAGCAGGAGAGGGTTGTCAAGAGCTCAGCTTCATTTTTACACTAGTTTGCTTTAGCTGCACTAGCACTTACAGTGTTAGGTACCAGGGACATGTCCCTCGCAGGTGCTGTGCTGGTTTTCAAATACTGCACATGAATAGTGGCTGAAGGCCCAGTGTAATGTGAAACTGGGCATGTGGCACATCAGTCAGGGAAGATTTTGGGCACACCTGGCATTATGTTGGCATTAGATTACACACACACAAGGGTGCTTGAAATGGCTCCAGTGCAGATGTCTAAAATCAGATTTAACATGCAGAGCCCACAGGCTAACCAAATATTTCTGTTACGTTAAAGCACAATTTAAACACCACCCACTAACCACATATGGTGGCCTATGGATAGTTTATTGAGCAATCTGTTTGCGGTGCCTGCTTAAAGGTGCGAAAACGGGAGGCAAGGGATGGGTATGTCCCAATATGTGGTTGGAGAAGTGTTTAAATTAGTGTGTAGGCCTGTCTTAAAGGAGATGATTACTTAATTTACAAGTCAGTGTGTGCACTGGACAACCATGGATATCCAAGAATAAAGGAAAGGATTGCAAGTCACCCTGTTATAAGGAAAAAAACATACCTAAAACTATTTTTTCTGTTGCAGGTATAATATGGAAGTGTAAAAATATGTGCAAAATGGAACATATGAACATATAGAGCCGCCTTACAGTGAGGCATCTAGCTCAGTGTTTTCTACACCAGGCATCCCTAACCTTGAGATCCCACTGGGGATGATAGGAGTTGTAGTCCAACAACATCTGGGGATCCAAGGTTTGGGACCCTGGTCTACACTAACTACAAAAGCTCTCTAGGGTTCATCTTTTGTCCACGCGGACTGATAGTGAGTCTCCACGATTTCAGACAGAGGTCTTTCCCAACCATACCTGGATGCCAAGGACTGAACCTGGAACTTCCTGCATACAAAGCATATGTTCTACCACCGAGCTACAGCCCCACGCCTCCGCTGAAAAGACATGTACACTTTAGATGAGTAGGAGATCCTGCTGTCAGAGCAAGAACATTTATACTTGCCTGGTGCCCAGTTTAAGAGTCTGAAAGGTTGACCACCACTCCATTGCCACCCACTGTTGAAGTCCAAACTATTAAGGCCAAACCAGAGTTCAGTAGTCAAAGTAGCAGTTAACCCTAGACGACCATGCAAAATAAGAGCAGGTGATCAGCCTTAGGAGTACAGATTCCACGACAGTTACCAACAGCTGAAGGCTACTAGCAGGGCAACTACTGATGGCATAAATACCCTGCTGAATCTGGGAATTCAGCCACCTGGCCTATTCTTTCCCTTCTTGATGCTTACCATGCAGAGAACCAAACACTCCTGCAGATGCTGGCCTACAACTCCCATAATCCCTGGCTATTGGCCACTGTGGCTGGAGATTATGGGAATTGTTGTCCAAAAACAGCTGGGGGGCCTAAATTGAGCAAGCCTGCAAGACAGTGGGGTGACTCTCATGATTGCCCTGGGTGGGTGGAGAGGGTGCAGAGGGAGCCTGCTTTCAACTTACCTTCCTCACAGATGGCCAAGCAGGTCGTCTTTGGCGTCCCTCCCACACGCCCACATGGGCAGCAGGATCTGGGGTCCGAACTTGTTGTTCTGGCCTCCGGACATTCCACAGTCCAATGCACGGCATGGGCATTGCATTGGGGACTTCCCCCGTCAGACGCACACTCTATGTGCCTGTCTCTGTGTTTCCTCGGGCTGAATTCAGCCCGAGGATCCACATGATATCCAGTAGCTGGGTTAAGGGTGCGAGTGCATCCTTAACATCAGCTAACAGCCAGTTTAGTTAAGAGGATTGGGCAGCAGGGAACGGAGGAATCCGCCAGCACCCCACCGCTTCTCACAACCAGCCTAACCCTGCCTGGGCTGCCCCAGGCTGGTTGTGAGAACAGCCTCAGTTTCTTCCTACCCATTTAGAGTTCCAGACTCACAAAGACCGAGATGTTTGTGATCACTCCCTCACCCTCACCTCTATGGGCCTTGGGCGTCTTTCTCTACCTGAGACGTTTAGTAGCACACAACAGAGGGACAAGGGGAAGAAAAGAGAATGTGAAAAAAATTAGACTGGGTGGGCAGTTGGGACTGGGACGAAGTGCATGGGCAAGACATGCAATGCGTTCGGGTCAAAAAGCACATTGTGGAAAATTGGTTGTGCGTAGTCCTGCTAAAGGACAAGACGTGAGCAACAAAACATAGATGGGAAATCCTTCTCCTTTTCCCCCATATGTTGTTTAATCTGCATTTAACTAACTCAGAACACTTTTTTCCTGCCTCAGGATACATCCTGATTATGGAAGCTTAGTTTCCCTCACCCTGCAGTTGTTATCACTTCCAGGGCTCAGCCCTGGAACATGTAATAAAAATAAAATTTCCTATGAACATGGACAAAGTGCTTTTGCTCCAGATCATCCCCATGTATCCAGATTCAGGGAGAAGAACTTCAAAGGCAGTAAGTATGCCACATGTGCAGTCTTGAATCCAAGCTTTCTGTATTTGGAAATTAAGCTTGGGAAATATCAGTTTGATCAACCCATATACTGAAACCTAGGTACTGGGGATAAGAGCATAAGAACAGCCCTGCTGGATCAGGCCCAAGGCCCATCTAGTCCAGCATCCTGTTTCACACAGTGGCCCACCAGATGCTGCTGGAAGCCACAGGCAGGAGTTGAGGGCATGCCCTCTCTCCTGCTGTTACTCCCCAGCAACAGGTACTCAGATGCATCCTGCCTTTAAGGCTGGAGGTGGCCTGTAGCCCTCCAACTAGTAGCCAATGATAGACCTCTCCTCCATGAATATCTATTTAGAGGATGAAGAACTACATCCAGTGAATGTACAGCTATTTCACAATGTTTGCAGAGGGCTGACAAAACTAGGCTTTAATCACTTCATAATTATAATGGTTAATGATAATCTGTACTGCTAACTTGGGTTCACATTTCTTCATTGCCATGAGACAGAGCACATACATTATTTAGACAGGCAGAGCATGCTTATAATATTTTTGAAACAACTTCATAATAGCATTTTTCACATGTCCCATTGGATGCATGGTCTTCAGTATGCTCTTGAATGTGAACATTATTATTATTATTTACATTTATATCCCACTCTTCCTCCAAGGAGCCCAGAGCGGTGTACTACATTCTTGAATTTCTCTTTCACAACAACCCTGTGAAGTAGGTTAGGCTGAGAGAGAAGTGACTGGCCCAGAGTCACCCAGCTAATTTCATGGCTGAATGGGGATTTGAACTCGTGTCTCCCCGGTCCTAGTCCAGCACTCTAACCACTACACAATGCTGGCTCTCATAAATCTTATACCCATCGGACTCTTTCCACACATTCAGGATGCTTGCTTTTCCAGGGCTCCTGTTCATGCAAAAAGAGATGGGCGTGCATAGGATCTATGCACATGTTAAGCTGTTATGTACAGATCAGGAATGGAGATGGTGTGTAAGATCTTGCCCCCTTCCCATGCATAAGAGTTCTACAATGCATTATGCAACTCAGAAAGTTTCAGTCTTAAAAACTGTTATAATTAGGGCTAGAATCAAAAAGTGGAATTTGAAAGAGAATGTATGAGTTCTTTCAAAGAGTTCTTTGAACTCTTTATGGGTTTATTCAAAGTTATTTTCAGAGTTTCTCCCAAGCAGAAACATCAGATAATTTGACAGTTTCCTATGGTCCTATGAAATGTTAGAAAACATTTACATACAAGAGTAACTTACCTGCCAGGTACATTTGCTCATGCAACTCTGTGATGCCTAATAAGGCAGCATCTTGTTGCTCACAACTTTTACTTGCTTGGTACCATGTTAGAGCAGCATTTTGGTTGATTTGGTACTGTACTTTAGTCAAAGGGTCTGTAGTCCAAAACTGCTCCATTCTATCAGCTGTAGGGAAAACCAAGATATGCTTTGGCTGTACATTATGACAGACCGTGCCAAAGAAAATGTAACATAAGTTATGGAGACATAACATCACAGTCCTGAAATTACATACAGGCTCACAACTAATTCTGGAGACCTGAGAAATTCACCATTTGTTTAAACACAATAGGCAAATTTGAAATGACCTTCCATGCACTGAGGCTGTATTCATAAAACACATTTGACAGTTTCTCCCAAGTTCTTCTTGGGCTCTCTAGCATCTATGGCTCTCTAAGAAGGATTCCCAGATGTTGTTGACTACAACTCCCAGAATCCCCAGTGCAGTGGCTTTTGCTTGGGGATTCTGGGAGTTGTAGTTAACACAATCTGGGAATCCCTCTTAGAGGGAACACTGCTCTCTAGGAGAAAATAGTTCCAACTCTATGCCTTGTCTATACAGAAGTAGTAACTTCTGTTAATAGCCTGAATTACATTCAGACATCTTATTTGGCAATCAGAGGTGCACCTAGGTAATTTTGAAGCCTGGATCTACTTTGCTTTTTTATTAGAACCAACAGACATCAGATGCTAAACACAGGCTCATTGGAGCAAGCGTATCCTCTTGGAACCCATGCTCAGCTCAAGAATTTCTTTTGAGTACCAGAACTAAACTGGCAATACTTGCTGGGACAAAAGAATTGACCAAAACAGCTTTTAAAATCACCCATCCTCACAGCCGAAAGAAAATAATGAAATAAAATCCCTGGACATTTTACAGACTGACAGGTCTTAACACAACTCCTAGGTCAAGAACTAGGAATGCTAAAGCCATTTGGGAACTGCACCATTTCAAAATACGCGTAGCAAATTACATGCTTGGATGTTCCCCATGATAAAAACTCTCCCTGCAGGGAGAAAACTAGCAGTGCAGTGAGAAAAGCTATGATCTAAAGTTTTCCCTGGTGTACTGCTTAAAAATATGCAAACAAATTAAAAACAAAAACAAAAAACGGGGGGAGCGGTCAGAAGAGATTCACAATGCAAACCTCCTGTGAAATAACAGAATCCCACTCAAACTTTACCATATGATTTTTCTGAACATGTAACCTGTCCCCACATAACATGGTAACATTTGAAGTTTATTCCCTGTATTTTAGAGAGCAAAAATTGGCCATAGAAGTATTATGAATACAGGGAGAAGGCACATTCAGAATCCATTTTTATATTCAATTAGTAGTTCAATGATCAATTGAAAGGGTAAATTAAAAGCCCAATGATGAGAAAACTTTTTCATTAATTGATAGCCTTAATACAAAACAGACTATTAGATCATGACCCTTCATTTCATGTTGCAAACTTAAACAAACAGCAGAACTTACATTTCAATGGACAATGTCCATATTTCTTATCTGTATCATAGTTTCTCGTAGTTGAACACCATAGCAAGCCATCTGACCTGCCAGCAGTTGTACACTCAGCATACCATTTGCTGTCATATTGGAAAGGGAACACACATGGAGCCCCATCACTATTGCCTTTCAAGGTAAACATATCTGGCAAGAGAGAGGAAGAAAGCAAGCTGTAGCGGTAATAAAAAAACCCAGAGCCTATTGCATAAATAGGCTGAAATGTCACAGATCAGTTGTTGTTAGTTTATTTATTCTCTGGTATTTCTGGTCTTATGAGAATTATTACTAGAGCTGGCTCAAAGTGAAAATAAAAGCAAATTTCATTATGCTTCCCAAATTGAAACTGAGAACTTTTTTTTTAATCACACCATTACTTTTAATTTTCAAAACCTTTAACATACAAAATTCATCATTTCATATTAATTGAAATGTGTACTGGCCACTTCCAGTCCGGCGCTGACCAGGGTGGCAAGGAGGTATGCTGCCGCACCACGCCAGTAGTTTTGGAGACAGCGCCAGCAGGGGAAACGCAGCGGGGGGGGGGAGGAATGAGCACCCTCCCTGCTCATTAAACGTAATACCACCACCCTGCCACCGAACCAGCCAAGTACTGGTTCGTGCACATCCTTACTGTTTGTTAGCCCCGCCTCTGCACCTCATTTATGGAATAACCTCCCCAGTGAAATTCGCCTGGCTTCATCACTTTGTTCTTTTAGATGCCAGGCAAAGACCTTTTTGTTCACTCAGGCCTTTTAAATTTTGATCCGATTTTAAAAGAAATGTCTTTTGAATTGGTTTGCATTGCATTTTGTATTTTCTTTCTCTCCCCTTTTTGATCTGTTATGATTTAATGTGTTGTGTGCTTTTAATCTCATCTTTTAATGTTGTGGTGTAAGCCGCTCAGAGAAAGGAATACAGTTTATTTATTATTATTATTATTATTATTGATTTTTTGTTCTGCTCCTCAAAGAGCAGAAAGAATCCATATATACTATGTCTATTAGGATGGAACCAAAGCTCAGTGACAGAGTATGTATTCACCCTTTTCACCCCACTTAAAGGATCTCAAGCAGCAGAGGTTGGGAAAGACCTTCCCCCAAATCCTAAAGAACTGCTGCCAGTCAGAGCAGACAGTACTGGATTAGATGGACACATGGTTTGATTCTGTCTAAGGCAGCTTCATGTGTTCCTGTGACTAAATAAATGAGCAGCCACATACATTGACTCAAAATAAAAAGATAGCGAGAGTTACCTTCATAACCCCGGGAGCACAAATCATCACTAGTCCCATAGACCTTCCACCTACTCCATGTTCCTGAACCATGGTACAGCATAATACTTGGTTCATTTTTGTTGCCATAGTTGAAAAACAGATCTATTCCTTGGATAGCAAAAAGTGTGTCATTTCGACATTCCCATTTCTGGAGCTCACTTGTTGAGTCACACGGGTACAGACTAATCGGGGTCCAGGTTTTCTTTAAAGACACTCCAAAACATGACTTCTGAGAGACACTCATCAGTTGGTGACTGGAAACCCATCGGAACTTTTGTGCCTCATCGTTAGGGCTACAAGGAGCAGTTGTGGCATAGTTAGGAGGCCGGACAGTTACACAACGCCTGTGGTCTTCGTTGTATATTGAAAATATGCTGGTATCTATAAACAAAACAAAACAAAAAGGTAAACACTGGCAAATAAGTTGCGTAAGAACAATTTGCCCTGTGCATCTGTGAATTAAGCATCATATTAAGTACTTAATAAATGAAGTTATGTTTAAAGGGGGCTTTATCAGCTCATGAAAGGAACAAAGAGACTCTTCCTATGTGATGGGGCGCGGGTATTTCATCAGAGCTTTCTTTGATGAGAGGGACTAGTTGAAAGAGCCTTGCTCTCCTTCATTTTGGTCACTTATGGCATCAGCAGCCTCATACACCATTCCCTTTCCTCTGCTAAGTTTCAGTTATATGGCTTTATATTTTTTGAAATATACCACTCAGAGGTCAGGTAGAATGGGCAAGGTACTGATACGAATGCTACTTATATATCACTTTTCAACAAAGTTTCCAAAGTGGTTTACATCAATAAAGAATAACTAAATAAGATGGTTCCCTGTCCCCAAAGAGCTCACAACTGAAAAAAGAAATATAAGGTAAACACCAACAACAGCCACTGGAGGGATGCTGTGCTGGGGTTGGGTAGGGCCAGTTGCTCTCCCCCTGATAAATATAAGAGAATCACCACTTTGAAAGGTGCCTCTTTGTTCAATAGGCAGGTATAAATTGAATGGATGGAATTAAGAATATTCACAGCAAGTAAATAATTTGTGAATATATTCATCGCTACCACCACCTACTTCAAATTATTCACTACATTTTCTGGAAACAGTACACCACCCAGAGCCTCTAGATGGGGCGGTTTATAAATATAATGTAGTAGTAGTAGTAGTAGTAGTAGTAGTAGTAGTAGTAGTAGTATTTATTAACACAGACAGATCTTATTGACTGGTTTGTTTTATCCAGACATCGAGTCCTTCCCAAGGACCTGGGATGGCTGAATTTTATTGTATTATTATTATTATTATAGATTTCTCAAAAGAGTTATGATTACAAACAGGTTAATATTGTTTTCGGTGTATTACAAAGCTTCAATAAGATGTCAATTAAAAATATGTATTTTGAAAAAGCATGAGCCTTCCGACTCTTCATCTATTTTTGCACATTGAGTACCACTCTGAGTACCACTTTCAGGGGAGCAACAGCAAGAGAGAGGGCATGCCCTCAACCCCTGCCTGTAGGCTTCCAGCAGCATCTGGTGGGCCACTGTGCAAAACAGGATGCTGGACTAGATGGGCCTTGGGCTTGATTCAGCAGGGCTGTACATATGTTCTTAACCTACAGAGACATTCAATTATTGCGCACACTCAGGTAATAGGTTGTCGTTGTTTTTAAAGATGATTTTGCCTAACACACAAATACAGTATCTAAATCTAAATACAGTATCTATTTTGGAAACCAAAATAGAATGAGTTAAAAGCTATGGCTTTATCTGCCAGTAGAATTTTTTAAAACAGAAAATAATTCAGCAATGTGCTTAAAACTACTTTCGCTCTGTACCTCTTTTCTAAGTTTTCTGGCTTACATACAGCACAGAGCAGCACAGCACCTGTGGAGGAGCAGGGTGTGCATGCTGGCTCCATGAATGTGGAAGGCTTGCCAGTGCTGCTAGCAAACAGGAATCACGGAGGCTCTGTGTAAGGATTGCTTCATCGCTGTAGTGACAAATAACCGGGGCAGTGTTGCTGCAGTGCTGATGCAATCTTTTGGAGCCACGGAGGCTCTACATGTTTGCTAGCGGTGTCAGTGGGCTTTCCACACTCTTGGAACCAGTGCACACACACCCCACTCTTCCATGGTTAGAGTGCTGGACTGGGACTGAGGAGAGCCGAGTTCAAATCCCCATTCAGCCATGAGACTAGCTGGGTGACTCTGGGCCAGTCACTTCTCTCTCCGCCTAACCTACTTCACAGCGTTGTTGTGAGGAGAAACTTAAGTATGTAGTACACCGCTCTGGGCTCCTTGGAGGAAGAGCGCCATATAACATGTAAATAAACAAATAAATAAATAATAAAGCCACATCCTCTCCTGCTTCTCTTTCTTTCTGGGTATCCTGCTATTTTAGAAAGTTAAATTTAGCCTGTGTCTTTGGGGACTCATTCAACCTTGTTATTTAGAACAGCTGCCAAGCCAGTACCACAGTTAATATTCAGTGTGGAGCAGGTCATAACTATCAAAGGTAATTTATTTGCCATCAGGCGGTGAGTAAAGAATGTTTTCCTTTGTATTCTAAATATTTGCCACCTACACCATTTGACAATAAATAGCACTGCATTTTGTCTTTATTGTTCAGATGGCAGGGCTAGCTCTCATAAAGAAGGATAACCGGGAAATGAATGTCCTCCTGTTTCAGTGAAAGAGTTGACCTAGACTTATCTCATACATACTCTGGTTTCCTCCCCTTGTCCTCCTTGGCTCCCAACCCATGAGGAAGCAGCATGAAGCTGATGAGTACTGGAGACACAAACCCTTGCTGTTTGCCAGTTGGTTTTCCTTGTGGACAATGCAAGGAAATGTATAATTATCACCATTGGTGATAAAGTCTCTCATTACATTGTTGGAGCAACAATTAACTCACGTTTCTGTAAACCAATATGTGCAATGCTTGCAAGTTTTCCTAAACATGTTTATGGGCGTCTAACACAAGCTAAAAAGACTACTTGAGAGATTTCAAACAATTGAGATCTCTGACCAACTGTATTAACTTGTTTTTCAGAAGGCCGGGTTCTTGCAGACAGATAAGAGCTGGTGTAGTGGTTAGAGTGCTGGACTAGGACCGGAGAGACCTGAGTTCAAATCCCCATTCAGCCATGAAACTAGCTGGGCCAGTCACTTCTCTCTCAGCCTAACCTACTTCACAGGGTTGTTGTGAAAGAGAAACTCAAGTATGTAGTACACTGCTCTGGGCTCCTTGGAGAGGGAGCAGGATATAAATGTAATAATAATAATAATAATCATCATCATCATCATCATCATCTGAAAAAAATATCCACCAGGATCCTTCACTTCACTGGGAAAAAGTAAATCGTTATAAAAGTTTGCATTAAGTATATAGTACTGTTAGGAGAGAGAGAGAGAGAGAGAGCACTTCCTATGTACGGTACATGGTGTTTTATGTTGCACGGAAAAGAGCTCTCCATCCCATGGAGGTTCAGAATCTAAAATCAACACACAAGGGATAATGAATGAATGAATAAAGGGATAATAGAGGAAGCAGAGCGATATGGATGCAGGGATAAATCAGGGAAGAGGATGTGATTATTTCATTTACACTTCCTTAGGCTTATGTACCACAGAGTAAGGCAGAGGTTCTCAAGCCTGGGCCCCCAGATGTTGGGGGCCTACAATTGTCTGCACCCCCAGTCAAAGCCCATTGTTGCTTGGAATGGTGGGACTTGGAATGGTGGGATGTCCAACAACATCTGGGGACCCAGTTTGAGAATCCCCTGAAGTATGGGGACTAGAGATTTGGGCCAAAGGTTTCATGGAAGAGGTGGGTTTGGGGGCGGAGTTTAAAGGGAGAACATTGCTGGGGCATTCTGGGAGGTGCTTCTAGGAACAAGAAACAGCAAGGGAAAAGAAGTTGTTTGAGGGAGCAAACTACCTTCAGAAGGCATCTGTTCAGCCATCTGTAGAATCCAGAGGCAAGAGCTGTGGTATGCAAGGACAAAACAGTAAAGATGAATCAGGAACATTAATAGTTTAGTCAGATAGATATTGTTTACAGAGAGACAAGTGCAGTCTGTCTTCAGTGCTCTTGCTTCTAGCTGGGTTTTTTTAGCCCCACCTCTACTCCAAGACTGGAATAAAAGTAACTAAAGCACCATTCAAAAGCTGACCTGGATCAATGAATGGATTAACCAAACACACCACACCATCTACAACCAGGACTGCAATCCTATGTACATTTATCTGGGAATAAGTCCTATTTGATTCAGTGGGACTCGCTTCTGTATAAGCATGCAGAAGTGCAGGCTCTCTCTTCAATTCCTCCCTGACCCTTCCTATACATCCATATCACATTCAAATGTGAACCAAGAGTAGGTGAATTTCCATTCACTTTGGTACTTTAAATCACACCCAGGCAGCTGCACAAAACAAGCACCCACCATGCATGCCACACTGCAGGCATGGGGAGATACAAACAGAACATTATCCCTGTTACTTGCTGCAGCATAAACAAAATATAACTGTTGACTTCAGTATGGTTATATTGCTATAAAATGGGGAGATGTATCAGCCCAGCAACTAGCAAATTTTATAGCACTACAGATGTGGATTTGCTCTCTGGCTCAACCTGCAACATGAATGAAAGCAATATCTGCAGGAAGATGATGGATTTCTCTTGCATGGCATCTTAGCCCTTTAACAGTCCCCCTCTTTCTTTACAAAAGCATTTGGGCCTCACGTGTATGGCCAAACTAGACATGACTTTGAAGAGGTCATAGGCCAACCATGTTATTTTTCTTAAAATGATAGTCTTGCCAGTCCGCACATGAAAGGCTGGTACTGTAATTGTATTGAAAGACAGGAAATCTCCATCAACTATGTCGTAGAAACAAAGTGGGCAGACAAGAAGGAACATGCTTGAATGCCGTGATTTAATAATGATGTTGTCCAGGCTCTCCATTAAAGCCGGATGAGCAAATGATATTGATTTCAGAAGAAAAGGTCAGTGGAAAAGCAGCCCCAACATTCATTTGGACAACAGTGATGACCCGAGGTCAGCTCCAGGCAATGAAGGGAGGCAGTTGGCTACTTCATCCCAAACGTGTCTGCAGGGCCTCCAAGAGGGAGATGCAAGGTAACCACTTGCATCAGGTTCCAGAGCCTATAGGGGGCCCAGTAGGGGCAGCATGAAAGGGAAAGGCTGCAACCCTATGCATACATATATGAGAGTAAACTCATTGAAATTAATAGGTCATCTTCTTACATGGACATGCATAGGATCCCAGTGTTTCACATCACCTGTGTGTGCATGTTATAACTGGAGTGGGAGGAAAAATAGCTGGGTGGCAGAAGAATTATCAGCTGTAATCGCAGCAGGGAATCCTTGTGAAGCAGCTGTACTTGCCAGTAGGCTGAGGATGGGGCCCCCACTCCACACACAATGTACTCAGCCCAGATAATCCTGTGGGCACCCCTTCTTTTTTGCCCTCACTTACCTTGCCTGCTGCTTCTAGACATAAGACTGCTTCATACTGAGAGCTAGCATGCATAGGCGTAACTATATGGGGGGCAGGGGGACACGTGCCCCGGGCGCCACTTGGCAGGGGGCGCCAAAAAGTGCCCCCGCCAATTTGCCAGAAAAAAAATTGGGGGTGGGTGGGTTTTTTTGCAGAGCAGTCCCCCTCCCCCGGTCCCGGCACCCCCCCCATTGGCATTACTCATCCAGCACTGGGCGCCGCGGCGTCTTCGTAGTCCAAGTCTCTGACTCTCACTCCCCAGCGCGCCCCGCCACCAGTCGCGCATGCGTCGAGAGGAGGGCACGCACCAGAGCAAACTTCCTGAACAATTCCCTCTTCTGAACAACTTCCTGAACGCCCGAACCAGTTCCCCTTTTTGCTCATTCAAGTCCTTCCTCCCCTATAATCTAACCACGTTTTAACTGAAAAGGTTCAGGGAGGGGGAGATGGGGGGATGTGGAACCTTGAGTTCCACATCCCCCCATCTCTCCCTTCCTGGACTTTTTCACTATGTAATGCAAGCTAATTTAATTATATGTCATCATCAAAATGGATTAGCTGTTTCAGCCCATCAGGAAAGTCTAAACCTCCACCGATTTAATTAACCAGACTGAAAATCAGATGAACAGAGAATGTTTTAATGAAAGGTGGTATATAAATTTAACAATAAGTAAAACTATCATTAGGAGCAATTAGTGATTACTTAAACATTGGTGCTGCCAAGCAATTTGTAAATAAAACTTGAAGCCCTTTGAAAATAAGCTGGAATTAATTGTAGGTTGGGCAGGGGGTGAAAGTATATACTTCTAAACATTTATTGTTAAATTTATATACCACCTTTCATTAAAAACAACCCCAAAGTGGTTTGGTTTTAGTCATGGATTTTAATTTTAATTGCTCTTTTTGTCAATGTGATGAAGATTAGTTAAATCTGAGTGGTCTTAGGCAACCAGTGTTGCATCTGAAATGCCATTTCATTTTTTATTGTCATAAATACTCTCCAACCAATTTAAATAGCAAAGGTGTATATTATCGCTTTATTCAATTGCAGGGAATCTCAAAAAAGCAGGATTTGCAACTAAGGCAGTGCATATCTTCTCTAAAATGGCCCTTTTATAGTTTTTCTAACTTTGAAATCGTAGCATAAAACAAAGCATAAATGCATAAATGCTTCCCCCTCCATTTGAAACCCTTTCTGGTGTAAATAGCGCGCGGTTTTGGAAAAGGGGAGTCTTTCTTTAACAGCGGGAGAATAAGGAGTCTTTAGCACTATCACCCTAGTCCCTCAAATTACTTTGGAGTCCTTGGTTTTCGTTTTGTTAAAATACAGTCACTCACAAGGGAAAGTCAGGAACAGAACCAGGGCGTGAGGGAGCGGCATCATAATCATAATAATCATCATTGCATCATAATTCTGATGTTTGAGATACAAGCCAACTTCACAGGGTTGTTGTGAGGAAAAACCTAAGTATGTAGTGCATTTTGAAATTTTTGGTAATTTTTGTCATTTTTTAATTTTTAAAATAAAAGTTTTCTGAAACATGTGTGTCAGTCAGATGTATGTTGGGGACGCAGCGGGGGGGCGCAATTTCAGTGCTTGCCCCAGGTGCCGTTTTCCCTAGTTACGCCTCTGCTAGCATGGTGTAGTGGTTAGAGTGCTGGACTAGGACTGGGGAGTCCCGAGTTCAAATCCCCATTCAGCCATGATACTTGCTGGGTGACTCTGGGCCAGTCACTTCTCTCTCAGCCTAGCCTACTTCACAGGGTTGTTGTGAGGAGAAACCTAAGTATGTAGTACACCGCTCTGGGCTCCTTGGATGAAGAGCGGGATATAACATGTAAATAATAATAAATAATAATAATATTGCTCTACAGTATTCACTCCACCTTCTCCCTGATCCAGCAAAAGGGGCCAGCTTGTAGATGGGGGAGGGCAGAAGACATAATGCAGATGAAAAGCCAACAGAGCCCAAGGGAAGTGTGTGTGTGTGTGTGTGTGTGTGAGAGAGAGAGAGAGAGAGAGAGAGAGGTCCCAGTATAATATGGCATAAAACAGAAAGGTACACATTTGTACGTAGCACTGAATTCAGTTTGCAGTCATGGAAGTTCTTCCCTCCAGTTTCCAGATTCCCCCTCCCACTGCAAGCCACCACACCCTACCCCCACCAGCTTCATGAAAGTCTCTTCACCCTCAGAAGAGTGCTTTGGGAGCATAGGAAGCTGCTGCGGAGAGGAAAGGGCAGGACAATCCCTTGCACAAGCTCTGTCCCACACATACAGGCTATGATCTAACCCCTTGACGTTAGCATAATGTGAATTCTCCAAAACATCTCTGACATAGTAGACCCTTCATGAGCCCAAGTGGCAGCTGTTAATGCCATGATTAAGCTGTTTATATGAAGACTGTGGCATGCACAGAACTGTACACATTGGTTTTTGGCATGCTATTCTTTGAGCAATGTTTGAACATTTGTTCGGTTGTTAATGTGAGTGGAGAATCTGCCAAGCACACGTATTCCTTTCTCCCCCTCGCCTTTCCTCCTCACTTCTACTAGCCCAGAAATCCTGGGTTAGTAAAACCACAGCACCGCATGTTGTACAAACATAAGAGCTGTGATGATTTAACTATGGTTTACACACCAGGATATGAAACTGGGATTAGATCCACAGCAAACCATAGTTAAACCGCAGCTCTTAGATTCATATGACAAGGGGCACTGTGATTTAACTAAACCAGTATGTTTGGTTTAGATGTTATACCTACTAGCCCATATCCCTACATTCAGTTAAGAGCAGCTGTAGTATTCAAGAAAATAATTAAAAAATATAGTGCCTTGGGTATTTCCTGGTGGCTTTTAGCTTAGCATTTTATATACAAATTGAGAGTGGGGGGTGGGATAATTTATTATTTCACCATTCTTTCTCTATATTAAATATGGATTTCTGGAAATCCAAACGATGTAGTGATATGTAAGCAGGACCCAATCTTGCAAGAAATTAACTCTCCTTAACTTGAAAGCTAGAGAAGGATGAGATTCACAAGGATAGATAAAACTGTTGTTTTATCCTTTGCTGCCCAACATTTCATATAGGTCCTAACTGAACCTCATGCTATTACATAATAAGACCAGTATAATTAAATTAGCTGGTGTGCATTGTAATATTGCACAACACGGATAGGCATTTAAGGTGTTATGCACTTCCAACAACAATTCCTGGCTATTTCCAGTTTGCACTTCTTAATTCAGGTGAAAACATGCATATTAAAATTGATAGCTAAACACCATTTGGGAGGCCAAAACACCAAGAAACTGAAAAGCCCTGTTGAATTGTTTAAGCAGAAACATCTCTTGATCCCCTCTTGGCAACATTTGAGAGTAAAATGTAAATCACTAAAGAGAAAGTTTGGCGTTCCTAAACAGGGAAAATATACCAAAACGAAAATGGCATAGTAGTATCGTTATTCATAGCAAAGATCCAGCTGGAACTTACCCACTAGGGAAGAAGCGCCATGAAAAAACGAAAGCACCACAAGAGCCAAAGGAAGCATCATTGCGAAGGAGTTACTCCTGTGTTCCACTACAGCAGAACTTGCCATATGATGAATTCTTTTTATAACATATCTTGTTGAAGCCAGCAAGGAGGAAAGCCTTCCTCATTTCTAAGAACTGATAGTTCAGGGAATGTATTCTGGTTGTCTAATGATAAGGAAATGCCCTGCCACATGGAGAATTTTGAAATAACAGGAATTCCCAGCTCAAACGTTGCTTTCCTAAGCTAATTTCACTGCTGAAGGAAAAAGGAAGGAAGAGCTTCCACAGAACTGCAGATGATAAAGGGATGAACGCTCAGCATTTTTCCCCTGCCTCACATGAATGTGGGAAACAGATCAGTTATTCAATTGCTTGCCAAAAAAAAATTGTTTTTTAAAGTGTAAAAATCAGGAAGACCCATTTGCCCTATAGTCAAGAGCCACATTTTAACTCTTTAATATACATTAAAGCTACCCTTCTTACTGCTTAATATTAAAATGAATGTGATACAGAAAAGCTGCTTCTTAACTAAAGAATAGTGGTAGTATCTGGATTTAAAGTAAGGCAATTTATATTTGTTTTTGTTTTTGCTTTTGTTGTTGTTATTGTTTTTTACATAGTCAGACAGGTGTTATTGACTGGTTTGAGAGCGTTCGCCCAATATTGTAATGATAACCATCTCTCTATCAACTTTGCTAAATCCAAGGTGTTGGTGTTCTCGAACGCCAGGAAGGTTTACATCTAGAGTATCAACCATTTTAAGACTGACCAGGTTTTTAAGTTTAAATATCTTGGTATTTATTTTCAATCAAACCTTAATTGGAAATCACAGCGTTTACATGCAATCTATACTGCACATTCCACATTATATGCTTTTCTTCATTTTTTCTTCACTAGGAGTGGCCAATACATATCTATGGCTCTCAGGGTGTTCTGAGTCAAAATTGTAGCTCAAATGCTCTTTGGGGCTCCACTGTGGATTCAGGGGATACAGTTGGAGCTGGATTCTATTCAGTCCAGATTTCTCAGAGCTATCTTTAGAGTGCTGAAATGTGTTTCTTATGGCGCTTTGTGTCTGGAGTTGGGTTCCTATTCCATTGCCTGTCAGGCTTGGGAGCTTACACTAACTTGCTGGCTTAACTTTTGCCTTGGCTCTCAGGGATCATTTTATATTCAACTTATGTGGAGGGACAATTTCCCTAACACTTGGTTATCTGTGGTTACTAAAAAAGCACTAAGTTTGGGGCTTTCTCCCTGTCCTTTACCAGCGCCAAGGCTATTATGATCCAATGTCTTAGAGACATTGAGTACCAACGCCTTGTCTCCCTAGCAAATCGATGTTGTTCTCCCATATATCTTGGTATTTCCCTCCCAGCTCGAAATCGTCCTGCTAAATATCTCTCCACACTCCATCTGGTCAAATTGGAGGTCAGCCTTTGCAAGAGCCAGGCTGAATGTCCTACCCTCTGCCTTGCTCCTTAGAAGATTTTATAAGGATTCCTCTGTTTCGGGGCTGTGTTCTTATGGAGAGGGCTGCTTAGAAACAGTTGCTCATGTGCTTTTGTACTGCCCTTTGTTCCACAACTTAAGGAAAGAATTATTGACCCCTTTATTTCTTCAGTTTCCCGGCAGGCCTGACTCATTTTATCTTAATTTATGTCTTGCTGATGTTAATGTGGGTATTACTAAACTGGTTGCTAAATTTTTATATGGGGCTATGAAACTGAACTCTCGTCATGGGGTTCTATGAGGCCAATTATGTATCTTTTAGTTATTGCATGTTGTATATTTGTACCTGGTAACAGTTTAAAGTTTTAATTTTGTTTGGCTTATGGCTGTAAATAAAATTATTTTGACTGGTTTGTTTTATCCAGACATCAAGTCCTTCCCAAGGACCTGGGATGGCTGAATTTTATTGTCAATATTGTTGCTGTTATTATAGATATTGTCGCAGAATATAGGCTGTTCCCAGTAAAGCTGCTTTTTGTAATTGTCTGATGGTGATTTCTGTGGCCCCTATGGTGTTGAGGTGCTCTTCAAGGTCTTCTGGAACTGCACCCAGGGCGCCAATTACCACTGGGATTATTTGGGTCTTTTTCTGCCACAGCCTTTCAATTTCAATTTGTAGATCTTTGTTTTTGGTGATTTTTTCCATAACACTATGTCTAGCTATACATACACATCAAGCAGACAGAAATGTACAAAATTTAAACAAAGCCATATAAAGAAGCTCAAGAACACGGACCACGAATCAATCCTTTCATTTTTCAAAACTGACACGAACTATAGGGGTGGGGAAAGTGGGCCCATGTTACAAGTCTGTACTTGGCCCATAGAAATGATGCTTGGGCACTGGTTGTATAATGCACACACTTGTTAGCATGGATGTGTTGCATGTTTATAGTTTGCTCTGTATATTTACATGTATACATAAAACACTGTTCAGTAACATGTGGAATAGCCTCAGATTCATGGTATATTAGGATCTGCAGGCACACACCATATTATCCTGGTTCAACCCACCAGGAAAAAACCATCACCCTTTTTATATGTCTCTACCTGGCTCAGAGAAATAATGCACACACAAGATGTCAACATGCTGAAAAGACGTAAAAATAAATTAAGCTTTTAAAAACCTCCACACACACACACACACACACAGCTCATGGATCTCATGGTACTATATATCACGACTTTCCCTCAGGCTGATAATTTTTCCACACTGGTGAATAATTGCAGAATAGCAACATTACAAAATAATTGCAACACAATGACATGAGAGGCCCTGCTCCCTGGAACTGCTCCAAGTGGAACAGGAAGCATCTACACGCTTCTGAGCCACCTTCTTTATCAAGAAAACCGCCATGGATGAGCCACAGTGAAAGGAGAAATTGGAATTAATACAGACTTACAAAAAATGTGAACAAAAATATCTGTCACAACCTGAAATTCATCAGAACAGTGACATTCAGCAGCAACTTTTTTTAAAAAATGCTTATTTATTTAAATATACATATCCTGCCTACTTTCTAAAACCTTGAGGCGCCTCTTATGCCTTTTATCTGCTGTGCTGATTTTATTATTTTATTGATGTTTTATGTTGTGGGAGACAATGTGTGGTTCACCAGATGTTGCTGAACTACAATTCCCATCATCCCCAGCTGTAATAAATTGTGGCTAGGGGTGATAGGATTTGTAGTACAGCAACATCTGGAGAGCCACACGATGCTTACCCCATTTTTATATTGTGCTTTTAGTTGTGAGCCAGTTTGAGCATTATATCCCACCTTTCTTTTTTAGCTACAGTAGCATTTCCTGAGACATGCTATTGAAGCAATGACTTCAGAATGATAGGTTGGAGGCTACAGGGGGGCACAGGGACCTTCTATGTCACCTGCCAGAATGAGGCAAAGGATCAGCCTGTTACAATAGCTGAGGTAGTCCTAAGGACAGGATGGTTCAACGACTTGAAAGAATGGATGGTATGAAGGAGGTACATGAACAGGACCCAAGGTGAATGTTGGATCATCTCAATAAGAGAAGTTTTAGAATCTCAGCAGGTTAAAGGCACATATGTGGAAATCTCTAAGGTTGTTTTTGATTCATTGTTGGTGAAATTTTAATTTATATTGTAGTACTGTCTATCTGTCTATCTACACACACACACACACCGTGATTTTTGGCAGAAAGGCCACAGCAGTATAGAAGACGTAGTAAGGAGAAAAGGCTGAAAAATTGCAGAAGCCCAGCAGAAACTCTGCATCACCGTAAATACTGCAGCTAAACCAATTAAATATGGCCCAAAAGGGTGAAGAAATCTGTTGCTTTAGGGGCTCTCTCCGCAGCATGGACAGTGGTGGGTTAATGGAGAAGCAGAGTAGGCATTTGCCTGTGGGGGCAAAATTTGAGGAGCAGTAAATTTTGCCCCTCCTCAATTTTTGCCACCCCTCTCTGTGGGCAGCAGCTGCTGCAGCAAGGATAGAGTGGCAAGGAGAAAGTCCCCCCACCCCTTTACCTTATATTAAAAAGGGCAAACCATTTTTGTTTAAGGTAAAAGGGCAGCAAAAAGCTTAATCCGCCCCTGAGCATGGAGCCTCTCATTGGTTGGAGGGCCCTGCTGTGCTGCCGCCATGCCTCCTTCTCAGTGGGAAAGGTCAGGCCAGCTCATTTGCTGCTGCTACCGCCCCCCTCCTCTTCGCCCAGCTGGCTCCTCTTCCACTCCACCTCCTCCATGGCCTGCGGCAGGTCACCTTAAAATGGACTCTTCAACCCTCCTTGCTCCCCTTCTACCCCTCCTCCTCCATGACCTGTGGTGCCACCTTAAAACAGACTGCTGAGCCCAGCCTCACCGAAGCGTCCTCATTGCACCTCATTGCGCCTCATTGTCGGCCTCCACAGCCACCACCTCCTCTTCCTCAACAGCCTCCTTCGCTTCCATTCACATGTAAACGCCGCATAGGCGTAAACGCTATAGGTGGTGAAAAACAACTTTTAAAAACGTACCCACTGTGGCAATTCTACGGAAAATTATGGTGTGTGTATATCATTCTCATATTTATATATATGAATTTATTTACACAGTCAGACAGTTGTTATTGACTGCTTTGCTTTATCCAGACATCGAGTCCTTCCCAAGGACCTGGGATGGCTGAATTTTATTGTCAATGTTGTGGCTGTTATAGATATCATTGTAGAGTATAGGCTGTTCCCAGTAAAGCTGCTTTTTGTAATTGGCTGATGGTGATTTCTGTGGCCCCTATGGTGTGTTGAGGTGCTCTTCAAGGTCTTTTGGAACTGCACCCAGGGCGCCAATTACCACTGGGATTATTTTGGTCTTTTTCTGCCACAGCCTTTCAATTTCAATTTGTAGATCTTTGTATTTGGTGGTTTTTTCTATTTCTTTTTCTTCTATTCTGCTGTCACCTGGTATTGCTATGTCGATTATTTTGACTTGTTTTTCTTTCTTCTTGACTACAGTTATATCTTCTTGACTACAGTTATATCTGGTGGCAGATGTTTGTCTGTTTGTAGTCAGAAGTCCCATAATATTTTTGAATCTTCATTTTCTACAACTTTTTCAATTTTATGGTCCCGCCAATTTTTGGCTACAGGTAGCTTGTATTTTTTGCAGATGTTCCAGTGTATCATCCCTGCTCCCTTGTCATGCCTTTGTTTGTAGTCAGTCTGTGTGATCTTTTTACAACAGCTGATTAGGTCGTCCACTGTTTCATCTGCTTCTTTACAAAGGTGGCACTTGCTGTTTGTGGTGGATTTTTTGACTTTTGCTCTTAATGCATTTGTTCTTAGTGCCTGTTCTTGCGCAGCCAGTATTAAACCCTCTGTTTCTTTCTTCAAGTTGCCATTCTTAAGCTATTGCCAGGTCTTGGTGATGTCTGATTTCCCACTTATATTGTGCAAATACTGACCATGCAGGGGCTTATTTTTCCATTTTTCTGCTCGGTTCTTGACTTATTCTTTCTTGTAGGCCTGCTTTCTTTCATTGGTGTTGAATAGTTTCTCGTTCTTGACCATTTGAAGTTCATCTTCTTCACTGTCCTTGATATATATTCTTCAAGGCCTCTTTTCTCCTCCTCTACTGTTTGATGGACTTGCAGCATTCCTCTTCCACTGGAGCTGCGAAGGAGGTATAGCCTATGGACATCACTGCGGGGGTGCAGAGCATGATTGATGGTCATGATTTTCCTGGTCTTACAATCTAGCGTCTCTATCTCTGCCTGGGTCCAGTCTATTATTCCTGCAGTGTATCTGATAACAGGTATAGCCCAGGTGTTTATGGCTTGTATAGTGTTCCTGCCATTGAGTTTGGACTTTAGGATTTTTCTAACTCTCCTGATGTATTCACTTCCAATTTTGCTTTTAATTTCAGTGTGTGCAATGTTATCCGCCTGGAGAATGCCCAAGTATTTGTAATGTTCTTTCTCTTCCAGGTTCTTGATGTTGCTTCCATTGGACAGTTGTATTCCTTCCATTTTTCTTATTTTCCCTCTGTTCATTATTAATGCAGCACACTTGTCTAGTCCAAACTCCATTGCTATATTGCTACTGAATATACGGACAGTGTTTAGCAGTGATTCGATTTCTGACTGGGACTTTCCATACAACTTCAGATCATCCATGTACAGCAGATGGTTGCTTTTACTTGATGTTTTAGATGTTTGGTATGCGAGGCCTGTTTTGTTTAGTCTTTGTGAAAGTGGGGTCATGGCGATTACAAACAACAGAGGGGATAGTGAGTCCCCTTGGAAAATGCCTCTTCTAATGCTAACCTGTCCAAGTGTCTCGCCATTGATTGTTAACTGTGTACTCCACATGCTCATTGCTTTTTAAATAAATATCTGAATGTTTTGGTGACACCAGTTGTTTCTAAACAGTTTAGTATCCATGTGTGAGGCAATGAATTGAAGGCTTTCTTGTAGTCAAATTCGTGCAACACTTAGATTTGTTTTTCTTCTCTTGCAATTTTCTAAAATCATTTTGTCAATCAGAAGCTGGTCTTTTGTGCCTCTGGTGTTCGGGCAATTTCCTTTCTGTTCAATTGGAATCTGTTTGTTAGTTAATAAGTGTTGCATCACTTCATCTGCTATTATTCCAGTTAATAATTTGAACATGGTTGGCAGGCAGGTTATGGGTCTATAATTACTTGGAACTGCACCTTTTGCTGGGTCTTTCATGATGATATGAGTTTTCCCAGTTGTTAGCCATTGTTCAATATCACCTCCTTGCAAAATGTGATTGAACTGTTTTGATAGTTGTTTTATGAAGGCTTGTTAGGTGTTTAAGCCAAAATCCATGCAGTTCATCGTCACCTGGCGCAGTCCAATTTTTAATTTTCTTTGCTCTTTCACTTATTAATCTGGTGTTATTATTAGATCTTGCATTTGTTGGTTATATTTTTTGACCTCTTTCATCCAGCCTGTTTTATTAATTATAATCTATTGGATTGTCCCATAATTTCCACCAGAATTGCACTGTTTCTTCTTTATTTGGTGTTTCTACGTTTCTTGCAGTTTCTCCTTCTATGCTTTGGTAGAAACGTCTCTGATTCGACTGGAATTGGAGATTCTGCCTGTGTTGTGTAATTCTGGCTTCGAATCTGCTAATCTTCTTTGACACTGCTGTTATTTGCTGCTTTATTATTTCCAGGACTTCTCTAATTTTCCTTGAATCTAGGTGGTATTTTTCGATCAGATACTGTGTGGTGTTTTCATTCTTCAGCTTCTTATCTTTCATATCTTTTAATTTACTAGCATCTGATCTAAGCCTGGAGATTTTATTTTCTATTCTAATCTTCCATTTAGGTGATGTACTACTTTCTTTTTTGACAGGTCCATTGATCTTATATCCGAGCTCTTGTGTTGTTATTGTTGCTGCACTGTACATTAGTTGGTTTGTTTCTTGCAAATTCTTGGTTGTTATTTCTGCAAGTGCAGCATTGACATCTTTTAATGCCTGAGCAAGTTGTTTTTTGGCAACTGTTTTTAGAGCAGGAAGTCGAACCCTGGTGGTTGTTTGGTTCATGTACTCAGTTATTTTTTGCTTTAGTTCTTGTTGCTTTTCTGTTAAACGGCATTTGGGTTTTTGAGGTGAAGGCAAAGGGGAGGTTGCCTGGTTTTGATTTTGAAATGGTTCAGCAACAGTGGCATCCTCTATTTCCAACACCTCCTCCACCTGCGCCTGAGCAACTGCTTCTGTTGGTGGTAATTCTTCTTCCATATCTTGAGCCTGTGTTGCTCTTTGCAGTTCTTCCAGCTCAACTTCTGTGAATACTTTATTTCTTATTATGAATCTTCTCTGCTCTGCTAGCCTTTATTCTGTGATTTCTGTATCTGGATGCTTCTCTTTCCAAATTTAGTACATTTTCTTTTTAAATAACTTCTTCTAGTTGGACTAGACTTATAATAGCAGATCATTATTTCCTTGTTGGCATTTTTCGTATTTTTTTTTTCAGTTAAGCAATGTTTCTTCCAGTAACCTTGCAGTCTCCAGCCCTTGTTGCTCAACTGAAGATCCTGAGTCCTGTTGCCCACTTGCCACCAGATGTCCAGGGACTCCAGCTCCTGGTGCGGTCCTTGTTGACCCAGGCGACGACCGATCTGGTATAGATTTATTAAAGTTATGTCTCACCATATTGTTGATGGGAGAGGCACTCTTTGTCTGGCTTCTCTGGTGAGACCTGTCCAGTATGGTTGGACCTCTGGCATAGCTCTAACCATTATATTATTATTATTATTATTATTATTATTAGATTTATATACTGCCATTCCTAAAGTGGCCTAGGGCAGTTTACAGTAAAATAAAAAAATACATAACAAAATCAAAAAGCAATTAAAAACAGATTAAAATTACAATTAAAACAAGATATCAATAAAATCCAGACTAAAACGATGGGTCTTAAGACTTTCCTGAAGGCCTTCAAGGAAGACAATCCTCTTATCTCCACAAGGAGCCTGTTCCACAACCTAGGGGTGACAACAGAGAAGGCCCTATTCCAGGTCACCACCAGATGAACTGGTGGCACCCAAGGATGGACCCCTCCTGATGATCTCAATGAGCAGTGGGGATCTTGTAGAGAAAAACACTCCCTCAGGTAACTCGGACCTAAGCCATTCAGGGCTTTAAAGGCAATAACCAGCACTTGGTACTTTGCCTGGAAGCATATCAGCAGCCAGTGCAACTGTTCGAGAACAGGCATAATGTGGTCTCTCCGAGATACCCCAGAGACCAATCTGGTGACTGCATTTTGAACTAACTGAAGTTTCTGAACTACATACAAAGGCAGCCCTACATAGAACACATTGCAGTAATCCAACCTGGATGTAAGCAGCTGGTGAGCCTGTTTTCAGGTCATTCTTCTCAAGAAACAGATAGAGTTGTCGAATCAGTCGTAGCTGGTAAAAAGCACTCCTGGCCACAGCCTCAACCTGAGGTCCAAGAGCATTCCCAATCTATGAATCTGTTCTTTCTGGGGGAGTGTAACCTTGTCCAGAACAGGTGTTCTATCCTCTCTTGCAGATTACAACCCCCAACAATAAGCACCTCTGTCTTGCTTGGATTCAGCTTCAGTTTATAATCCCTCATCCAGCCCATTACTGCCTGTAGGGAGGCATTTAAGCCTTTTCCTTATATTGATGGCAAGGAGAGAGATTTTGTGTGTCATCAGCATATTGATAACACCTAGCACCAAATCCCTTGATGACCTTACCCAGCAGTTTCATGTAGATGTTAAAAACCATTGGTGACAGAATGGAGCCCTGGGGGACTCCATATAGAAGCTCCCATTTTGAAGAGCAGCTGTCACCAATTGCCACCATCTGAAATCTACCCAAGAGATAGGAGCTGGACCACTGTAAAACAGTGCCTCCTTAGGGCTGGATTAAGCTAGTGTGGGGCCTGTAGCATATGTTATAAAGGGGCCCTAAATTTTAAAAAAATGCACATAAATTTTAAAACATAAATTGTTTACTTGCATAGTAAAGTAATTCAATTTTTTCATTTGCTATATTTTGGAGTATGGGGGACCAAGCAACAAACTCACACTTACTACTACAACAGTGAACCTTTATATACCGTTTTCCAATCAAAATTCTCAAAGTGGTTTACATAGAAAAATAAAGAGTGGATAGATGATTCTCTGTCTCCAAAGGGCTCACACTCTAAAAATAAAAATGTGGTAGGCACCAGCAATATCCACTGGACAGATGCTGTGCTGGACCTTCGCTTAAAAGGCACATTTAGCAGAAAAGGGATATTTTATCTAATATAGACCAGATAAAACAGGTAAAGTTTTTACTTTAATTCCCAGTTGGAAGATTGGCATGTGGGGCCCTCGAAAATGCGGGGCCCATAGCAAATGCTACATTTGCTATTACGTTAATCCGCCATAGTGCCTCCTATCCCCCAATCCCTCAGGCAATCCAGAAGGATACCATGGTTGATGGTATTGAACGCCACTGAGAGATCCAAAAGAACCAGCAGAGTCACATTCCCTCTATCAATTCCCTGGCAAAGGTCATCTGTCAGGCTGACCAAGGCTGCTTCAATCCCGTAGCTTGCTCTAAAGCCAGTTTAAAATAGGTCTAGATAATTGGTTTCCTCCAAAACTGCTTGGAGCTGATCAGCCACCATCCTCTCAGTCATCTTACCCAACCATGGGAGGATAGAGACTGGCCATAATTATCCATCACCAGGGTGTCCAAAGTGGGCTTTTTAAGAAGGGGTCTGACCACCACCTCCTTTAGACAAGATGGCTTTCCCCTAGTGAGATATTAATGATATCAATCATCCCAGCTCCAACAACCTCCCTGCAAGACTGATCCATCATGGCATGGATCCAAAGAACAGATGATAGGCCACACTGCTCCAAGCAGCTTGTCCACATCCTCAGGAGTCACAAACTGAATCTGATTCAATCAAATATTACAAGAGGGATTGCCAGACACCCCCAACTGGCCCTGCAGAAATATTAGAGTCCAGATTAGCCCGAATGCGGGAGATTTTATTTGCAAAGAACTCATTAAATGTGTCACAATGAGACATTGTTTCCAGAAACAGATTTGAAACAGATTTTGGTATGTATTTTGCACAAAAAGCTACAAATTGCACATATTTTGCACAAAAAGCTACAAATTGTACATATTTTCTACTTAAGAAACAAATTTCAAGTAAGATGAGGTGACAGATTTCCTCTTGAAACCAAATTTATCCTTACAAAGGAAAACCGAATTCCACATGCTACTTTTTTTAAAAGCATGTATATTCAATACAAAACAAAGCATACAAAATTTAGGATATGTCTGGAAAATGATTGGCCTATGCAGCCTAAAAAATGTTAGAATTGATCTGACCTGACAGAAAAAGTCTCAGAAGGCCTGATACGGCCCCTCAAAATTGTTGGGTCATCTTGGAAACTCAACATTTCCTGATATTCTTGTCAGACCCAAATTAAATGGCCCATGTGCTGCCTCTCAGCTAAGAGGAAATGTGCAGGCCATTTAACTTTTAAATAACCCACATAGTGCCTCTCAGCCGGGGTTCCAATAATTAGGGGCTCCTTGCTGTTGTGTCTGAACTCATGCTGATAGTGCCTAACAGTGGGCATATTGGGTCTGACATGACTGTCAGGGTGACACGACTGCACAGCAATAGAAAATATACAGAAACTTTTCTATAATAGAGTGCATAATATTTGTGGATGCAGAATTGGAGCAGAATTCGCTTGCTTTCGGAATTTCCTCTGTTCTGATGCATGACTCTCTAATAAAAAGTATGCTCTAATTTTCACATATTATCTATATATCTAAGGGACAAAAGAGATGTGATGTGGCAGCCATCCATATATCTGTCCTGGACACATATAAAGTGGGGACAGAGGAATCTACTCTTTGAAAAAAAGAAGAATGAGGAATAAAAACCTACCTCCTGCCTGCCTCACCTATCAAGTTTTTTTTATGCCTTACTACATTGAACTGTTTTAATCAGTTTTCTTCCAGACCAGCTTCGGTTATTGAAAGTAAGTCAAACTAGGAGAAAATTGCATACAACAATGGAGCACAGTGACATGGGGGTGTAGCTCAGTGGTAGAGCATCTGCTGTGCAAACAAAAAGTCCCAGGTTCAATTCCTGGCATCTCCAGGTAGGTCTAGGAGAGCCTCCTGCCTGACACTTTGCAGAACTGCTCAGTGTAACCATACTGAGCTAGATGGACCAATGGTTCCTATATCCTTCCTATAATCTTATAAGACAGAGGGGAGTTGCTCCCCTCCTCCATGCCCTCATTTTCATGTGAAAAAATAGGCTCTCAGACTGCCCTGCTTTATGCATGAATGAGGCAGACATGTAGATGAAATGCACATGGTTGCCCCAACATGTCTAATCTGACCTTAAATATAATGGCTTGGAGCTAAAGATGCCCTTCTGTGAGCCAAAAGTCTCTCCTAATCACAGCAGAGCTCTTTCTGACATAGCACAAGAGTGTTGCTTGAGAACAGTGGCCCCAAATCCAGAAGAGTTCCTCCATATGTGCAAACCTTTCCATAAATATATTCAGAAACTTTTGTATGGCTCACTAGAGTTTATACGCCACAGTCTCTATGTTCCTTATTTATCAGTCTTTTATACTGTAATGTATAACCCAAACACAGTGTGGTTTAGCACTGTGAGAAGTCTTTCATGAATGCTCACATAAGAGTTCATGGAGCAGCACAATTCATTGGATTCCAGTCAATTTTAGAGGGGTATCAATGAAGCATTCTTACCGTAGGAGCATAGGAAGCTGCCTGATACTGAACAAGACCATTGTCCATCTTGCTCAGGACTGTCTACACCAGGGATTCTCAGCGCTGGGTCCCCAGATGTTATTGAACCTCAACTCCCAGAATCCCCAACCAAAGGCTACTGGGGCTGGGGACTATGGGAGTTGAAGTCCAAGAACATCTGGGGACCCAACGTTGAGAATCCCTGGTCTACACTGATTGGAAGTAGTTATCCAAGGACTCAGGCAAGAGACTCTCCCAGCCCTACCTGGAGATGCCAGGGACTGAATCTGAAACCTCCTGCATGCAAGCAGATGCTCTACCACTGAGATATAGCCCCATCCCCAAAGGGGAATATCTTACAGCAGATAGATGTAGCATGCATCCAAATGCAATCCCTTGGGGACAATCCCTTGGTTTGCTGCCACAAGACTGGTTCTTCACCCCAAGCTTTGACTATTCTTATGTGCTGGACACACGCTCTGTTAGAAAAAACAAGGAGACGAGTCTCACAGTCAGTGAGACCCACTTTTGTGGGGAGAACCGGCTAAGTCCGCTCTTCCTGCAGACAAGCAGGGTGGGAACCCTGGGTGGCCGGATTGGCCGCCCACGTGACTGCCAGCTCCTTAATGGAGCTGGCGGGGTCTGGGGAGTTCAGGGGCCGTGCAGCCCCCAGAAGCTCTAGTATGCCCTGTGCGAGTGTGCAGAGCATACTAGGGAGACCCCCGAGCCGGAAGGCTGCTTTTCAGCCTCCTGCTGGGGGTCTACTCATGAGTAGCCATGGCTCCGCAAACCCAGTTTAAGGGACGGGCTACTTGAGCGGGTTATCCGCTCAAGAACCACCAGGCTTGCAGCCGAGCCCGGTGGTTCACACGGTTGCAGGAAATTGGGCTAGCGGAGGCTAGGCCAGTGTTCTACAGTCGTGTGAATAGCCTCAAGGTCTGCATAATTTAGCTCTTATTTATGTCCCTGAACTTGACCAGTGTCATTCTTGGGCAAGATGACAAAGTAGGTAGTGGTGACACAGCACCAGTAACTGCTAGAGATATTATTTTATTTAATAATAAAGGGGTCCCCTGGTGGCGCAGTGGTAAAACTGCCGCCTGTAACCAGAAGGTTACAAGTTCGATCCTGACCAGGGGCTCAAGGTTGACTCAGCCTTCCATCCTTCCGAGGTCAGTAAAATGAGTACCCAGAATGTTGGGGGCAATATGCTAAATCATTGTAAATCGCTTAGAGAGCTTCCAGCTATATAGAGCGGTATATATAAATGTAAGTGCTAATAAGACTGTATACTGCCCACTACCCAAGTCTCTAGGCAGTTTACAGCATAAAATAGTTATTTCCTTACTTCATATCAGTCTGGCTCCAGGCCCAGTTCTGAGACCAATACTGCTGTGCTTGCTAGGCGGATAAGCAACAGGGAGGGATAAACAAGGAGAGTGTTACCCTGTTGTTTCTTCTTGGCATCACTGACCGTAATATTTTCTGGGTGATCTGATGAGGTGAGGAGTACCACTATACAGTGGTTCCACACCAACCTGTCAGGTAAGGAATGGGCCACCATGAGAGTATTATACCTGGGACCCTCATTGGCTCCCAATTTGTTTCCAAGCCCTACTCAAAGTGCTGCTTAGGGGTGTGCACAGAAGTTTTTTTTTTAAGGTGCCCTCTCAATGCCAATAAAAATACCCTTAAAGGGGGGTTTAGAGGAAGTGAAACATTTAAAAATTACACATGCCTTCAGCATTTTTTGAAACACCTGTACATATTTTCATGTCCTAATGACTCGAGAATATCTTGATTTATTTAACATATTTTTATACCACCCCAAACTTACATTTCTGGGCAGTTTACAACAAAATAAAAACAGAAAAAGTAAAACATTAGTTAAAACAAAACAAAAAAGTTTAAAACATTACAACAATCTAAAAAATTTAAAACAATATTTTAAAACAGCATTAAAACCATTAAAACAATATTAATTGGAAAAGAACCGCGAAAAGGGTCTTGCAACATACTGCTGTTCCACAGAAAGAATGTAATGTTCCCTTTTTAAGTAATGCAGATTCATTCCAACTTCTGCACATGCAAAATGAGTAACAACAAAGCAGTTGCATAATGGCATGGAACTTTCATTGGAGCAAGGAAACAGATTCCACTTTCCAGTTCCCAGGAGACTACAGTTTAACAAAACACTGTTGTGAATGAAATGGAACACTTTGTGCTTCTTCAAAGGATAACTGGATATGTTTAGCCTGGAGAAGACCGCGAGGGGATATGATGGCACACTTCCAGTACCGAAATGGTGGTCACATAAAAGAGGGCAAAGACCTGTTCCCTGTGGTCCTAGAGCAGGAATTCTCAACGTTTGGGTCCCCAGATGTAATTGGACTTCAACTCCCATAATTCCCAACCAAAGGCCACAGGGGCTGGGGATTATGGGAGTTGAAGTCCAATAACATCTGGGGACCCACACGTTGAGAAACCCTGTCCTAGAGGACAGGACTAGATTGAATTGACTTAAATGACAGGGCAATACAGTTCTGTTGCATATTAAAAGAAACTTTTAAATTAAAAAACCACAGTAACAATGAAACCAATTACTGGGAGCGTGGGGTGTGTGGGAGTTCTTCAAGTGGGAGTCCATCTGTTGATGAGGCATTAGTTCTGGATTAAGTGAAAGGCTGGACTATATGTAGTGGCGTAGCTAAGGGAGGGGGCTCTGTGTTCGCCCCCTCCCTGGCGAAACAGCTTGGGTTTCTTGTGTATGCGTGCGCCAGCAATGCCTCTGCATTTGATGTCCCATGAAAGGCGGCGCAGTCTGAGCCCCGGGTGCACCACACGGGCATTCCGGAGCTTGTCTGTGACTTCTGCTGCGCAGTAAGCAGTCAAGACTCCCCAGCCATGGTGCTCTCACTCTCCGCCTTGCTCTGAGCAACCTACCACCAGCCTGGTTGACTGCTTGAAACTTGCATCGCTCCCAAGCTCCTGCTCTTCAGCTCCACCAGAGCTTCTTCTTCAGCTGAAGTCTCACCGCTCTCAGGCCTCTGACCCTGGTAATATGCTGCATCCACAAGCCTTGGATCCCTCTTTCCTTCCTCCTCCTTCCCCTCCCTCTTCCCCCTACTAACTCTTGATGCCAACCATACCGCTCCTGTACCTTCCTTACCTCCCCCCGCTTCCATCTATATCTGAATTATGTAAGACTTTAGGAAGATTGAGTACACACACATATGATAGTTAGGAACACTGGGGTTAATGTTGTTGCTAGCTATGATTGAAATATTGTTAGTAGTACTGATTGATTGTTCGGTTTTCTGCTCAGTTAGATTGATGCTGTTATTCTTTTATACTCAGTAAAGCCCATTGAATCATTTAGGAGTGTTTTGGGTCTTCTTTCTACCTTCATGTCCAGACTATAAAGGCTCACTGTATAAAAGAACTGGTCATTTTGTGACACTGATGAAACAAGCCTAATTTCATATGCTAGCTCCAGAGCTTATCTGGTATACAAATCAGGCTTGGTTCACAACACTATGCAAACTCTCCAGAGTTTATTCCCAGCCATGCTCATTGCTGCTGGGTGTGTGTTTAGTTCACTCTCTCATGAGCAGCCAGCAGTGAACATGGCTGGGGAATCAGGGCCAGCTGGAGTTGGGAGTAGGGGAGAGGCAAGGGACTAGTCAGATGGCTCCCAGGAGCTGGGCAACTTGGGTTCTTTGAACCCATCCACCCTATTATCGCTCTGCTCCTGATTATATGGCCTATAAGTTCCACTCTGTCTCTGGCTGACAGCTATGTCTGCTTGTTATGAACAGTCTATAACATATAACCAGAGGTACCAACTCAGAAGCATGATGAAATATAGGCCTGTGTCTGATTTATTTTAAGAGTTCAATTCAATGTCTGAACTGGAGGTGAATCTCATGACTGCCTGGTCAATGATTTGTAGAGGCAGGAGGAATGTAGCATTGTGTTGCTAAAATGGATATTCAGGGAACACAAAGGCTTTGGCCTGAGCTTTCATATGATAAAAATGTGACTCACTATGTCTGTGGAAGAGTTTGCCCGACCTGTTGAGTTCCTCCTTCCATTGTCAGTGATGGCCCTGCAATGCTCACGTGATTAGCACAATTACTGTAGCCAAATGGATACCGAGAAAATACTTGTAGGCTTTAAGTATTTTCTCACTGATGATTCTGTCCTAGCCAAATTGTATTGAATGTCCCACACATGCAAATATTCTCTTGTTTTCAATTACAAGAAAAACACTGGATAAAGGTACATAAGAAATAGTGGAATGATTGTCTCACACCTAATAGGACCAATTCCCTTACTAACTCTGAATTTTAACACCTCTCGGGGAAAGATGCAATTTGCAGCATCTTGGATGCAGATTTCCCCCCCTCCCTTCCTGAACGCGCAGTTTACAGGAGATGAGAGTCAAATCTCTCTCTGGACTAGCTGATATCCTGAATAATTAAGATTTTGTTCAGAAGGTAACAGTGAATTATCACCTCTTGGACGCACAGGAAAAGAGGAGATTTTTGAATAGATCCTATTCAAGGATCAAAGAGAAAATGACTATAAGAATGAGGCTTTTGAGACAGAGAGTTCAGCATTCTTGTGCCTACAACAAGATCTGCTCACACGCTTTCCCAGAGTTTGCTGCCCAGCCGCGGGGCTAAGCAGGAACTCTGCCCGTGCTCAGAGGCTATGACTCACTGCGCAGTGAGAAGTCAAGGCTCCCCAGCCATGGAGCTCTCAGCTATGATCTGAAGCAATTGCACAACTCCTGTCTCCGCCAGTGCCTCACTGCTTCAGCTAAAGTGATTTGTCTCTCTCCAGCCTCTGATCCTGGTAATATGCTGCTTGGAATCCCCTCATCCCTTCCTCTTTTACTGCTCCCTTCTCCGTCCCCCCCCTTCTTCCCTTCTACTAATCTCCCCAAAACCATGCCAGCCCCTCCTTTCTTTTCTGCCTATATCTGAAATGTATTAGAATCTAGGAAAATTTAATTACACACACATAATTTAGTTAGGCACACAATGAATATTGGTACTGGTTAGGATGTTCTGTTTAAATACTGTTGCTAAAATTGATAGAGGGTTCTGCTTTCTGCTTTGCTAGACTATGTTGTTAGTCTTTATACTCAATAAAGCCCATTGAATCCTTCTGAGTAGTTTGATCTCCTTTCCTTCATCGCTTCCAGATCATACGTGGTCATCAATATAAAAGAACTTGATCCAGACCTGTTTTATATACTAGCTAATGAGCATGTTTAGTATATAGATCAGGCCTGGTCTGTAACATGCTTCTCTCCTTATCTCTATGGACCAACTGAACAATATAGCAAGCTGAGTTGCATGTCTAATTTGACCCTTGTTCAGAGAGAAGACTACTAGCTAGCTTGCTGGTGGCATTCTGGTGAAGCACTGTGTCTTGGAGAAATGTATCAGGCAGAAATTAAGCAGATGCATCTCTAGCAAGTTATTCTGGAGGCTGTCCCTGTTGAATTTCTGCCTAGCATCATTTCACTGCCCACTGTTATGCTGAAAGACCAAGGCAAAGCATGGGGGAATGAACCCAAATTTGTAAACCCAAGATAATATACAGGACTATACAAAGTAATTACTGCTTACATGGTACAAAAGTTGAGGAGACCTCTTCACTTGCAATGTCCATACCTTTTTGGAGCACAGATGAAAATTATGATGACAATGCTCAATCTCAAACTACAGGGCTCTTAAATATGATGGGTTGGCATATTCTAGAATCTAGCAATCCATGACTCCTCTGGGAAAATATTTTAAATGATGAATCAATCTGATTCATCAGATTCAGAGAAAAGGATGAGAATTCACATTTTGCAAGTTTCAACTCGAAACCCATAAGAAAAATTGCCAACCAACCATATTTCTGTACTCTGGAGGAAGCCTAGAGGCCCCAATGGTCAGATAACCAGACAATACAGCTGTCATTTCCAAGAACAAATTTATCATTTTTTGAAAACAATGTATTTGTTGGTGTGTGCAATTGCTGGTATCAGGATACATACAGGTTATACTAATGATCATATAGAACTCATGCTGATACAAATGGCTACATGGGAACTAGCTTCTTTAAATTCTTATTTTTCATTGAACCTCCCGCTTGTATTAACAATTCTACCTGAATCTGAGATCTTTACTGGTGTATGTGCATTCTGGCTAGAAACAAGAAGTTACAATACAACCACTCCTATGGATACCCAAATGCAATTTAATACCATTTACAGAATGCTATGTTATACAGAGAAATACTTAAACACAACACTGTATATCAGAAATAGAGATGGAGGCCACATACAAATTGGGGAAGATCAAAATATGAGCTCCCCAGTTCAAATAGTCTTGCTCTCATATGAGCTGAGCCCAAATTCCCAGGGCACCAAATCCTGGGGGTGGTGTGTGCTGTTGCAGGCACTGCCACCACAGTGAATAGGAAGAGAAACTAGGGATGTGCATGGGTCCGGACTGGCATGGGGGGGGGTCTACCTTTAAGGGTATGCATGCTACTATTACGGCTTCTTCTGGGCAATGACGGGAGAAGGGGCGGCAGCGAGGAACGCTGCCACCCCAAAAACTACAATTTTAAACGCAGCGCCGGAGGGGGAAGAGCGGCGGGAGGGGTAAGTTCTACCCCACGCCCTTAAAGGTAGACCCCCCCCCCTCAGTGCTGGACCACCGGACCGGTCCGTTTCCGAACCGGTTCGGAGGCCTCCAACATGGCCTCCGGACTGGTTCGTGCACATCACTAAGAGAAACATAGGAAACTGCCTTATACTAAATCAGACCATTGGTCCATCTAGTTTGGTATTGTCTACCAGGTCGATATAAAAGAGAGCAGCAATGGATTCAAAGTTCTTTTTGAAAATGGACTAGAGCCAAAAGTATGTGCTAAAACACAAGTGCAATAGTCCGAATATGATGGCTATGCACCGTGCACTTGTGTGGTGCATTGTGGGATTTCTAGAGGCCGGGATGATGCATTCCAACCCCCGTACCTCTGCCTGTGGTAGCTGTGGATCATCTGGGCATGTGATTCGTGCGCCCAGAAGTTTCACGATGCTTGTCTGCAGGGAAGGCGAGCTTCTGCTACATTCCCTGCTCTCATACTTCCTGCTCTCAAGCCCTCTCATTCAATTGTGAGAAAGGGTTCAAAGGACTCGATGGCTTTCTGCAAGAAGAACACACCTAAGTTCCATGGGCTTGCACGTTCTCCCTCCTGTCTCATTCTCTCTTACACTTGAGAGATTTAAAACTTCTTCTTTCACTATGAGCTGTTCCAAAAATTCTCATTCTACAAACATGGAGAATTGTGGCTTATTCAAACCACAGTAAGGGAACAAACCAGGAACTGAAACAGCAGTTCGATGCTGGTTTGTTTTATTTAACTGTGGTTTGAGTTTTACTTAACTGTGATTTGAAGCCACAATCCCCCAAGTTCATATGCCACAGGGAATTTTGATTTACTCATACTCATACTGAAAGAGGAAGCTTTAAACCTCCTCTTGAGCACAAGAGAGGGGAGAGTGGGCAGCACACATAGCTGTGGCTCATTCTCACAGCAGAAAACTAGGTCTTAATGTGCACAAGTGAAGAGGGTTGCACCACAAATCCAAGAAGAACAGAGTGGTCACTGCTTGTTAAATTATTTTGAGCCAAGCAATATTTTAAGCTTTTCAAGTCCCAAGCCTAGACACTTTTCAAATTTTCATAGTAGAGCAAATAGTTGGTTTAAAGTTATGCATGGTTAAAGAATACCGGGGTTGGATGAAGATGTCAGATCAATGTAGTATGTTTGTTCTGTATGCACAATATTAGCTTTTTCAATCAATCAATCTTTATTTTGGTCTTTGACCAGCATAAGATAAAGCATTAAAAGAGTGGCATTAAAAGCAGTCTATGCCCGAAAAAAGCAGGAACTGTAACATTAAAACTAAGAATTATAGAAGTTTATAAAAATTAATTAAAATATGAGAAAATAAATGTATGAAGGCTAAGAAGTTTGAAACTATAAGCATAAGATTAAAATCTACAAGAAGCTATAAAAGAGTTAAGATTAGAATTAAAATTTGATCAAAACAAGAGAAAATGAAAACGGTATAACGGGGCAGCAGAGGTGGCAGTGCAGGTATGAACTATGTTGGGCCTAATTAGTTCTTGATGGAGATCAGATCCTGGCGGATCTGCACGCTTCCATGCAGAACTTGTCAACACTGCGTGTTGAGAAACATAGAACTGGCTTGTGTGGTCTGGCAACTTTGTAAAGTAGCAGGAGGAAGTGGGTATTGTGGATGTCTCTATAGAATAAGCAGCCTAAGAGAATGTGCTCAGTGGTTTCAACTTGCCCAGCATCACAGGGGCACAGACATTCTAGGAAGGGGTCTTATACCTTCCATCAAACACATCTGAAGGAAGGGCATTGCATCAAACCAGGGTGAAGGCTCTTCTGTGGTTAGGGGTCTCTAGCCGTGTTAGATATGCAGCAGTTGCCACTATATACCTTAGACTTTCAGAGACAGGTAGGTTAGGCATCCTACCCAGGTCAGTTTGGCACTTTATGTCCATTATGTGCTGTTTTGAGAAGTGTTCTGGCCTGCTCATAACCCAGGGAAAGTGGTTGGGGGCGGGGGAGAGTGTGAGTGATGCTAGTTTCACCAACAGGGTTTGCTTCCTGGTGGAATGGTATCCATCCTCCATTGTTAAGGGGCTAGGCCTGTTGAGAAGGGGAGCCAGCCAGAAGGGTATGGATAGCCATATTCTGGCCTCTACTTGCACCACGCCTGCATCCAGTCATAAAGCAGCATTGGAGACAGAGCAGGGTACCTGGAATACTGCTATTAGGAATTGTGACTGGATGAGCTCCAGAGGGGCAATGTTGGCAAAAGGGCCCAGATGGGCTCCTTCAAGAAGTTGGGCCAGCAGCTTAGATTCAAATAGTTTAAGGGCTGCAGGTATGTAATAACCTCCATCTGACCAGAAGACTTTTAAGCTGGCAGCAAAATGCTCCTCTGGGCATTTTGGCAACAGAACTGCCATGGGACTTCCTGGTGCCAAATGCATGAAAGACCACCCCCAAGTATTTGAAGCATACCACCTGCTTGATTGTGTTCCCATCTATGCACCAGGAGTGTGCATTTAGTCTCCTGGCAAAGGCCAGGATTTTGGTTTTATGGTTGTTTATTTCCAAAAGGTCCTCTTTACAATATCAAGTGAGGGTCCCCAAGTACTCTTCTTAGACCAATGGGGGTCCTAGAGAAGATTGCCACATCATCTGTGTAAAGCAGGATGGAGATGTGTTTCTCTTCCAGTTGGGGGAGATGAAAGTCTAAGTTGTGAAAGAGGCTTTCAGTTTTGCCCACAATTTGGTTTGTGAGATGGAGCTGAATGCAGACTTGAGATCTAAGGCAGCAGCATATAGGGAGACTGTGTTGTGGGTGGAAGTTAGACGCTGGAGTACTTGGCACTGGTCAATGGTAGATTGTCCCTCATTAAGTCTAGCCTGCTCTTCTGTGCCAAGGTTTTCTTATTCCAGTCAGTCTCTTAGTAGAGCTTGCCTATTTTGCTGAGCAGGCTGTTGGGTCCATAGTGTGCTGGGTCATCCCTTCTACCTTTTTTTGAAGATGGGAACAATAACTGCTAGTCCCCCAGCCCCTAGAGATGTGACCGTGCTTGTCAATAAATGGCCAGAATGGAAGCTCACCAAGCTGTTATTTTTGATTAGCTCATTGGGTTTAGATCCATCTCCAGGAGCCTTTCCAGGTCTTAGTTGGAGATCAGATCCTTGATTAGCTTTACTAGGTACATTAAAGAGTGTTCTGATTTGTATTTGATAAATAAATGTTCTAGATATTTCAATATTTGTGCAGTTGCATGAATCAGTTAATTATGTAATACTCAAGAGAATGTGTGATATTTGTCAGGAGTATCTAATATCTCAAAACTATATGAACATTATAAAGTATTTTTCCTGTAAAATCAGGAACAACAATGTCAGGCCTCAACAGCACAATTTGCCTCAACAGCAAAATTAAAAGAGTTTTTGCCTTAAAATATGCAAGGCTATCAACTGCTGATTGTTTTGGCAATAAAAACAAAAACTATGGCAACTTAAGAAAAAATTCAAATAATTGTTGGCAGCTTAGTAACATACATGCAAACTCAAATACCTCAGAGCTTTAGCTTGTATAGAATATGCAGTGACAGGAAATACAATGTAAATGTTATGATGGCAGAAGTATATTGCTAGCTACAATACATACAGTATAAAAACATGCCTTAACAGGCAATTAGTTATTACAAACACAGTACCTATTATGTGCCATATAACACTTAACATTGACCTGGCCCTATCCAAATTGCTTCCCTCAAGTGAGAAATACATTTCTAATCAAAGATAACAAGCTGCTGATAAAAACCGCCACTGTAGTAGCCACTTAGTGGCTATAAACTGAGCTTTTAAATTTAGTCGGAAAACCAGTGGAAAAGTTGTTATACAGTCTGGAAGAGTCTCCTTGAAACAGTGATGAGAAATAGTCTATCTTCCAGATAGCACTGGATAAAAATTTCCAGTTCTACCTTGCAACTTCTATCCTGATGTTTAACATGCATGTTTCTCTCTGTATGATATTGAGGTCCCTCCCTGTCTTCTTTCAAGACATCAGAAAAAGTCTAACTTAACTGTTGGAAGGACTTTGTACATCTCTACACCTCAAAATTTGCCTTTTGGAAATTTCTGTACATAGGTTTTACTTAATCACAGGGTCTGACTAATCCAGCGATCTTTACTATTTTTCAAGCAGGGGCCCATTTGGCAAAAAACCTTCAGTGTGAGCCATTTAACTCTGCACATATTAGTGCACTTTTCTCAGTGTCAGGAAGGCCTTTTAAGAGAGGTGGAGCCCGCTCTTAAGAGCTCCTTGGGGAAGGCACTGGGAAGAGCTAACCTCCCCAGCACTGATAGGAACCTAGGAAGCTGCCTTATACCAAGTCAGACCATTAGTCCTTCTAGCTCAGTATTGTTTACACAGACTGGTAGCAGCTTCTCCCAGGTTGCAGGCAGGAGTCCCTCTCAGTCTTATCTTGGAGATACCAAGGAGGGAACCTGGAATCTTCTGCATGTAAGCATGCAGATGTTCTTCGCAGAGCAGCCCCATCCCCTATGGGGAATCTCGTACAGTGCTCATATATAGTCTCCCATTCAAATGCAAACCAGGATGGACCCTGCTTAGCAAGGAGTACAATTCATACTTGCTACCACAGGATCAGCTCTCCTCCCTGGGCACGCCTTCCAAGTAAAGACAATGTAGGGGCTAAAAAGAAGATTCAGTTTCCCTTAAAGAAGCTCCCCAAGCACTGGTCAGAGCACAGCACTACACAGTAGGATTGATCATGGCTGCATGGTGCTCGGGGCCTGGGCCGAGTATTGAGCTTTGGCCAAAGCTTTTCACACAGTTCTTCAGAGTGCCACACTGAGAGTCGATGGGAGCTGCCACTGGCTCCTGGACTTTACAATAAATACTGGACTGATAACTGTACTTGAGGATTGAGAAAAGCGTTTCCCTAAGTAAACCACTCCAGGTGGTTCATTGTAGGGGTGTGCACAAATGGTTAGCCATCTAAGCAGTTCGCCTCGAACCAGGATGATTCGGTGGATCAATCATAAATCAAACTGGGGGGGGGCGGGGCGGTTCGGTCCACTATTGAACCAGCCCAAGCCTGGCTTGGCAGCGAAGGGGCAGCCAGGAGGGATTGACGAGGAAGGTAGAAAGGTCCTTACCTGGCTGGAGCAGCTGCCAGCACCGCCACTTGTCCACCCCCGCACAGCCCCAAGTGCACACGAAGCTTGGTTCAGGAAGCCACCCGCGTGGCGGCGGGTCAGTTATACCCTCTGCATATGTGAGGAGGCTGAAAATGGGCCTCCACCACTGCATGGGCGGCTTCCTAAACAAAACTTTGTGCATGTTTGGTGCCGGGCTGGGGAGCGGGGGGAGTGGCAGCGCTGGCAGCCACACCAGCCTAGTAAATACCTTTCTACCTCTCTTGCCGCCCCTGCCCGGCTGCCCCTTAACATATCCTGAATGCCCACTCCTTTTCTTGTAAAGGGGGAATCCTCACTGGATTCCCCTTTACAAGTATTAGCCAGCTGATTAGTCGACCGAACCAGTTCATCAGCACACATTTCAGCTCCAATTCTATTTGGAACAGAAATGTGATTTCTGGTTTGTGCACACCCCTAGTTCATTGCTATCTCCCATTACATGTGGTAGGGCTTCCCTTGCTGAAAGTATCCAGACCTAGCTGTTTATTGACAATTTTCTGCTTTATCTATAGAGAACACAGATATGTAAGCAGGGTCTTCTCCCAACCTACATTTGGTTATTTCAACATATGAAAGGAGCATTCATTTGTACATTTTTTACACAACTAGGCACCACTTCATGCAACTGGAAACCTGGAAAAGGCTGATTGTGCAGAGACATCCTGTGGACATAAACCTGTAGGTGAATAGGTCCATTTCAGATGCTGAAAGCAACATGTGTAAATTGGAGGCAGAAGTTGGGGGTGAAGTCTACTGCTGTGATGCTATCCTTTTTCTCTGCCTACACACATTCTGAGGTTTCATAATGCTGAACTCCAGAGATGTTCCACATTATGTGGAACTTGAGAGATGAATGCAGAACTTCAGTTAAAGGGAAGAAACCTTTTGCTTCCTTTTATGTGTTCTGTGATTTCTTTTTGTACTCTTGACCAATACTCTCTTTGCTTTAATTGCATATTTCATCTTGCTCTCTTAATTTGTGTGCTCTTATCTCACACTTCCTCTTTCAGTGTTCCAAGTTCGGGGGTAATGCTGAGTAGATCTCTTTGAATGTGCAATAGTATAGCCAAGACATGTGTGATCTGTCATTAGGAGTGAAATTTCTGAAATAATTATTAGACAATTATTAGCATTTGAAGCTCAATGAGAGCTTTCCAAGTTTTTGGAGGATCTTCTCCAGCATTCATTACCACATCTAATAAGCTATTAGGGATGTACAAACTGGTTCAAATTTGAACTGGCTCGGTTCGATGGTTCGAATTCGAACTGAACCAGCCATTAGGTTCAAGCTGCCAGTTTGAATTCTCACCAAACTGGGGGGTTCAATTTGAACTGGTTTGAACCTCCCAAGGTGGGTGGGGTGGTAGCTGGCACCCATGGGTGCCTAACACCCAACCCCCAAAGCAATCAGACACTCCTACAATTTTTTCAATTATTTTTTTTTCATAGGGTATAATGGGTCATGAACCAGTCCATTATTTCCTATTGTGGAGCACCAAGGGGTGCCAAACCTCGAAGCAATTGGACACTCCTACAATTTTTTTATGAATTTTTGAAATATTTTTAATTATTTTTCTCATAGGGTATAATGGGACTCAAATCAGCCCATTATCCCCTATTGTGGAGCACCTAGGTATCCCCTATTGTGGAGCACCTAGGGGCACAAAAGTGGGGTGGGTGATAGCAAATGAGAGTGGATTCATGGTTTGTCATTGAAAATCTCATATGCTACCCAAGAATCTACACCTCAAAAACAACAAAACCCTGTACTGCATGGGTTAGCAACCCATGCGGGTGGTTGGCACTCTCTGTGCACTACACCATCACTCTCTCTGGGCCACCCCAGTGCCCCCCAAGGTGCAGTTATGGGGCTGCTGAAAGCTCCATTCTTCCCTATGGAGAAAAACCTTAAAGATGCATAAACTTCAAAAATCACTAAAAAATCACCCCTTTGCCCAATTCCTTTGAAATAATTCTGATAGCTTCCTTGCCCCCCTTGGGAACTACCACCCACCACACTCCACCCTAGGCCACCCCTTTCCTCCCAACGTGAAGCTATATATTTGCTGGAATCCTCATTATTCCCTATGAGGAATTCAAAAATACTTTTAAAATTCACCAATAATTGGAGGAGTGTCTGATTGCCTTGGGGTTTGGTGGGTCGTAGGCACACAGGGGTGCCTACCACCCACCCCACTTTTGTGCCCTTAGGTGCTCAAATTCAAACCGAATGGGGGAGGGGTTTTTTTGAGCAAAACCAAAAACGAACCACGCCCTCCCGCTTCGAATTCGAACCAAACCAGGCAAACCAGTTTTGTGCACATCCCTATAAACTATTTGGAAGGGTAAAAATAAAACTGGAAAGGGCTCAGGTCCAGCTGGTCTAATCTCTGCCCAAAAGTCAAGTCCTCCTATAATGAAGACTGTGCAGCTTAACCTTGCAGTTCAGGTCACAGTGGTACCACAAGCAGAGACTACCAGTAGCCTTTTACAAGTTATATCCATTCAGAACTTTGAGAAGGAGTGTGTTCCACAACCCAAAGGCAACTACAGAAAAGGCTCACCCCTGAGTCACCACCAGATGAGTCATTAGTAACCGCAAATGAGCCTCCTCTAATGATCTTAGTTGGCAGTGGGGTTAATGACAAAGGCTCTTAAATACCCTAGGCTGAAGCTGTTAAGGGCTTATAGGTAATAACCGGAACTTTGTATTTTGTCTGGAAAAATAGCAGCAGCCAATGTAGTTCTTTTAAAACAGGAGTAATAAGGTCTCTTTGGGCTACCTCAGAGACCAACCTGGCTGCTGCATTTTGCACCAACTGTAGCTTCCAGAAAATGTACAGAGGCAGGCTAACATACAGCGCCATTGCAACAGTCAGGCCTGGTGGTTACCAGCATGTGCACCACGATTTTAAGGTGACTTTCTTCCAGAAAAGAATGCAGTTGGCAAATCAGCTTAGGAAGCTTTCTGGCACTGACACAACTTGAGGTATCAGAGAGCAGTTTGGTTGCAGCAGAACTCCCAAACAGCACACTTGTTCTTTCTGGTGGAGTATAACCTCATCCAGAACAGACCAATCTATTCCAGCTTCTGGATTCCTACATTGAGCATCTCAATCTTAATTACATCTTTAGTTTATTCAAACTGAAATACCTCAGTTTGAAAAACTAAAATTTAACAGAAATCCTTTATTTATATTCTCCATTTTTTAAATTGTTAGGTTTATAATGCCCTAACAAAAGACATTAGCACAACCGATCGTAAGTAACAGGCTTCTCAGCGCCTAACACAGCATTTCACTGGCCAGCTAAAGGCAACTCTACATGATCTCTCTCTCTCTCTTGTGCACAAGGATAATCACTCATTCTGCAGCTGTTAAAAAAAAAAAGTGAATTCCATGCTGGGGATTATTCTTAAAACTACTTTACAATTTTCATTTCCCATTTTTTTCCAAACAGAAATCAAAGCCTCTCACAACATTGTTTACAACAATAAAACATGAATGCATCATAATGATATCCCAAAAAGAACAGGGTAAGGTTAAAAAAAAAAAATCAGAGATAAAAATACATCCAAAGCAGAAAAGGGGAAAGGCTTGACCAAAAAAAGGAAGAAAGCCTTTACAAACTATTGAAAAGCCAACAAAGAGGATGCTTGCAAGATCTCCTGAGGGAGAGTATTCCACAAGAAAGATGGCCACCACAAAGAAAGACCTCTCCCATGTAGCTGACCACCACATCTCAGAAGGATGTGACACATGCAGGAAGGCCTCCATGAAAGTTCTTATGGGGATTCATGCAGGAAATGGCAGATTCATGTGGGAGAAGGCAATTCATCAACTATCAAACTATTTAAGTCTTTAATGTTCAAAACAAGCACCTGGAACTGTGCCTGGAAATAGACCAATAGCTAGTGCAGCTGAAGCAAAGAAGATGAAATACGATCCAAATATGACCCAAAGATTACCCATTCGCTTCCGAATTCAATTCAAAGTCCTGGTTCTTACCTTCAAAGCCTTGTGGGGCTTGGCGCCTGTTTACTTACAGAACTGCCTCTCCCATCCAGTTACATCCTGTCCTATTAGATCATTTCAGGTGGCCCTTTTGTCGGTCCCTGATTTTCGAGAGGTTCGGAGTTCTAGGACCCACGAAAGGGCTTTTTCGGTTGCTGCCCCACTTCTTCGGAATTCTCTTCCCCTTCAGATTTGTCTAGCCCCCTCTTTACTGGTCTTTAAATCCTTACTGAAGACCTTTCTTTTCCGCTGGGCATTTGCCCTGTAGTTCACTTTATTTCCTTACCATTGTCTATTTTAGTTTGCAATTGTAATGTAATTTTTGATTGTAATTTTTAATGTTACCTTATTTACATGTCATTGTACACCAACCTGGAGTCTTGGAGTGGGCAGTATATTAAATGCTTCTAATAAATAAATCCTCATCAGGACCTTACAATTGCATTCTGGACCAACTCAAGTTTCTGAACAGTCTTCAAGTGCTGCCCCATGTAAAGAATGTTACTGTAAACCATTTGAGCAGTAATAAGGACAGGGATAACTATAGTCAGATCTGAGAAAACATAGATATAGCTGGCGCACCAGCCAACCCCCCACCCCCAGGCCATGGCTAGCACCTGGTGTACCAACAGATATAGACAAGAGCCTCCCAAGCCACAGTCAATGCCTGAACTTCCAGGTGAGTGGTGGGTCCAGAGGTTTCCCAAAGCTGTACTTCTGACCCTTCAAAGGGAAGAGTAACCTTATCTAGAACAGGTTGATATACCATCCTTGCATCAGCAGCAGTGTTCCCTGAAACATGGATTCCAAGAAGTTGACTACATCTCCCAGCATCCCCAGCCACAATGACTTTTGGCTGGGGATGATGAGAGTTGTAGTCAACATCTAGGAATCCCTGTTACAGGGGAAACTGGTCAGCAGTTCTCTCCAGGAGAGTCTCTACCATATCCAGATTTAATTTCAGCTTCTTAGCTCACATCCAGCCCTTCAGTTATTCCAGGCACATATTTAGGCTGGTCACTGCTTCAGTAGTTGGGGATGGCACATGTACAGAACACACACACACACACCACACGTCATATACGGTGTATATACTGTATACTGATGGCACCCAACTCCAAACCCACATATCACCTCCCCCAGCAGTTGTTGTGTGGAAAGCTGGTCTTGTGGTAGCAAGCTTGACTTGTCCCCTTGGCTAAGCACTGTCTGCCCTGGTTGCATATGAATAGGAGACTAGACATGTGAGCACTGTAAGATATTCCCCTCTGGGGATGGAGCTGTTCTGGGAAGAGCAGAAGGTTCCAAGTTCCCTCCCTGGCTTCTCCAAGATAAGGCTGAGAGAGATTTCTGCCTGCACTGCTGTCAGTCTGTGAAGACAATACTGAGCTTGATAGACCAATGGTCTGACTCAGTATACGGTAGCTTCCTATGTACATATTAAAGAGTTTAGATGACAAGACAAATTGTTATAGGATACCATTGTTGGGGTTTATTAGTTTTTACCCCCAGTAGGTAAAACAGCAGAGCACTAAGGAATGAGCACACACTCCAGTTACAGAGTAGGGAAGAGAGGATGGATTATTTGTTGCAGCTATTTAGAAAAAAACACATGGAGATTCTTGTAGAACTAAATGCTAAGTATTTGTTGGTTAAGTACACTTGGATAGGAAAGCCTAACCTAATCTAAAGGACTACATAATGAATAGGTAAGAAGGGAGACAGATGTTTCCATCTGTTCTCTAAGAGGAAAGGAAGGATTGTGACTCAGCACAGGTGGTGTGGAAGAGTCAGATTAGGCGTCATAGAGTAGAGACAGATAGAACAGTTAGGGAGACCCTTACTCGCTATCTCTACTCCCAATGCCTCTAGTGGTCATTGGGATAGTTGGTGCAAAAGGTTGATGCACTGCAACTCCATCTACAACAACCATATGCCAGAGGTAGGCAAAATTGGCTCTCTAGCCAACTAGAGAACTACAGCTCTCATCTCCCAAAATTGTGGTAAGGGATTATGGGAGTTGTAATTCAACAGCTGGAGAGCACTGTTCCCTCTGAAGCGTGTGCACATGCGGACACTCACAAGTTTTCTGATCTCTGCTCAGTTAACTTTAGGTCCCGCTCAGGTTGAATTAGGAAGGCCCCACTCTGAATGCATGTGTGCACACAGTGCCTTGACACTGCCGCCCAGAACAAAACTCATTCTGCACAGAGATGAAAAAAAAAATTAGAAAGCGGGGAGTGGGGTGGGGTAAGCAGGTGAACTCGAGGCGCAGGTGTTCTGCACCCAGTTCAGCTAGTTCCAAATATTCCCCATAGTCTTTCTCTGTAAAGACTGGTACTCCAGCCTGCAATCAGTATTCCAAATGTCGCTGTTGGACAGATTTTTAGTTTGTCTGGTTACAATCCTGGCAGTTACATATTCAATCCCTTTCCTAAATGACATTACAACTCTCCATTTTACCAACCTTGGACAAGATGGTCAAATTCGTAGAGGCAGCTCCACTCTAGGGGTACTTTGATAAGACGGAGTATCTGGATCCCCATCAATCTCTCCTCCATCCAGTTTTAGGACTGGAACTGCTATGGTCACTGCAGTGACCTATGCCGGGGACTGGACAGAGGAAGTCTCTGTTGTGCTGGAGCTGTCTGGGGCTTCAGACACCATTGACCATGGTATCCTTCTGGCATGCCGGATGGGGATAGGGGGACACTGTTTGTGGCAGTCTGCCATTTTTACACCCTGGCATCCAAACTTGTCTCTCTCCTTCCTTGAACCATGCTCATTTATCTGCTACAATCTGCAAAATATTTTCCTCTTCAGTATATACTACCTTATAGGTAGTAAATGTTGTTGGCATGGGAATTGCACCAATAAGGAGTATATTCAATTAGAAAGTTTAAAAGGTATATCTTTGAAAAGTGATCAATTAGAGGGACCACTACTGGAGCCAAGGTGCCTATCCCTGCCAAAGCAAGGCAAGGATCAGATGTCCTTCCTGCCCCACACCCGTACCTCCTTCTGGAATCTACCTCACAGGAACAAACTGAACCACTGAAGCAGTGTGAAGAACAGACTCCCAGCAAAAGGGGTGTAGTTTACATTCTGTGAGGCAATTCTCACGACGGCAGGAAAACAGGTTAAGGGAACTGAGCCTGCTTTCCCGCGGTCATGTGCTGCCACAGGAGCTGCGTGGCTCCTGGCAGCAAACCTTGGTAAGTAGCCCCTTAAACGAGTGCGGGCCATCCTTCCTTTGGGCCGGCAGGTTGGCCTCCGCCACCGCTTCCCCGCTGGCTGCCCGCCCAGTTTTCTTCCCAGCCTGCCGTTTTCTCTGCCTGCCCACCACCCGCCGTCTCCCCTCCCCACCACTGGCCTGGCTGCCACCGCCATTTTCTTCCCTCCCACCTGTGCCCATTGCTATCCAGGCAGCTGCTCACGAACTCTTGCAAGAGCTGTCACGCATGGGATTAGTGACGGGTACCCTTAAGAGAATATATATATATATATATGTATATATATATATATATATATATATATATATATATATATATGAATGATAGGGGGGAAATATTTACATTTCAAATACTTGAATATAAATTATTTTTTCCGATCTTCTTTATATATATTTCTCTTAGGCGTACCCGTCACTAATCCCACGTGTGGCAGATCTCGCAAGAATTCATGAGCAGCTGCCCAGATAGCAATGTGCACAGATGGGAGGGAAGAAAATGGCGGTGGCAGCTGCGGGGTGGGGAGAGAAAGACAGTGGGAATAAAATACTTGGAATAGATGGTGTGGACCTCACAGAAGTTAATAAAATTATGTGTAATGTCGTGAAAAGTTTCTCCCTCATGATACTAAGGCTCATCCAGTGAAATCAATAGGTAGAAGATTAGGGATGACAAAAGAATGTCTAGAAGCCAAGATAGCCATACAGAACCTTAATGTTTGGAGGCAGGATGTGACCTATATATCAATTGCTGGGGAGGCTTCATGTCCTGCTTGTGGTTGGCTTCTGTGGAAAGCAGGATGCTCGACTAGATGAACTTTTATTCTGATCCATTACGGCTGCTCTTATGTTTAATTTAAAAATGGCTTTGTTTGCATGATCAAGTCAGTTCCCTCCCTCCCTCCCTCCCGAGATTAAGTACATACTTGAGCCAAGACACTGATAATAGGCCAGCTCCATGTCTTGCTGATACACTGCCTCTTCTTCTACTCCTAGCATTTATAATCAAAACAGATCAACAAGAGGAAGCTCCCCCACACACATTCAGCGAAATCAGCACCACCTCTCCCCTCCCCTCTAGGCAAGCCAAGCCAGAACCACAAAACAGGTTCTCTCACACCTTAGGAGAAGAGGCAACTATGGGGAGAAATGACAGAAGTGTATAAAATTATGCATGGAGTAGAGAGAGAATGGACAGAGAAAATTTTCCTCCTCTCTCACAACACTAGAACAAGGGGGCATTCCATGAAACTGAAGGCCAGGAAATTTAGGACTGACAAAAGGAAAAACAAGTTGTTTACCTGTAACAGATGATCTCTCTGGTGATCCACATTCACTCACAACTGTCTTCTGTGCCTGCGCAGTTGCTCTGCAGAGGAATACAAAGCTCTGATATGTGCTCTCCAGCATTCCAAGGCACAAGGGAGCACCTGTTAAAATAGGTGGGAAAGTGTATTCTACTTCAGTTCCTCATTCGGACACTGTGTCGAGACTGACAGAACGTTATGGAGAAGTCCAGTAAGGCACCTAAGAACAAAACACTGTGGATACACAGTAGCAGTGGGGATGGTCAGGCAGATGTTGTGAGTGAACATGGGTCACCAGAGAGATCACCTGTTACAGGTAAGCAACCCATTTATTTCTTGAGGTGATCCATGTTCCCTCACAACTGGCTCGCTATGGAGATGGAGATGGGTGCTAGCATGCTAGAGCACTTTCTAGAGAATCACCTGACCAAAGCTGGCCTCAGCAGCTGAGTGGAAATCCAAAGCATAGTGCCTCACAAAGTGTAAGTTGAAGAACCATGAGGCCACTTGCAAATGCCAGCCATGCTGATCCCTGATCAGCATGACAAGTGAGCAGCAGAGGCAGCCATAGCTCTGGTGGTGAGAGCCCAAACTCCAGCAGGAGGCTGGACCTCTTGTTGTCTGTAACAGGAGAATATTAATTCAACCAACCAGTGATGGTGCCTTTGACAGGAAACTGCAGAACCCTTGTTAGGACCCGAGTACGATATGATCATCAGCTTATTAGAGAGCCTGAAGGGTTTAGTGCGGTCCAGGTAGTAAACATCTATGGATGTCAAAGGGGTGCATGGAGCACTCCAGAGAAGTTGAAGGGTTGACGAAGAAGGTAGACAAAACAATATCCTGATAATGTGGAAGTCAGTGACCACCTTGGGGGAGAAAGTAGGGTCTGGGCCAAGCATCACTTTATCAGGTTACAACTTCATATAGGGTGAGTCAGCCCTCAGGTCAGAGGACTCACTGACCCTTCTGGCAGACGTAATGGCTACAAGGAAAGCAGTCTTGAGTGGAAGGATTTTTAGTGAAGAGGAAAGCAGTGGTTCAAAAGGTGATTCAGTGTTGGACAAGAGTACAAAGGACAGGCTCCATGGTTCAACTGGTTCTCTCACTGGAGGATAGAGGTTGTTTATGCCCTTGAAGAACAGCTTAGAATCCGGGTGGATGAAGACTGAACGTCAGTCCCAGCCCAGGTGACGTGCAGAAATAGCTGCCAAATGAACTCTCAGAGAGGTATTAGAGAGGTAAGGTACAAAAGGGCAGAGAAAGCAACCTTCGCATTGCAGTGAACGTGGCGTACAAGAAGGAACTGAAGTAGAGTGCACTCTCCCACTTATTTTAACAAGCACTCCCTCATGCCTCGGAATGCCGCATATTGCAGCTATGTATTTCTCCATGGAGCTACTGCGCAGGTGCAGAAGACTCAGTTGTGAGAGAACATGATCACCTCAGAGATGTACTTTTTCACACAGTGCATAATTAATCCATGGAATTCTCTGCCATGGGATGTGGCGATGGCCACTAGCTTGGATGGCTTTAAAATGGGCTTCGACAAATTCATGGAGAACAGGTCTATCAATAGCTATCAATGGTGATTATAGGCTACCTCCAGCCCGAAGTAAGATGCTTCTAAATACCAGCTGCAGGGGAGTAACATCAAGAGAGAGCGCATATGCAGTAGTGCTGTTCTTATGAGAGCTGAAGATAGTAAAGGGGGGATGGTGAGGGCAATGTATCAGGACCAGATTTGCAAGTTTGAGCAAGTCTATTAATGCAACAGTCCCATTATCTATCAGTTGTGCAGGGGATGGGGGCTTGTTGACCTCTCTCTTTGCCTCCATTAATATAGTGATCAAGAATAAGCAGCCATATAATAATACAAAACTGTCTTATGCAAATGAGACCATTGGTCCATCTAGTGCAGTACTATCTATTCCAAATGGCAGCAACTCTCCCAAGGCCTCAGACAGAGGTCTTGCCTAGCCCTTCCATTAGAAATCCTTCTACTTGGGTATTGAACCTGGGGCATTCTATATTCAAAACATGTACTTTACACCAATGAGTTACCCTTCCCTCTTGCTGCATTCATTACATATTATCAAAATGACATCCAGTAGGAGTCATTGACTATGTTCTATTCCAGGAGTCCTTGGTCACCCAAGGAGACTGCATGAATAATGCAACTGGAGTCTGACTGCACCAACCTGAAAATTTGATTTTTCACCCGAAATTCATTACATCTCACCCAGAGGCTAGGACATCCTTTATTAATTCTGCATACAAATGTATATCTTCACTTGGGGGGAATCTAGGCTAGGATTGCCAAAATCATGGTTTATCAAAGGCTCCACAGCTCCATTAGAAACAGCAGCATCTAAAGGTCTAGTATTGTACTTAAGAGAGATGAGTCAGTCTTCTGTGTCTGATGGCTGGACCGTACAAGCCACAGGAGACAGTCCCATATCCAGGGGAGGAGAATCACTGGAGCACAAGAACAAGAACAAGAAGTAGTACTCTTAACGGTCAGCACTGGGGTCACCATTTGTATGCAAGGCTGAAATTAAAAGCTCAAGCAAAAGCAACTGAAGAGGATGGATCCAGAGTGACAAAAGTGGCTGTCAATATTAGCTGTTGCTGTAATCTAAATGAGTGTCCTAGATAAAGTGGCAATCATTTATAAAACACATAGTACAATTACTCTTCTCTCTCTTAGGTTCCTGAATCAAGTGAGATCATTTGTCCCTTGACTACTCCGATATTGCCTACTTTGATGCAGACTTAAAAGCCTCACCTTGGAAGCAGTTCTTGCACTGGAACTGGGGGGAGATGAACAGTGGGGTTCAAAAACTAAATATTGGGGTTGGGACAACACCCACCACCAACACCAGGTATCAGAGAAACCAACACTCAGCAGATACTCTTGTAAACTCTAGTGCACCTTTCTAAGAAGGATGTTCTAAGCGCATAGAAACTGTTGCAGCATGTCTTCTGCCCAAAAGTTTCCATTGTGTGCTCTTCTCCCAGCAGACTAGGCAAATGTTCATGCCCACCTATAGGAAGTTTTCCTACTGAAACCTGGGGCTTGCAAAAAGACATCACAGCCTGTGGTGAACAGTGAAACCTTAAAGAAAAATACCTGCACAAAATGGCTAACCATGCCCAACTGAATTAAAGAAACTACTGCCACGTTCAAACAAATACTAACACTTGCTGAACAGTAACGCAGAGAGCTGCGAGGCAATACTCCTCACAGTATAAGTAGCTAATCAGAAATGTCCCTTTGAGGGGAAAGGGCATGGAAACCATTTCCCTGTCTAGAGCTCTAAAACGTTCCTGGAGAATGCCCTGCACAGGTGCAGAACCCAAATGTGAGTGAGCACAGAAATGACAAAGGATAAAAAGGCCACAAGATTTTAACACCACACACAGAGCCAAGTGATGCAACAATTATGGCAGTCCTTAACAACAAGACTTTAATAAATGTAGTGTTTTTGTTCCAGTTTAAAAATGTCATTCACTCACATCCAAAGCATCCCTTCTCTGTCTTTGGTGAGATATCCACCAGTATACACAGAATATGGTTCAACATTCAGGTGACACAAAACCAGCATTGGAAATGTAAGTTACATCATTTAAACAATAAGATGAATGGTTCAGATGTTTCATGGTCCCATATGTTTAGCAGCTTGCAAGTTATTTTGAAATTACCACTATCCATAAAAGCAGAATATTCTCTGAATGCGGAGTGTTTGAAATTCTAGACCCCTTACTTTGGTAGATAATGTCATCTAGTAGCACCCAAAGGCTACAGGAAGGCAGGAAACACTTGCATTCAACGTACAGTTAATGGAAACTAGTCAGTTCAGTTTCAAGAGCATATCCATAGCATAAGTATGTGATATGTGGGTTATAGCCTTCTTCTATACTTTGAACATACATCCTTATAAAATCCATGAACACGATCCATCTGTTCATGATTAACAAAACAGTAATGTAAATTATTTTAACACTGTGTTATATATTCACATGATCACAATAATTCAAAAACAGCCACTAACACAGACACACTATATGTACATAACATATATGCCACAACAGTTTGCCAAGTCGAGTCTTCACAAACTAGCCAGTTTCAACAGACATAAATAACCTTGTACCAATGTTTAGGCCTTTTAAAAGGAATTAAAATGTCTTAAGTATTTTAATCCCTTTGCAAATTTAAAAAAAATCCTAGAAAGTCAGTGCAAATAGAATCATCATACTTGTTCACCAAGAAAGATTCCTATTAAGCCGAGGATAACTCATTTTTAAGATATTAAAGGAATAAACTCAAAACGTTGTAAACTGCCTTCAGCAGAGGTTAGAGCAGATTAGGAATCAGAAGTCCTATATCCTATAGTAGTGCCTTCTGGGAATAAGTATTTTGTTGTGATGATGGAGGCTGTTGCTGTGGTGGTGGTTGGCTGCCTGGTGGCTGAGGCAGGGTTGAGGAGACTAAGTTATAGTTTGGCACCGGGGGCATAGGTCCAGAATTCTGGTAAGCAGCAACATCAGCAGAAGCGGCTGGGGGTGGGCTGTACACTGAAGCTTGGCTAGAATATGTGCTTCCTGGAATAGAACCAACCATTGTGCTAGAAGTAAAAAGTAAAAAAGAGGGAAAGGTCAGAACTGATTGAGAAGTAGTACAGGAGAAATCCAGATCTTTCCCAGAAACACACACCAAAAATATAAACTTGTTCTTAAACCTAAGAGAAGGGTGTACCTCAAAGATTCACACCAACTAGTTTGCTTAAAGTCTGAAGTACTTAAAATCATGGGATTTTTCACAAGGGCCACTTAACCGCCCCCCCGCCCCCACGCCAGAAGAGCTGCTGAAAAATAGTCTTACCTACTGATAAAGTCTGTAGCATGGAATACCATTTAAGTTGTTCCTCCAAAGAAACTTTGGTTTTGGCATCCCAAGCAAGAGTCTCCAGATTTAGACCACAGTGTGCACTAATACGTTAATGACTTCCTGTGTACCTTTGAGGTTTCCCTTTCTCTTGGTTTCCTGAACTAATGCCTTCCTCTCCAAATTTCCTGTTCCTCCACTGCTTACCACCAAATCTGAAATACAACCTATTTAAGAAAGAACATTGCCTTCTCAAAAGGCTAGTGCTTTTATGCAACGTCTGGCTGATACTCCAGCTGCACCTGTTTCTCGAAATCAATGACCTCAAAACAGTGGTACATCTGTTGGTAACCTCCAGACTTGACTTCTGTAATGCACTCTACGTGGGGCTGCCTATGTACATAGTCCAGAAGCTTCAGTTCGTCTAGAATGCGGCAGCCAGGTTGGTCTCTGGGTCATCTCGGAGAGACCATGTTACTCCTTTACTGATGGAGTAAAGGAGTAACATGGCTGCCGATAGGCTTCCGGACAAAATACAAGGTGCTAGTTAAAGCCCTAAACAGCTTAGGCCCTGGGTATCTAAGAGAGCATCTTCTTCACTACGAGCCCCACCGCCCATTGATGAGGTCCATCTCCAGTTACCGCCAACTCGTTTGGTGGCTACACAGAGACGGGCCTTCTCAGTCACTGTCCCGAGATTGTGGAATGCGCTCCCTGCTGAGATAATGATCCTCCACATCTCTGGCAATTTTCAAAAAACACCTGAAAACCCATCTTTTTGCCCAAGCTTTCTCAGCTTCCTAAATTTTTTGGGTTTTAATATCTGGTTTATTTTTAAATTGTTCTAAGTTTTTTGTATATGTTTTTAACTGGCTTTATGCTATTGTAAACTGCCCAGAGACGAAAGTTTGGGGCAGTGTACAAATTTGATTAATAAAATAATAATGATGATAATGATAATGATGATGATGATATAATTCTTTTAAAGTACACCATTCATGCTGAAAACCCTGCACTGGTGGACACATTCAACCAACATTTTTGTGATGACAGGCTGTCACAAGGAGAATTTCCCCTTACATTTGGTGCTCTTCTAGTGAGTTTTAAGGATGTGGTGATGTGATCTAGCCACATGAAAGCACTTTCATACAGACTCCTTTATCACACCAGATGCTGGAGAAAGGAAGTCATTCTGCATAGGTAGAAAATAGGATCTTATCGTGACCAAATTCATAATCTTCTGACAGCTATATAGTAATGGGACTAACTTATGAAAGCTCATTTTGTATGTTCTTGCTGTTGGGCAAAAACTTGTTTTACAGATTACCAATATTAGAGTTTGCATTTCGATTTTAGCTGCCCTATGTAAATGAAACTGGAGATAGATACATCCAACTTTAATTTTTGTGTCTTTTTCACTGCCAAGTTTCTTCTACAACGCCTTACATTTCTGAAATGCCCAAGCTTCTCTAAATGGAGTCCAATAAAATTGGCCTTTTAAAAGTCTGAGTAAGATCTAAAATGCCGCTCATACACATGTATTTAAGCTAGGACTTCCTAGTTCAATCAACAATTCAAACTGAAGGCCATATATCTACTAGGGATGTGCCCAAAGTTGCTTCTTTGCCGGCGGAGGTAGTTCTTTAAGGATGGGGGAGAGTGCACTCACCCCTCCCGCTGCATTTTCCCCGCCGGCACTCCATTGGTTTCAAGCCCCTCAGGGCAGCAGCGCTCTTCCCTGCTGCCCCCGTTGTCCTTATCGGCCGGAAGTCGCTGGAAGTGGTGATCGCGCGTGCAATCACTACATCCGGCCAATGAGGACAACGGGGCTGGCAAGGAGGAATGCTGCCGCCCCGAGGGGCTTGAAATTAACGCAGTGCCGGCTGGGAAAATGCGGTGGGAGGGGTGAGTGCACCCTCCCCCACCCTTAAAGAACTACCCCCGCCAGCACCAAAGCGCCGAAACGTTTCCGAGGCATTTACAATGGCCTCCAAAACGTTTCAGGCTCAAGCCTAATATCTACTATTTCTTACAAAGTATAAGGCACATTTTTTAAAAATTTATATTCGATTTCTATACTGCTCTTCCAAAAATGGCTCAGGGTGGTTTACACATATTGCAGATGCCATTTAAAAAACAGGTTGCTTACCTTTAACTGATGATCTGATAGCGACACATTGACATCCATTAGAATGGGTTCTGAGCCTGCGCTGAAGCCTCTTGGTGTCGAGTTTCTACAGCTCCTTTTCGGCGCCTCTGCCCCGCCCCACGTGACCACATGCAAGAGGAAGCGCAGGCACCTCCGTTCCTTGGAGACTGCCGAAGCAGTCTGACGAGTCGATGTAGGCAAGTTCTACTGTGCAAAGGTACATTCTAGTGCGGAGGGGTGATTCGGGAGGCTCTAATGGATGTCAACGGATCACTACCAGATCATCAGTTACAGGTAAGCAACCTGTTTATCTGGTACATGATCAGTTGAATCCATTAGAATGGGTGTTTGGTTAGCTCCTAAAGGAGGAGGGAGCAGTAGACCTATTGCAACACCCTTTTCAGCACTGCTCTTCCAAAGTTTGCCTTTGTGGCAGAACGTAGATCAATTGCATAATGTTTCACAAACGGTATTTCAGAAAACCAAGTGGCTGTTTTACAAATGTCCTGGAATGATATGCCGGACAAGAAGGCTGCGAACGCACCATAAGCCCTTGTGGATCGTGGTGCCTTTATCTTCTGAGAAGTGTAGGCCTGGTGAATGGCCTCCAATAACCAATGCGAAAGACGCTGTCTGGACAGGGCAAGACCCATCGTGGTGCCTTTGTAAGATATAAATAGCTTCTTTGATTTTCTGAATGATCTAGTCCTCAAGAGATAATACAGCAGAACCCTTCAGACATCCAAGGAATGAAGTGCCTTTTCTAATGGCGTGGCAGGCGACCTAAAGAAGGTAGGCAGCACAATGTCTTGGTTGACATGGGAGGCGGTTACTATTTTAGGTAAGAAGGCAATATCCGGGCGTAGGAGAACCTTATCTGGGTAGAACCGGGTATAAGGCATATCCAATCCTAATGCAGTCAGTTCACTCACCCTGCGTGCAGTGGTGATGGTTACCAAGAAGGCAGTCTTGAAGGATACATGTTGTATTGTCGCCGTACTCATTGGTTCAAAAGGCAGTTCCATCAGAGCAGAGAGGATCAGCGAGATGCTCCAGCGGTCGATGTACTGGTGGGATACAGGTTAGTAAAGCCTCTCAAAAAACTTTTGCTTAACGGATGGGAAAACAATATTTTGCCTTCAGAGCCTGGGTGCTTGGAAGACAGGGCAGAGAGATGAACCCTTATTGGCATGCTGGAGAGACCAGAGTTCTTTAGGCATGTCAGATGAAGCAAGACTTGCTGAATGGTAGTTTTCCTGGGATGTAACCCACGTCTCTTAGTACAGATCACAAACCTTTTCCACTGACTGCTGCAGTTCTTGCGGGTAGATGGGTTGCAATTATTCAGTAAGATCGTCCTTAACAGCTTATTCTCCATGCTGTCAGCTGGAGAATGGAGATTTGGAGAGTGAGAACTTCTGGGTGATGTATCCATCCATCCTCTTGGATTAGGAGGACCGGTAGGTTCGGAAGCCTCTGAAAAGTATGAGAAGTCAGTCTGAGCAGGTGTGGAAACCATGCTTGGCGTGGCCACCACGGCATGATCAATGCACTGCACATTGCCGTTTAGTTGCCGAGCCACTATCCTGCTCACAAGGGGCAAGGGGGGAAACATGTAAGTCTGATATAGGGACCAGTCCAATTGGAAAGCGTCCCCCAACTATTGCGGATTGTGTCCTGCTCTGGAGCAGAACAGCATGCACTTTGTTTTGTGCCTTGTAGCAAACAAGTCCACCTGTGATTGTAATGCAGTCAGCTAGTACATTGTCCGTACCCTTGATGTGGATTGCCATTGGCATAATGCTGTTCCTGATGCATCAATGCTAAATCTGAAGGCTCAGGGCACACAGGGACCTGGAGACTGTCCCTCCTTGTCTGTTTAGGTAGCCTATGGCCATAGTGTTGTTCAGATGTAGCTGTACAACTTGGCCTAGCAGCATTGGAAGGAAGGCCTTCATTGACTGAAAAACTGCTAACAGTTCTAGAAAATTTGTATGCAGTTGGCGCTGAGTGCACATCCAGAGGCCTTGAGTTGTGGTGGCATTGCAATGACCACCCCACCCTCGCAGGGAAGCATCCGTAGTGACCCAAACTGATGGGGGTTGAGCTTGAAAGGGCACCCCTCTGAGCAGGTTGGTCTTCTGCGTCCGCCAGGACAGTGAGTGTAGGACTGGCATGGGAACCAGTAGGCGTTTTACTGGGCTGTCCCGGAGCAGATTGAAGGACGAGAGGAACCACATCTGCAACTTCCTCATCGTCAGACAGGTGTATCAAACAGTAGACTTGCAAGAGGCCAACAGGCCCAATAGGCGTTGTACATGACAAGCTGGCTGCGAAGGATTGTTTTGAAAATGCTGAACCAGTAACATGATGGTCTGGTAACGATCCTCTGGTAGGAATGCTCTTCCCAGGGTAGCATTTAGCACAGCTCCAATGTACGAGATGACGGGCACCGGTGTGAGGTTGGACTTTTTCCAGCTGACCTGTATTCCTAGGTCCTGGAAAAGCCACAACATGTATTGTATTTGCAAACGTAACTCATTTTCGTCTCTTGATGACAGGAGCCAGTCGTCGAGAGAGAGGTACAGTTTCAGCCCCTTCGTTCTTAAGTAGGCTACCACCACCGCCATGCACTTTGTAAAGACACGTGGGGCAATGCAGAGTCCAAATGGTAGAACCCGGTACTGGTAAACCACATTTCCTACAGTGAACCGTAGATACTTCCAGAAGGATGGACGGATCCCTATGTGAAAGTAGGCATCCTTTAGGTCTAACGTCACTAGCCACTGCTCTTGATGCAGAAGCGGTAGGATATCTTGTAGCGTTGTCATGTCATGCTTCTTCACTTGGACGTATTTGTTCAGTTGTCTTAAGTCCATAATTGGTCGAATCCCTCCATCCTTTTTCAGGTTTTGGAAATAACGGGGGTAAAACCCCTCTCGTCTCTGTGCCCATCGCACTGGTACGATTGCTTTCTTGCGCAAGAGTTCTTGTACCTCTTGACATAAGGCCGGCGTCGCCTTCGTGAAGCGGATGCCCCGAAAACGTGGGTGATCTTTGAACTCTATTGCGTAAACGACTGCGCAGTCGATGCCGAATCAAAGACCACCTCTTGAGCCAACCGGCGAAGGCGTCGAACTTGAGGTAGACAATTTTCACGCTTGTTTTGCGGGTTTGTTGACGGGCACCATTTTGTCACCCAGCCTTTTTAAGGACTTAGGGGTTTTCTCTCTGGGCGCAGAGGTTTTAGACTGGGCATAACCCAGTGCCCTCACACCTTGTGGAGATTTGGACGAGGTGGAGGGCGCAGTTAAGGCATCGTCATAAAGTGCCACCCTTGAGCGAAGTTCTCGATTCCTCCTCGTCTGCTTTGAAAAGGACTGACAAACTTTGCAGGATGAAGTTACACGGGCCTCCCCCAAGTACAACAGGCATAAGCTGTGGCCGTCCTGAGAAGGCAATTTCACTTTACACTTAGTGCAGCACTTGAATGTTTTCTTCCCTTTAGGGGTATCCATCGTACTCACTCCTTAAGCAGTCCGTGGTCAAACAGCCAAAAATCCATCCACTCTTTTGATGATCAAAATTGGCAGGCAAGGGCAGAAAATAGAAATGGTCCAAGATCAAATCCAGCAATCAGTCCAAATCATAAATCCAGAGAATAGCCAAATAACGGTCCGAAGTCACAATAAAGTCAATCAGCAGAACCTTTTTGAATAAGATAATAGTGAAGGAGCTGCAGAAATTGAGAGCGATCCCTACGGCAGTCATAAAGGAACTGAGGTGCCTGTGCTTCCTCCCGCCTTAAATAGCCACATGGTCACATGGGGTGGGGCGCAAGCGCCGAAAAGGAGCTGCAGAAACTCGACACCAAGAGGCTTCTGCGCAGGCGCAGAACCCATTTCAATGGATTCAACGGATCACGTACCAGATCAAATCCTTCAATGTAGTGAGCTAAGAATTTTCAGCAAGTGCTTCCTTTAAGACTTTCTAGTTAAGATAAAACAATTATGTGTATTTATTTATATATTTACACACACACACACACACACACACACATATATATTTAAAAAAAATCAAGATTACTTTGTGTAAGATGTCTGAACTTGCTGGCTAGGTAGTCCCGAGCTCACTGGTGGTGGAACAGTGCCTTGACTGAGAGAGGGAAGTTGCTCTGACGGAAGACTGTAACCTTGAACATGACCCATCTGTGCATTCCCTGCCACCAGATATGCATTACTTTGAGGTTGTCCTGGATAAACCTAAGTACAATAAACAAAGGACAGAGATAAACACAGGAATAAGCTGCTACTTCCTTTTCAACTGATAAGCTTATTAAATTGCTCCACATATTCCTATATAAACAAAGTTTGAAAGGATTTTAATGTTTACCTAGTGTAAAAAACCTGTTAAAGCTTAAATTCACTGATGCTCTGCTGATAATGTATGTTAACAGTGCAAACTAGTAAGAATGACTGGCATGAAGAAAATTGTTCAATATAGTCCCATTCAAACAAATTTCAATGGGACTAATCTGAGTAGTTTTCCTCAAATGCACACAGCAAGCCAAATGACCAGGAGCACAAGGAGGAACAGAAGAATATAACAATCACCCTGCTGCATCAGACCCAAGGCCTATCTAGTCCAGCATCTGGTTTCACACAGTGGCTCACCAGATGCCTCTGAGAAGCCCACAGGGAAAAGGTGAGTGCATGCCCTCTCTCTTGCTGTTGCTCCCCTGCAAGTGATATTTAGCGGCATCTTGCCTCTGAGGCTGGAGGTGGTCTATAGCCATCATCAGACTAGTAGCCATTGATAGACCTGTCCTCCATGACTTTGACTAAGCCCCTTTTAAAGCCATTCAAGCTAGTGGCCATCACCACATCTCATGGCAGAGAACTCCATAGATTAATTATGCACTGTGTGAAAAAGTACTCTGTTTTGTTGGTTCTAAATTTCCTAGCCATCAATTTCATGGGATGACTCCTGGTTCTAGTGCTGTGAGAGAGGGAGAAAAAAATTAACTATGTCCGCACTCTCTACTCCATGCATACTTTTACACACCTCTATCATGTCTCCCACCTCTATCATGTCTCCCAATAGTTGCCTCTTTTCCAAATTAAAAAGCCCCAGATGCTGTATCCTTGCCTCATAAGGAAGGTGTTCCTGGCCCCTGATCATCTTTTGATTGATGATCAAAGTATTTTTGATTAAAATGCTAAACAGAACTTATCTGTGAAAGAACAACAAAGTAGAGGCCTGACTGACCACAAGGGGCAGGGAATTCCAAAGTACAGCTGTTCCCAAACTATTCTTTCTATACTTCCCAAAAAAACAGGAGGATAGAGCTATCAGCTGTTGCATGATCAAAGCTTTACAAACCAATACCTCCTACCACAATATCTGCCAGAGACCTTTAGAACATCCAGCACATACCTGAGAGCCAGAAACACCAGACTGTGCCATGTAATACTGTTGGTTTTGCAGCTTTGAATACATAGAATACATTGGGTCCTCGTTCATCAGCTTGGTATATAATGAGAGTGCCTCCATCACCTTGACATTGAGCTCCGAGAGCTCTGAATGTTTCCTGAATGAAACATTTCCGTGTAAATAAATATCTTTTTCTTCAAAAATGAATACATCTTATGATTATTAAATGTTTATATTTCATTGGTTACTCCTTGAATCACAAGAAAAAGCAATTTAGTAACCAGGAAAATTCATTTTAGTGCAAACGGAACAGAAGTAAAAAGAATTCACAATTATAGACCTGAAGGCACTTTCCTACTTCACAGGAAATAGGAACATAGGAAGCTGCCTTATACCGAGTCATACCATTAGTCCATCTAGCTCAGTACTCTACACAGACCGACAGTGGTTTCTCCAAGGTTATAGGCCTATGGGACCTTCTGCATGCAAGTGTGCTTCCCAGAGCAGCCCCACCGCCTAAGGGGAATATCTTCCAGTGCTCACATTTAGTCTCCCATTCAAATGCAAACCAGGGTGTAGTTACTCTTCCTGAGAGTAATACTCAGGGTTCTTTTCATCCTCTTTTTTTTCAAGCACTTAAAAGAGCTGAAGTACCTCAAAGAGGCACCAGTGTTTCACATTATGCCAAGGAATCAGGTCTAGAGCTTGGCTATAACTGGAGATATTCTGAAACACCTGTCTAAAATTATTCTACAGATGCCATAAGATCACAAACAGTGCCAGAAGAAAAGCAACAAATGTGTCTTCCAGGGGTGGGGGGTGATGTCAATAGGAAAAGGCTTTGCATTAAGATAATGACAACTTCCTTACCTGTCAATGTCTTCTAGCTTTTCATCAATGAGGGGTCCCATTTGATGGCACATTGCTAAAAATAAAATTAAGTTTAACGAGTGTTTCTACAGTGAAAAACACCACACACGCACGCTATAAGTAGCATGCAACATCCAGACTAATTCCCAATTCTTGTTGGCTGACATCCTGAGTGATGAAGTGCATGCATAGAGGGACTGGCAGAGCATGCAACTGGGGATGCAACTGGGGCTCGTGCACAACATCCCCGTCCTCTGTCTTTCTATGCACATGCTGTTACACAAGCAGGTGAAATGTCCCTGCTCTGCCCATACTCCAGAAGAGGGGAAATGTGTTGCTGATCCTCAGTGATGCATTTCCTCTCTTCCAGAGTGCTTCTGGAGCATGGGCAGAGCAGGGACATTCTCTTGTGCAACAGTTTACGCTTAGAAGGACTGGGGGAGCTGCTCAGCCATGTCCCTGCAGCCACCCTTTTACACAAGCCCATCTATATTCAAGATATCAGTCACTGAAATCAATGGGACTGGATTTAATGATTCATTTCAATGGTGCTTAGTTATGACTAATTAGTCTGGATGTTGCCCCAGTATGTTCAAGAGAGGACTTGCAATCGAGCATAAAAAGGCTACAGATCATCAAGCAAGGCTGGCTTTTGGTGACATTGCATGGTTAGCATCTCACAGCCGGAGATTATTTAGAGCAACGCAACCTGCTCTCTAGTGGAAGAACTTATTTGTGGCTGTGAAGGAAGAACTGGGAGAAGAGACATCTGAAAGTTTACCTTCAAGATGGATCAGCTCTGGCAGGTCTGGTTGATCATCAGTTGGATCTGCACTTTGCAACATCTGCAGCAGTTGGTCCATTTTATCCTAGGATGACACAGTCATCATTTATTTGGAACCCGGTCTACAAGAAACCTGTAGTACTTGTTTCAAAGAACCTCTTTAAGCACTACTTGAACATGCCCAGTGGGATATCTGACATTTTCATCCAGAGAGGAATCCCAGCCCCAACCCCATGTCATATCTGAAACTAAAAAAACAGAACTTTAACAAGTCATTCTTGAAACTATCTGCCATGGGGGTCTGCTGTTTGAGAAATATAAGCCCAAAGTTCTCTGAAGCAAACAGAACTAATTGGCCTGTTTTTTAAACATCCCTGGGCATAGCTGACATAATAGTTTGATTTTTTTAAAAAAAAATCTGTATATCATATGCACACACTTCTTGCATTGTCAATGTTCCTATCTATAGTAAAAACACTGCCAGCATTAACATATCTGCTACAAGTTGGTTTGACACCACCAATGTGGTTTCCCATCAGACTCATCAATAGATATATCTTTCATATGAACAGCTTCATCTAATCCATACAATAAGAAAGCTTCATCTACTATTCAGTGTACTAGTAGACAGTGTAGTGAACCACAAAATAAATAGCAGTATTGAGGATCAGTTAAAGAAATCTTGGTCAGTTAAGTCAAGTCTGAACAATTTGCAGCTTTACCTGATGTGCACAATGAGAACGCTTCAGCTACTAATTTGAATGAAGACAGCTCAAGGAAAATATTATTTGTGTTTAGATTATGCATGCACATGTAACAAGCAACATCTTTGAAGCATTCTGTCTGTCTCGCGCACTCGAGAGAATTACTCTTAAGATGTGCCTGCCGCTCATGGTTTTCATATGCAGCTGCATTAAAAATGTTTTTGAAAAAGAAATCTGTGATTCCAGTAATTAAAGGCACTTTTTTAAAAAATTCAGAAAAATTGATTTAATCAATTATCTAAAAATTGCAGCCCTAATGAAGTGCAACAGCAACAACCTGTTCATTGAGAACTTCAGATCTCTTAATTGACAGGATCTGTTAAGAACTGTTCATAAACAAACCCCTCCCTGTCACTGGGTCCTTCAAACAGATAAGCAATTTGCCTTTAGCTGTTGCTCTGTAGAGATTTTTGAGCTAAAATGTCAGTCATTAAGGTAGGTTAACACTACCACCTAGAGGTACAATGGAAAATATTTATAAGAATGACTGAATGTACATTTTTAGTATTCAGATATAACTCAAGAGTCCATACTTCCACGAGAGATCTCGAAAAACAGGGAAGTAAGAACTAGTTAGTCCAGAAAATCAGGACCAAAGCAAATTAATCTGACAATTGCTTGTGAAGAGAAAACAGGACAAAGAAGTTTCCCTGTCTAGAGACCCAGCGTGGTATAGTGGTTAGAGTGCTGGACTTGGACTGGGGAGACCCGAGTTCAAATCCCCATTCAGCCATGATACTTGCTGGGTGACTCTGGGCCAGTCACTTCTCTCTCAGCCTAACCTACTTCACAGGGTTGTTGAAGTAGGGCTGTTGTGAGGAGAAATGTAACTATGTACACCACTCTAGGCTCCTTGGAGGAAAGCAGAATATACATGTAATAAATACATACAATACAATACAGTACAATGGGTAGCTTCCACAGTGATGCTTGTGTAAGGTCTTTTTGCATCTGCACAAGAAGTTGTGCATGGAATTTCCAATTTGCATAAACACAAGCCTGTGTAAGAGGTTGCACAACAATTGCAAAATATTGCACTAACACGATAACTAGTTTGGAACAGAGGTGAATTTCTTTGTGTGCCACATCCTTATGTTAGTGCATCAGTATTCATACTAGCACAAGACTAGTCCGGTTGTATCAAAAGAAAGTGAATCCTGTCTAAGCACCACTGAAATCAATGGAAACAAGTTAAATTATTATTATTAAACTGAGTCTCATTTCCATAAGAGATTGAGGATTCTGGGGTGGGTGGGTTATGGATACAACTCAATGACTAACTTCCAGATTAACACTGCATGGACCAAAAAATGTTGCATGTGCACATGGATGAGGAGCAATTTTTGCCAATCCCCTCTTCCAAAAACATGTCCCTGAGAATCTCACATCCCTCAGGGACATTTTTCAGGAAGCACAGTGGGTTTTAGAGAGATATGGAGATCAGCAAAAACTGCTTTGGTCCCATTGTGTGAGTGCAGCATTCTTCAGAAACTCAAATTAAATCTTTAAAAACGTAAATTTTGAAAAAAGTTAAAGCATCTTGCAAGCAAAATGGCTGAGCCTGAGGTAACAGAAGATTTTACCAAAGAAGAAAAAACTTTGTGAAATACAAAAATGAGAAGGGGTGGAGGGAAGCTTTCATATTCCAAGCATCTATTTGAAAATAGAGAAGATGCACACTGAAATATTAGAAGCTAGGACATTTAATATCTAAATCAGTCTAATTTTAAAATTGAGGAAAGTGTTGCTTTAAGCTACAATTCCTTAGTATGTGCAGCAGTTGAAGGGATGTTTCAGAGTCTTTTTTTTATTTGTTTGAAAAAGATTAGTTGCATCATATTCCTTACTGACATCTGCAATTTTGTACATACTTCATCTATATAAACTGGTTCAGGCTCTGGTTCAATTGTTTCAACTTGAACTTCATCACTAAATTGCACTGTTTTCTTCTCAGTTTTCACTGTAAAAATAGATAAGATACAGACAATAAAATGTTACAATGGAAACATATCACCCAAAGGTATCCATTCTGTTTGCAATATACAGCACAAAACAGGTATTTGAGTCCTATTTACACATTAGGTTCAACATTCACACAAGTATACAGTGTACACATATACAGAACTGTACTGTACACAGATGCAGTGATTCACAAGTTATGCCGAACGCTGGTAAAGCAGTACACTTCCTATCTGTACCATGCACCGGGGGTGGTGGTGCAGGTTCACTTTTAATATGTTTATCTGAAGCTTCAATTTCATTTGCTGGAATTAGTGATTTATTATGTTCAGAATTGCTTCAACACAAATTTAGAAAGAAACAAGGAAAAGAGTAAGGACTAAGGACTAAGCCACCTAACACTCACCAGTAAAACCAATGGAAAACACTGAAGAAGATGTGTCCTTTTCAGAGGCTTCGATATTCTTGCTTTTGATCGCTTTATACTAAGAATGGAACAGGCTCACATTCTGTGTTGCTTAAGCTAGCACACTAAACTAACACCTTTTATTCAGAAATCTACTGACCTACTACTACTACTACTACTACTACTACTTCTTCTTCTTCTACAGGTGGACCTGATTATCCATGGGGGTTTCGTTCTCCACTACAACTGCGGATAACGGAACTTTAGGTAACAAGGTAATGGGAATGGGGGGGAAGGGGCGGCTTTGGTTCCTGGAAGCTGGAAAAACTGGCAAAAGGGGCAGAAATAATTTAGTGTCGTACCGTGCTCCATGGGTCCGCAACTGTCCAGCGATACCACCACCACCCCAAGTTTACCATTTTTCCATGAAAAATGGGGGGGGGGAGGTGTTAAACCAATGAGCCACAAAATGGCTCTTCTCCTCAAAATAGTGGCCAGAAATGACCTTGGAGATAATTTCCAGCCACCGCCAAACCACAGATATGCACAATTTAACCCTTTCCCCCACCACAAAATATACCGAGGTTGAGTGTCAATTGCCAGTCCACAGATACAAGGAACTGTGGATGTCAGGTCCACGTATAGTGAGGTCCACCTGTACCATGCATTTTGATACAACTTTTGAATGCTCACAGTATATCACATGGATTATCTTGTTGTTATCCTCACACTGACTCTAAGGTAAGTACTGTTATCCCCATATTGCAGATGGGTATCAGAGACCTACTGAAGGGGTTCGCAACGCTGTGTCCCTAGATGTTGTTGGACTCCAATTCCCATCATACCCACTGTAGTGATAGTAAGGATTGGAGGGAGGACTAAGCCTCACTTAGAGCAACTGCTTGAAGGGTGGGCCTTTCCTAAAAAAGGGAAAAAAGCCCGGGAAATTAAAATCCAAGGGACCACTCCAGAGTACTGGGTGGAATTTCTGACACAGCCACCTATTGAAGAAGAGAAAGCTTTGTTCTCTTAGTTAGTCTGTCCCAGGAGGGTCCTGAGGAAGCAACAGGTTGAGAGCTGCTGGGGAAATGGGAAGGCCACAGTCAGTGTGTAACAAGTTAGGATCAGTTCAGGTAGATGTGTGAGGGGACTTAATTTTTTCTTTTCTGTATTGCTGGAATCTGTGTTGCCTAATTTAATGAAATCTCTCTCTGTTCCCATTGTTCTTATTACATACTTAAAAAAACAACCCAAATCTAATAATAAATCCTTGTTGCAGAAGTGTGCTACTCTTCATTTTGGGTCTGCCTTAGTCACACGCCTTTGACGGCCTAAGACTGTCCAGCCCTTCTAGGGAGGGTTTTGCCACTTTACCCTCCCCCAGGAATCTTATATGAAGAGTGGGTTTCCCCACATTAGAATAAAGTGGATGGTGGCAGCCTACTGTGAATCCCTTGCAGTCAAGGATTCAACCCCAGTGAACTCCCCCACCCCCCTCTGGCTCGGGTAGGAGTCATGATACCCACCCATTGTGGCTGGCGATGAAGGGAGCTGTAGTTCAACAACGTCTGGGAACCCAAGGTTGGGAACCCATGACCTTATGATTTCATGGCAGAGATGCGATTCAAACTGGGGAAGTCCTGATTTGTAGCTCAGTCTCTTAGCTACAATGCAACACCAGCTTATAGCTTCTACTAGAACAACATTAGGGGAGCAAAATGGGGAAAGCATCTGAGTCATAAGAACATTTTCAATCATAAAGGAACATCTTTAAGAACCGCTTTGGAATTTGATTGAATTTTTAAATTCTTTTTAAAAAAGAAATCTTTAGCCTTAAAAATTTTTTTCCACTATCCACCTTAAGTCCTTTTTAATAGGAACTGTTTTAAACAAAGTCTGAATATGAGAGAAGGGCAAGAGACAAGAAGCTCACTTTCTCCCATTTAGACACTCCTACTTAATACGATTGTTGTCTCACTCCCTTTCTGAAACCTTGGAAAATAGGTTTAAGTTGTTTTCCTTTAAGGAAAACACTGCTGCAAGATGTGACTGAGCTTTATATGAAAAGTGGTTTAGAAAAAATTAGTAATATGTTACAAAATTAATTGGTGGGGGGAAGGAGACAGGCCATTAGCTTAGATGGCTTTAAAAAAGGATTAGGCGATTCCTGAAGTATGTTTTATTAGCCATGGTAGCTAATTGGCACCAGGTTTTGAAGCAACATGTTTCTAAACGCCACTTGCTAGGCTACAAACAGAAGCAGAGGGTCGATGCCTTCATATCCTGGTTGTGTGCTTTCTGGAATTATCTGATAGGCCACTGCTGAAAACACTAGATAAACCCTTGGTCTGATACAGCAGGGCTGTATCAGGTTGTCCACATCCTGAGCCTGGGCAGCCAACTGTGCACCCTTAAAACTAGACATTTGGCTCACATAGTCCCATCCCCACTATCTTAACTGTCGCCAAAGCATTAATTCCAATGCAGGATCGCTGCTTCTGGAAGACAGAATGCAGGATCAGGGCAATCCCACTTGCAGATAAATATAGGATTTCCATGCTTTGGTATTGCCCTCTTGGCAAGTAGTTCAGAGAAGGAAGATGGGAACCCAAGGTCTGCTTCCAATCTTACTCGGGTATTAGTCTAAAGGAAATGTATTGCCTCAAGGGGCTTCCTGTTTTCCCACTTACATTTGTAACCCGGGCATTCTACTTTCCTATTTGCATTTCTAAACTTTATACAAGATATATGCAGAGAAGCAATGAGCTTTCCATTAGAAGAGTTAGCTCACTTTGTTGAGTGACTTACCACGGAAGGGTATCTCAAAGATCAACAAGCTCAGTGACTCAAGAAACAACCATTACTGTATCTATTTGCAACCCAACCTGTTCCACTTATAAGAGTCAAACAAACTGGTAACATTGGGATTAGTAGTCTTGCATTAGGTGTATTTTCCTTTGCTATGTCACAAACCAAGTGCATTTTTATACGACTGTATTACTCACTCATCTCTGGTTCAGCAGTAAGATCCGCAGTTACAAAATTAGAGGGAAATAATCCTGTCCCTTGATGAGTTTCACCTTTCCACCAATTTGGATCACTAGAGATTAGAAAGAAAAATATATTACATAACTACATAGTTCCAGGTTAGCCCCATGGTCAGATATTAGCTGAATTCCATCTGTAATATCAATTACAATGGATTAATTCTAACAGCATTCCTGTTTATTCTAGCAATCGTATTAGATAAGTACGGTCTTCAATTTCAGTAGTGCTTCATTAAGATATGAGGAGTCATCAATGCAGAGAAGTACATGACTTAGGTTCTGCTGGGCTCAAAGAGCTCTGCTTTCTTCAACAAAAGGCTCAAGCCAACTCTGCAAATAAAACCCGTTTCAACTCAAGAGCACACAAGGCTGCTGTTCAAAAGTAGGAGAGGCAAGAAGCTCACTGAGCCTGTGAAAACACTTGAGTGTGCCTAACAAGAGCTCACTGAACTCTGGCCAGAAAAGGGAAAAATAATTTTTAAATACACATTTATATTTGTAAAAGAGACATAAGGAAAGGGGTTTGCAGAAAGTGGGCCTCTAAATTGTATACAGAAGCTAAAAACATTTGGCAGCAATAAAATAATTCATTAAAAGTATATTCCAAGTTCCAAAGTTTCTGTTCCTCTTTAAGGAAACTGAAGAAAGGAGCTAGAAGGTGCTGAGAGGCACCAAACTCCATATAGATACATAGGAAATGGGTTAAGCAGTTTGGATCCAAACCAGAGAAAGTGAAGCATGCTTACATCTCAATGACAGACATGACAGACAAGAACAGATGCTAAAGTGCCATTGAACTCAATTGCACTTAAAACAAACTCTCTCTGGATTGTACCTGAAATATATGGAAATCTTCCTTATAAAGATCTCCTCATACTAAAAGAACACCATCTTTGTGAATCCAACTGCTCTGTGTTACATTACTTTTCAAGAAGTTACATATAAACTGTAAATCATTTCACATTTGAATACAAAAATTTCTATTAATGTGCTACAAAATCTAGTTTAAGTTGATATTATAACATCTGTTATTTCTTAATCATTAATGCCACACCAATGAACAGTCCCAGATAAATAAATAGCTACTAGCTGGGCCGGACACAGAACATCTGCGCCTCTATCCCCTGCCCCCCCCGCCCGCCGTCTTATCTTCCACCCACCCTGTCCGCCTGGATTCTTCCTTCTCCTGACCACTGGCTGCCATCACCACCTTCTTCCCCGGCTGCCGCCACTGCCGTTTTGCCCACCCGTCCTCCCGCCTGCCGCCGTTTTGTCCTCCCACTCGTCCTGCTGCCAGCCAGCCAGCCACCACAGTTTTCTTCAGCCACCGCTCCTGCCACCACCATTTCCCCCTCTCCCACTTGTCCCATGGCTAGGTATCTGGCAGCTCTCCGAACTCTTGTGAAAGCGGCCACACATGGGATTAGCCATGGGTACGCCTTAGAGAAATAAATATATAGATAGATAGACTATGTAACTTATTTTAAAGAAACAAAGATGGAACCATAGTGGATTTCTAGGAGTATAGGCACAACTACCAAGATAGCTGTGGTACAAGCATAGCTACCTAGTCCATACAACATACTTTGATATATTTAAGTGTTTATAGAATATGAACAGAGTTACTAATACAATGTGAATTTAACAGACAGTCAGTAGTCTAAAGAATTATCACGCTTAAAGAATTATGCTTTATTCCCTTACATTGGTGTATTCCCATTGCTCTAACTGGGGTTATAGTACCAAAGTGTTTCAGGGAATTGTCATGCAAGGAGCAAACAGAAACTTTTTAGAAATTTCATAAGTTCAAACATATCACTGCTAGAAAGTCTGTCCTGAATTTAAACACAATTTGAAAAATTAAACACACTGAAATCATTTTCTGCATTAAATAACTCTTAGAATTTCATCTATAATTGTCATTTACCTTTCCACTCAGGGCTCTGTATATCCCAGTACCTTTCAGTAACATAATCAAAACCCTCAAAAGAATTTCTGCAGAGTTAAATGGGATCAAGATTTGCAGGAAGAGTATGAAAGAAACCTAACTTGTTTTAAACTGTTGATTTTTCAACTGCAAAATTGGCTGTTCAGAAATGTTGCAATGCACTTATCCTTCAGAAACTGTGAAGTGCTTTTCAGCACATACTTTTTTCCTTTTTTTTCTTTACACAAAGCACAAAATACATTTAAGAACTATTAAGCCTTAGCTCTCCTTGCATCATAGAAGCAAGCATCAAGGGCTTCAAAAGCTGAGTACCAACTGTGACGTTCCACTAAGGTGAAAATCTGTAACCGCAATTTGAATCTATTTACCAGTAAAATGTAATTTTAAAAGTACAACAGAGCTTGAAGATTTAGGCTGCACTCCTGCACAGCTGACAGAATTGGTGCCACTACAGTAAATGAAACTTACAAATGGGTAACCTATGTACAGGGTTTCAGCTTCATCTGCACCCACACAGATATATTTTGAAAAATGTAATTTGTCAAGTCCAGCAGAGTTACCTGTCATCAAGTACAGTGATAAGTTCTCCAGCTTTAAATGTTAGTTCATTATCTTCAGCAGCTTCAAAGTCGTAAATAGCACGAACCTTCCGGCCTTCATGTTTGTGATTTGTTAAGAGACTTGAGGTGCTTGGATAAAGACTGGAAAGTGGTGGTTGCTGTTGTCTTTGTTCTTTCAATGACAATTCAATGGCTGCAAAATAATATGTTGTAAAGAGAACAAAATAAAGGCTTGTGTCTTTGACATTTAACTCTTCTTCCTGCAGCATTTAAAACCTCAGTTCCTTGCACAAACATGCATTTTGTATGCTATGTATTTGTTCTGTACCACCCTGAGTGTCTTTTGGTAAAGGCATTATTTTTCACCCCTATGTAAAATGTTCCGGGAACTCTCCTCTTGAAAAACATAACACAATTTTTCTAACAATTAAAATACATTTTTACTCAAATTTGAATATATTCGCAGCGGGGAAGCAACCTGCCTAGAGAGCAGGAGGCTGGCTGTTGGTCCAGATCCCCGCTGATGTGTTTACCAGAATATGGGAAACTCCTATACCGGGCAGCAACAATATAGGAAGGTGCTGAAAGGCATCATCTCATATTGCGTGGGAGAAGGCAATGGTAAACCACTTCTGTATTCTACTAAGAAAACTAGGGATGTGCTAATCGATTCGGATACAAATCGATTTGTACCCGAATCTAGCTGATTCGGGTGATTCGGAGACAAACAAATCACCCCTGTGGTCCATTGGCTAGATTCGGGTACAAATCGAATCGCAGCTGATTCGATTCAAATCGATTTGGGTTTTGGATCTGTCCTATTAATTTCCCCAGATTCCCAGCTTTCATTTTTTAAAAAAAGCTAAGCTCTAGCCCTTATAGAGGTGGAGTTTTGGAGCAAAATGTGTGGTCACTATTTTTTAAGTGTTCAGATTCTTTGGTGTATAATAACTTTCACTCAATGAATCCTTATGAGGATTCATTACACACCTTCATTTCTTCTATTCATTTTGACTGTCTTTTAGACAGTGCCAATTGTCAACTGCCATGTGCCAACTACACCCCACTCCCACCCACAAGGCAGTGAGGTACTACTCAGTTTAAGTTAAGCGCCTAATGGGTGGAGGCTACCACCCAAATTGCAGAGGGATTGGGCAAAGGGCTGGTTTTTGGTGAATTGTTGAAGCTTTCCATAGGAAATCATGTAGGTTTCAGCAGCCCCATAACTGCACTTGGGGGGTGCTGGGGTGGCCCAGAGTGAGTGGTGGTATAGTGAACAGAGGGTTTCAGCCACCACCATGGGTTTCTAGCCCATGGGGTTCAGGGTTCTGTTGTTTCTGACGTGTTCTGAGTGTAGATTCTCTGGTAGCAAATGAGATTTTCAATACAAACCATGAATCCACTCTCATTTGCTACCATAGAATCTACACTCAGTCCACCTCAGAAACAACAGAACCCTGTACCCCATGGGTTAGCAACCCCATGGGAGTGGCTGGCACCCTATGTGCACTACACCACCACTCACTTTGGGCCACCCCAGTGCCCTCCAAGTGCACTTATGGGGCTGCTGAAACCTCCATTATACCTTATACGGAAAAACCTTAAAGATGAGTAAACTTCAACTACTCACCAAAAACCAGCCCTTTGCCCAATCCCTCTGCAATTTGGATGGTAGCCTCCACCCATTAGGCACTACCACCTCACCACACTCTTCCACCCCAGATCCCACTTTATGCCCCAAATCTGCCTCAAAGACACTAAACCTTCAACTATTCACCAAAAACTAGCCCTTTGCCCAATCCCTCTGCAATTAGAGAGCCAGCGTGGTATAGTGGTTAGAGTGCTGGACTAGGACCGGGGAGACCCGAGTTAAAATCCCCATTCAGCCATGAAACTAGCTGGGTGACTCTGGGCCAGTCACTTCTCTCTCAGCCTAACCTACTTCACAGGGTTGTTGTGAAAGAGAAACTCAAGTATGTAGTACACCGCTCTGGGCTCCTTGGAGGAAGAGCGGGATATAAATGTAAAAATAAAAAAAATAATAATAATTTGGGTGGTGACCTCCACCCATTAGGTGCTACCACCTCACCACACAGATCCCACTTTATGCCCCAAATCTGCCTCAAAGACACTAAACCTTCAACAATTCACCAAAAATCAGCCCTTTGTCCAATTCCTCTGCAATTTGGGTGGTAGCCTCCACCCATTAGGCACTTAACTTAAACTGAGTAGTACCTCACTTCCTTGTGGGTGGGAGTGGGGTGTAGTTGGCACATGGCAATTGACAACTGGCACTGTCTAAAAGACAGTCAAAATGAATAAAAAAAAATGAAGGTGTGTAATGAATCCTCATAAGGATTCATTGAGTGAAAGCTATTATACACCAAAGAATCTGAACACTTAAATAGTGACCACACATTTTGCTCCACAACTCCACTTCTATAAGGGCTAGAGCTTAGCTGTTTTTTTTAAATGAAAGCTGGGAATCTGGGGAAATTAATAGGACAGATCCAAAACCCGAATCGATTCAATTCGGATCAGCCGCGATTTGGATCCGAATCAAATCTGGGGTGATTCAGATGGGTCAGATTCGGATCCAAATTGAATCAGGGCTGTTTCGATTTGGTTACAAATCGAAACACAGAAAATCCGAATTGCACACCCCTAAAGAAAACCACATGGCTCTGTGGTCGCCAGGAGTCAACACTGACTCGATGGCACAACCTTTCCTTTTCAAGAGTTTTTAATAAAAACAATCCAACATCAGTCATACTGAAGACATTTTAGCAGGAAATTAATTCAGATTATGCTCAGCTAAAACCAAGACAATTGTTTCGATGTTTACATCAAAATGTAGATCCCTGAGGTGCCGAAATTTTCAGGTGAGATTTTTTTTTACTTTCAAGGATTAGGCATTCATTTAAATAGTTTGTTATCTTGGAAGGAAGTGAGAGTAACAAATATACTATTATGCCTCTTCATCCTTGCATACTTGAGTTCATCGTGATCCATAGGAATGAGATGCACACAAGCACCTATATATCAAATGCAATGTTTGACTTTCACTCATTCATACCACGCACACACCCCACCAGTTGCTCAAACCGTTTTGGAAGTATCTCACTTTCAAAAACCATTTACAACATAGGGTATATATTGGTGAGCTGCTGTTTGGCAGGGAATGACGACAACACCACCTACAGATATAACTGATACAGGTCTTTGGACCTATATCCCATTTTTGCAGTTCTTTTCCATTTCCTCAAACAGTAAGGCCTTCCTTTCAAAATAGTGCCAACTTCCCAAAAACAGGTTGCACAAGGCATGCATGTTGAGTTTATAAATATGTCCAGTTTATTCCCTGCAGAATAAGAATTTTTATTGCAACATTTCAAGAGCCTGGGTCTTTTTTTTTTCTTTTTTCTTTTTTAACATCAAGCAATAACCCACCTTTAGCTAGATCTTCCTCCTCTTTTTTGTTTGCCACTACTCCAGGATCTTTGGCTACCAGAGCTGGGCTTGCTTTTGCTTGTTCTGCAGCCTGAATGAAGAATAGAAATTAATAGAAAATTCAAAGCAGTACATTAAATCAAGAATTTAGTATATTTGAAATATACTAGCTATAAAAGGACATATTTTAAATAATCTATTTAAGCCATACTAACCATCCTGTAACGCCACAGGAAGAGGGTATTATCCTCTTTCAAGGATAAATGTAGATGTAATTTGTTTAATTGGATGTCGGATGTAAATGTTTGGGAGGCATGCTGCATTTGTACACACCATTCTCCCTGCTCCTGAACCCCAGAAACTTGTTCTTAAAGTTAAAGGGAGCCTTGAGAATGGCATGGGATCTAGTATGCATGGCCACAGAATGAGGGGGAATTCCTGGAAACCAGGTGGAAGCACCTTCCTTTTGGTACATAAAACAACAACAACAACAACAACAACTATTTATATACCGCTTTTCAACAAAAGTTTCCAGAGCAGTTTACACAGAGAAATAACAAATAAATAAGATGGCTCCCTGTCCCCAAAGGGCTCACAATTTAAAAAGAAACATAAGACAGACACCAGCAACAGTCACTGGAGGCACTGTGCTGGGGGTGGATAGGGCCAGTTACTCTGCCCTTGCTAAATAAAGAGAATCAACATGTTAAAAAGGTGCCTCTTTGCCCAGTTAGCAGGGGCCTGCAACTCCCCTAGCTTTTGGGGTGCCAACAGCATGCTGCGCCACTGAAGGGCTGCCGTTAGAAGACAAACGTTAAGAAGTTAGGGATCTCACTCGGCTCATTGGCCTACCTGAGCATTGCTCTAGACTCTGATGTGAACAAAAGAATGAATCATGACTACATTTAGGCAGCAGAGACAACTTGCAGAACGCTTGGTACTGCACTTTGCCCACCTTAAGCACCGTTTCTGGAACGTTGGCATTTTACCTGTGAACCAATAACTGGAAACATAACACCTTGCTCCTTAAGATTTTTTATCATAGCAGATATTAGACTAAGTTGGGGGTCGTTCTTGAATTCATCTGTCCACTCTACCATGAGGGCTTTTAATTTCTCACAGACCTTTGGATGACCCTGTGAAGGATAAAACTGTATAGTTTATTATTTACATCATACACCTTCTCATCCTTTCAACCTTTAACCCTCTAGAAGCAATACAATGCTTATATTAGTCCACATTAACCTCAAACCAGTTTCTAATCCATTCCACCTTAGATTGTTGGAAGACACTTTAATACAAGAACCTCCTAAGAACTCTAAAATGGCTTTGATTTCAATAGCATAGATACTAAGGCTGTTTTCACGAGCAGCCTAACCCAGGCTAGGGCAACCTGTGTGGCAGTGCTGCCCGCCTGCCTAACCCCAATTCAAAGCCCAGCCTTTAGCCGAAGTTAAGGGCACGAGCATGCCCTTAACCCTGGCACTGGGACTGTGTGTGTACTCAGGCTGCTTGCAGCCAGAATGCACACAGAGATGGGTGCCTAGAGTGCCTGTCTCACAGGGGGTACCGCACAGTGCATTGTAGGATATGTGGAGGCCAGGATACCTCATCCAGGCCTCTGAAGACCAACACTGTGTGAAGCAGCACAGATCATATGGGAGTGTGTCCCGCACTTCCCACTAGCACTGAGGAATTGTGTGTGGGGGGGAGGTAGGTTTAGTGCAGCCTTCCCCCTGCCGCCCCCGCCAACCCTCCCTCCCTGCCTCCCGGTCAAGTGAAGTGAATACCCTTACTGCCACCTTCCCTAAATCCTGCTGAGGGGATGAAGATTAAGAAGACTCATAAAATGCCATCTAAATGCTGTGTTCAAGTGGTAAGGAGAGAGAGATATCCTCACAACTATAGTCTCCCTTTTCCTGGAAATCTGTTAAAGCAAGGGAGGGAAGATATTCTGACTGCACTGTTTCCTCTCCCCCAGCCGAATTAACAATCTTTTCTCTCAAGTAAATCTTTATAGCAATTTCTCCCACATGTAAAAAAAACCCCTGCATTTAAGCCCCTTCCCACTGCCCAAGCTTTACCCTACTTTTATTTCAGTTTCATTTGAACTAATATTGTTCAATTTCAACAAGTACCAAATATATTACCTTATTTAACACGTTGCTTACTTCACTAGCAAAATCTCTTGAACACACTTCTAAGTGAAATATTTTACCACAGTTTGAGACGCATGCTCCTAGAAGCTAAAGAGAAAGAGAAATCAGTACTGAATATTACACTAGAACTTAAAGATTAAGTGAAGTAAAAAAAAAACCCACACAACCAACACATACTGTTAACGCTTGCATAGCAACATGAGGATCCTTGTGGTTCACTCTCTTCATAATAGACCGAAGACAGTCCTTAGGCCTAATAAATAAGAAAAGTGGTTTTTAAAATATACTGGAACAAACCACAATGTTCATTTAGAGATAGAAAATTTACTCACATATAACTTGGCAGGTATAAAGGGTTTCTTTGTCTTAAAACCCTCCTCTGCTCACTTACTACAACTCTACTGCCACCAATCCCTAGTTATCCTTAATAATAAATCACCCTTGAGTCTCACCCCTCCTGTAGAAGGTGGTATTAAGGCATGGATGTGGCACTGGTAAAATATAGGAATACAGATACAAACACAGATACAGTGTAAGCAGTGCTCCTGAAGTGAGGAGTCACTGCCTTAAGCATATGCATACTTGTGCAAGACCACAAGGCCACTGCTTCCCATAATTCCCAAAACAGCACAAGCTAATCAGAAACGCCCACATAACGCAGTGTAACATGTGGGCCGGTATTTTTATTTAACCAATTTCTCAGGCAAAAAGTAGAAAATCCACAGAATTCAAAAGAGTAAACCCCAGATTCAGGGAGCAAGGTTGGATACAAAAGGCAATGGTTTCGTTTAGATAGTAACCTATTTATAAAGGTGGTTCTAAGTTTACTTTGAGGGAGAATAGAGCAGGAATTAGATGGCTCCAATAGCCCAGAAGCTGTTGTCTGGTGGGCCCTGTTATTTGCAGTTATGCTATTTGCAGTTGCAGGTATCTACAGAAAATATACACCCAACCACAATATTCATGGTTTAGGGTCTCAAGTATACACAGTTTTCGGTGTGCAGATCCCTCTATATATAGTTGTGCTCTTTGGGTAGTGAGAGGAGTTTGGAGAATGACGGTTTGGAGGATGACGGTGTGTGAGTTTTTCGCTGTAGAAACCCCATTTCAAGTGCTTTTGGAAGCTTTGGTGTCCTCAGGCAGCCATTGAGAGCCTTTTGGAGCCACTGCTCTTGAGCTTTTGGAGCGTGTGTGTGTGTGTGTGTGTGTGTGTGTGTGTGTGTGTGTATAGACCAAGCCTATGGGAGGGTTTCCTCTGCCATTCCTATGGAGCTTCTTGGAGGAGCCTTGGGCAGCACTGGTAAAATGCTAATTATAACTTTAACTTATTTATTTTATTAATTTTATTTCTATACCACCTGATATAGAAATTTCCAGGCAGTGTACAAGTTAAAACATAATATAAAATATTTAAAATGTATATAACAGATAAAAAGTCTCAATAAGTAAAAACATATTAAAATTTAAATCAGTTAAAAGCCTGGGAAACAGGTACATCTTGAGATTTTTCCTAAAAACAAACAGAGAAGGAGATGCTCTTATTTCAGAAGGGAGTGTATTCCAGAGCCCTGGGGCAGCCACAGAGAAGACCAAATCAAATCAATCAAATTAATCAATTTAATTTCTTTTTAAAATATTTTTCAATTGGTAAAAATTTACCAATTTTAATCTTGGTAATTATAGTACTGTACTGTACCGTACCATATAATTGCAGTTAATTTGAATAGCAATTAGAAATGTGATTATACATTAACATTCATTTTAAAGTATGCACTGTACTATACAACACCCACAAATATTTGATCTCAAGTATCCACTGAAAATTGATTTAAGGTACTGTATCCATTGAAAACTGATTTTAAGCATCCATTGAAAATTGATTTTTAGTACTGTACCATATCAATTTAAAATCAATTTTAAGCATCCATTCTAAATTAATTTTAATTATCAATTACTGCCCTGTACTGTACTTTATCAATTTGGTGTGGGGGTGTTTGATACAATTACTGTGCTATACTGTACATAACTGTACAAATTTTTCCTTCCTCCACAGCCAAAAGGAGCAAGAGCACAGCGGAGAGCTCTACTGAGGGGAGTGGCAAAAGGTTTCACAAAGTGTTGCCCTTGAGAAAGAAGGTGAAGCTGCTGGACATGCTGGCTGGTGGGTATAGTGCAGCATCCATTGCACGCCATTAAGGCATCAATGAGTCTACTGTCAGATCCATAAAGAAACGCGAAGCCAGTATCCGTATGAATGTGGTGTCCGGCACATCTCAGAGTCTCAAGGTGATGTTCCATCCACGCAATCCCCACATGGAACAGATGGGAAAGGCCCTCAGCCTGTGGATAGAGGACCAAGCCCAGAGAAACTTGCCACTGAGCAGACCAATAATCTGTGAGAAACCACTGAGGCTCTACAGGCCAATTCTACAGCGGATTGCAGCAGAAACTGCTGGAGCACCTGCAGAGTGGGAGAGCTGAGGGGGTTGAGGTACAGTGCTATGCTCCACCCTTATTTCCTCTTTGTGGGGGGGGCAGGGGTGTGTGTGTGATTTTCCATCATTTTCCAGGGCTCCAGAACCTAACCCCAACCCCCTTATTCCCATAGACTCAAGGTCTCATTATTCATGGTTTTGTTATCCACGATTGTAGACAGGAACAGAATCTCCACAAATAATGAGGTACACCCATATGTTTAATTATGAAAAACAGTGCATGTGGCACATCTTCAAGTCACAGAATCTGCCCTTTAAAGACCACTGAATAATTTTGCCATTTTCACATAATGGTGACTAATGTGATAAACAGCAGATTCCTTTATTACGGTCATCAACCAGCTAAACAACACCACCTAGTAATCATCATACATAACAAACTGGAAAAGGGTATACCTACATCATCCATGTATCTCTTTACAAATTGTACAAGCTACAGAACAAAATTTAGCCACATTTAAGGAAACGGAATCATTTTAATCAGACAAAAATGTTGAAGATAAAACAGATAAGTACGGCTGGCATATTTTACTAAAAGTGTGTGTATGGGAGGGGGGAACTATTGTGAATATCCTTATAAAATGAACAATAAAGTAAAACCTGTGCAGTTGTTTCAACAGCTCTGGTACCACGAGGGCACAACTGAGCTGTATAAGGTATTTTCTTATATTTCCTGTCTAACAGCATTGTATGAAGGACATTAACACTGGGCAAGTCAAAGCTCTTTAGAATTTTGCTATTGTTAGATTATTTAGATAATTTGTGGGTTTTAAGGAGAAGAGTTGGTTAGTCATAAATATATGTCTTGGAAGGCTAGCTAAATCTAATTGGCCTTCCACATCCAATACTCACTGTTTGAGAGTTCTCTTTGCCCTATCAGAACCCCTCTTAATAGGTTCTTCCTACGAAAAGCCATAAAAATATAATTTCTGCTTTAAAGATCTTTTCCACCTTGAGTCATGGCTTATCAACCATGGTCAGGTTGATAAGCCAACAGAGCAGAATAGCAACTTTAACCAATATGTAAAAAATGCATAAACAGCAGCTAACATCTAAAATTCCTATTTTTAAAATACTGGGGGTTTTTTTGGTATCCAAGTTCTTTAAAAAGGTATTTATTATACCCATTATTTCATTTTAATATCAAGCATTGATATCCAGCAACTTGGAGGAAGGTCTAGTTTAAGTTACACTGCAGCTTTCGGTAATCTATATTTGGTGGTGAATATGTTTTACAAACCTCTGCATCATACTTAGCACTACTAATTATAGAAAATGCTGCCACATAACATGATCATTTCGCACTGTACAAGACTGTGAACGTGGCTTACTGCAAGGAGAAGCTGCTACCAAGTTTTCTATTAAAATAAATGTAAAAGAAATACAATTTGGAACAAGTGGCTTTCATATTCTACTTTTTCATGAGTTAGTAAGTGCATTTGAGGGGGAAAATATCAGAACTGAAATATGTATAAGTATCACTATCATCTGCTAAGATGGCATTGGGAAACCTGTCATTTACATTAATACAATGTTTAAACCATACTTGATTTATGATTGATATTTTAGTTCATATTTTTAATACTTGCAAGTTGTCAAGTAAAAATGTTAAATATCTTTGGTTATAAAAATAATACATTAAGTGTTGCGCATGGAGAATGCTTCTGCATGTGTTGTGGTACCTCTGGGGTCATATATGGAAGGCACAGACAAATGCAGAAGGAAGTGGGTACAGATAATTGAAAATCACCCCTTCCCTCTGTGTGAGCACAGAAGTGTTCCCCACATGCAACTCTTAATCTGGATGTTGGCTGCCAATTTTAAGGTCTTTTTAATAGAAATTATGAGATTATTAACAGGAAAACCACATATACTGTACCATGCTGAAATAAAGTTAACTTACAGAAACATAGAACTGGAAGGAGCCTGACGGTCATTTGATGAACCTCACAAGCTAAGGGAGAATTCTCCCCATTATCAATAGTTGTCCCCCTCCCCCATTCCAAGACTGATTCACAGTATTCAAACTTTAACATGCAACAAGCAGAAGTGAATAAGGTACAAGTTACCTGCAGGACAGGAAAGTTTACAATTACTATCTGACATGAATCATCCAGACCAGAAATAATGCTGTACTCTTAATTGCAAATCCAAAAGGTGACAAAAGTATAGCATATTGTGATTAGAATTATGCAAACAAATCTTAATTTTCATAATTTTTGAATAATTAGAGTACGACATTTAGAATGTTAGGCTGATACAGAAGTAATCAATCTCTAGAATAGCTGAGAAAAAAGTGTTCATCATGCTAAACTTCTATAATAATTCAACTAAGTATTCTGCTTAAGAAAATATTCAAATGTGCTTGAGGGCTGATTCAGAGACTTACATTTTTAATCAATTTTAAAATTAAGTCACTAGTATGGATTAACTTCATATCATTAACATTTCAAATTAATGCTATCTGTACTTAATGGATTGGGATGCGAGTTCAAACTGCATTGATCTATTACTTTAAATCAATTTAGAGAAGTTATGTGGAAAGCTAATCCAAATTCAAACACATGTACCACTAAGGACCAAAAGACAGCTGCAATTATAGGGTAGGATCAAATTAATTACTTTAGGCAAACAGGAGGGCTTTGAGCCAGCCCAATTATTATTATTTACATTTTACATTGAATTTTTATTGATTGATTGATTGATTGATTCATTATTATTATTATTATTGATTATTGATTATTATTGATTATTATTAATAATTTTTTATTATTATTTACATTTTACATTCATTTTACAATGAAATGCTTGACTTCTGCTTTAGACAACAGATGCCCATGCTGTATCACAGACTACCTTTGAAAGTCAAAAGTGGGTTTTTAGGTGGTATAGGAGCTACTCTTACATAAGCACAAGTCCAAAGCTGCCTAAGTTACATAGAACTAGTTGGACTATTCTTTGGATCACAGTCACACACTAGAAACCTAATTGAAAAATGGATTCAAGTTTGGCCCCTGACATTTTGCTCACACCCCAGCAAGAAAAGGAAAGTGAAAGAAAAGGAATCAAGGCCCCATGAAGGAACCGGGAAGAACAATACTTATTTGTGCTCAGAGTGAGCCGCAAACCCACTGCCATGAGGAGGGAGGTAGGGATGTGCATGAACAGAGGTCCATTCACTGGTTCGGCACCGAATTGGTTCGGCGCCATGGGGAGGGGAACAGCAAGTGGGATCTTTAAAAAAAAAAAAAAGAGGAGAGGAGAGCAGGTCCTTACCTGCTCTCCTCTGCCGCATGCAGCTTCCTACTGCAATGGCGCTGCCCATAAGAACCCGCACAGTGTCAGCACACACATGGTATCTGCACATGCGCGGGCACCATGTGTATGCCGGCACTGCGCACTGGTTGTTGGGAGCAGAACCGTCGCAGCAGGAAGCTGCATGTGGCAGAAAATCTCTTTTTTAAAGCTCCTGGGGAGGAGGAAGGAGGCTAAAATATAGATCTTGTTTTGACAAACTTCTTTGCTTGTATATACATGGAGTAAACCTATTCCATTGCCGCTGTCTTTTGGTCAGTAGTGGTGCATCTTGTAAAATTTTCTGAAGCCAATTAGAAACAGAACATGCAAAGTACTTAGCAATGAGCTGTCTACTCATATAAAGATATCAAAGTAGTTTGCTTTATAGTGAATTTCTAGTTCACACGGGAAGTCATTTTTCTTGTCTCCTCCAGAGTGGAAATGAGAGCTGCTCATAGAAATCAATGGAGAAATCAAGAATTTCAGCTGAGCTGTGATCAGCAGCATGTTTACCCTCAAACAAATAGCAGCCCAGACAAGAATTCATGAGCTAACTCAGATATTATTTCAAGTGAAAAATGAAATTTGCTTTTCTAATATCAATATAGAATCCTTAATCCCCATATTAGTATGTAGGTGTGAAATAACAGATTGCAGCACCCCATAATACAGTCCACTATTAATATTATAGGTCAGGAGCGTCAAACCGCTGGCCCGCAGGCCAAATCTGTGGAGCCCAACTAACTGGCCAGCCTGAAGCAGTCCTGTGACAAGCTGTCACTGCTGTGTTTCTTCCCCACTCCCGTGCATCAGACCAGCAGTGTGTCTCTTTAGTGGTCAGCGAAACTCCTCTTGCCGCCAACATTTCTCTCCTCCCCCTTCCACCCTGTGCCCCAAGAAAAAGTTGTGGGTTGCTTCCTTCCTCCCAACGTTGCCACGCTCCTTTCCCCTACATCCTCATGCTAGGCTCTTCAATGGTTTAAGTTCTAGCCCGGAGAGGAAGAGAAAGACAGAGAAGGAGGAAGACGAAGGCAGAGGGCAGCGCAGGGTGCTTTTTTCTCTTAGCTTGGGAGGGAGGAGGAAAGGAGAATGAAAGGAAGTGAGTTTGTGAGAGAGGAAGGGAGGAGGGGAGGAGGACAGGAGAAAAGAAAGAAGGGTGAGTAGGGGTAAGTGGAGGAAGAGAAGTTCTGCTTTTCTTGGGTATGATGTTGCTTTGGAATTATTGATCCGATTACCAAGTTTCTAAAACCTGGTTTAACATCTTAAAAATATGATGGTTATGTTGAGAATTTCTTCTGAAAATAAAAATAAAAAATCCCTGAGTATATTCTGGTGTAAAATGTAGTGCATTCAGCTAATTTCAGTGGCAGGATTGTGTATGCAAAATTTGTTATCTGTAGATCATCAGGAAATAGGATACTCAGATTTTATTTTTAAAACTACCAAAAGAATTATTTAAAATTCTCCCCAAGCATATTCCAGTGTAAAAGTAGGGCATTCAGCTAATTTAAGTGGCAGAACAAGAAAAGGAAGAAAAAAAAGGAAGAGAGTGAGAAAAAGAGGAGGGAGGAGGAAGACAGAAGGTGGACCACAAGGCGACAGAAGGCAGCACAAGGCTATGTGAGGCCCCCTTAAGGTGCATCAGAATCAAATCCAGCCCTCCACTTGAATGAGTTTGATGCCCCCGCTGTAAGTTAAAGATGGGGTGGAGGATACCTTGAATTTCCAGTCAAAGATACAATACACCCTTCATATTGATATAAAGATAATGCTTCTTAAGTTGTCCCCTCAAACCTTCTCCTAGCCCAAATCCAGTGCTCAACTGCATCTAAAAGGCAAGTGTGTGGGGTGGGGAGGAAGTCTTGAAAAACTGCAAGTTGACGCCTGTGTTTGAGTCTAGTCATTAAGTCCATGCTGGCTTAGGCCATCTCCTAGAATAGAGAGAGACTGATTGTACAGGAAATTCAAACTTGTCGTTTGAGTTACTAGAAGAACTATGCTTGCCTACATGACATATTCCCTCAAGAACAAGCCCCACAGTTCCTACTGACATTTCTTATGCACAGATAGGAGTCAACGGGGTCTGGTGTCCAATTGCTAGCAGGTGGGAGGGACTAGCACTATAAAGATCAGAGAAATTGAACACTACTACTGTTGATAGGATTTACGGGGACCAGAACATGTGTAAGTTAGTTGGTCTTCTGGTCTCCAAGTACACTAGAAAGTAGGGATGTGCGAAACATTTCGGGAACAGAACGATCTGTACCCGAAACAGCCAATTTCGGGTGATTCGGATCCGAACCGAATCACCCTTCTGGCCATCCGAAATTTTTCATAGCCAGACCGAATCACCTCCTTTTCGGCTCCAAATATTCGGATTTTGACGTCTATTTGAATTTCCCGCCTTTTTGCCTCCCATTGATTTCAATGCAAAAAGGTCTGAAATTCTTCTACTCGAATTTCGGGTCCCAGGGGCAAAATAGTGGGGTGGGGTGGCAGTGCCTAATGGGTGGATGCTGCCACCCCAGTTGCAGAGGGATTGGGCAAAGGGCTGATTTTTGGTGAATTGTTGAAGTTTTAGTGTCTTTGGGGCAGATTGGGGGCATAACGTGGGATCTGGGCCAAAACAGTGGGGTGGGGTGGTAGTGCCTAATGGGTGGAGGCTACCACCCCAATTGCAGAGTGATTGGGCAGAGGGCTGATTTTGGTGAATTGTTGAAGTTTATGCGTCTTTAAGGTTTTCCCCCATTAGGTATATTGGAGGGTTATCGCTTCACGTCGGGGGGAAAGGGGTGGCCTAGAGCGGTGTGGTAGTGCTAACCCATGGGGTACTTGGTTCTGTTGTTTCTGAGGTGTTCTGAGTGTGGATTCTATGATAGCAAAAAGGAGTGGATTCATGGTGTCTCATTGAAAATCTCATTTGCTATCATAGAATCCACACTCAGAATACCTCAGAAACAACAGAACCCTGCACGCCATGGGTTAGAAACAAATGGGGGTGGTTGGCACCCAGGGTGGATTTGATTTAAATCAAACTGATTTAAATCACGATTTAAGTCATGATTTAAATCACTAGCAGGGTGGATAAAAATAAAAAAAATCCGATTTAAATCAAAAAAATCGGATTTTTTTGATTTAAATCGGATTTTTTTTTATTTTTATCCACCCTGCTAGTGATTTAAATCGTGATTTAAATCAGTTTGATTTAAATCAAATCCACCCTGGCTAGGCCACCCCTTTCCCCCCGACGTGAAGCGATACACCCTCCATTATACCTAATGGGGGAAAACCTTAAAAACGTGTAAACTTCAGAAATTCACCAAAAATCAGCCCTCTGCCCAATCACTCTGCAATTGGGGTGGTAGCCTCCACCCATTAGGCACTACCACCCCACCCCACTCTTTTGGACCAGATCCCAAGTTATGCCCCTGATCTGCCCCAAAGACACTAAAACTTCAAAAATTCATCAAAAACCAGCCCTTTGCCCAATCCCCCTGAAATTTGGGTGGTAGCCTCCACCCATTGGGCACTACCACCCCACCCCACTATTTTGCCCCGATACCCGTTTTTTAATCCAAATCGATTCGGATTCGGATTAATTCAGATCCGGATCGAATCAGGGGTGATTTGGATGGGCCATATTCGGATACAGAACAGAACAGGGGTGTTTCGGTTCAGATCCGAATCAAAACACCGAACATCCGAATAGCACACCCCTACTAGAAAGTACACCATAAGCACTAGAAACCAAGGACAAAGAAAAATCAAGAAGCAGAAGGTAAGGAGATTTAACAAAGCACTAAAGGCACCAACCAATCATCTAATGTTTCAAAACAGACATAGCCTTTTAGGACAAGTAAAGGGAGAATCCATGGTAAAAGTTTGTACCAGAAAAATGATGCTTGAGCACTAGATACAGAAGAAACATGGAACTTTTTTAATGCTTCCAAACTGTAACCAAGTTTTAAAGCCAATCAGAGCCAGTGAAAAGGCAGAACATAATACTGGGGTCTTATAAGCTGGTATAGAAGAGGCAAGACATATGTTGCATTAATGAACCATACAGCTATGCTAAGATAGAATGTCTTTATCACGCATTCTGAATCTTATTTCTAATATGCTTTTTAGAGTCTGGTCAAAAAGAACAAATGTTTGAAGTTTCATTCAGCTCATTTCCATATTCCAATCTCTTATTTTCCTCTCATTTATAATCTAATTAAGTGGGGGGGAGATAACTGGAATGCTTAATCATTTTAAAAATTTCAGACAAGACAAGGGTTTCACTTCTGTCAAAAGCAAAAATTCCTTTAGCTCATTTAAAAAGTCAAACAGGATTTCACTGATCTAGTATACAAACCCTGTAGTAATTGCAATGCAACTTGAAATGCCTAATGGAACATTTTACAAAAGAATAATCTATATTAGCTATACAAGAGCATTTCTGCTAAATGCACTCTTCCAGAGCCTTTAACAAGTGCCAAGTCTGCAAAACATTTTGTGCATACCTGGGAGTTAATGCATATGCTTTTCTGGTTCTCCCAGCAGGTGTCTTACATACTTTGTACTAGACTTATTTCTTTTCCTTCCAGATAAAATAAAGTTTAACCAATGGGAAGTTTAAGCTTACCCAGTTCGTGACTGTCCAACTTTATCACAAATATCCAAGATGAGTCCCCAGTCTTCAGCAGTATTCATCTCACTGGTTGCCTTCTCTTAAAAAAACACACACAAAAAGACTTGGAATGAACTTTAATGCACAAGTGAATATTCAATTTCAACACATCATAGAATCAAGCACTTTAAAAGTTAAACTGATACCTTGATCATATTTTTTAAAATTTTGCTGAAGCATGTTTATATGCAGGCCTAATGTAGAATTGTATCAAAATTTGTTTCAATCACTTTGAAATCAAGTGATACATGAACTCCTAAGGAAACATAACACACTTGTAGTTCTAAGGTTGTGAACATGATCAATGGCAGGGTCTCATTACTTAAGACATTAGCACATTGGTTCATCAAGTCAACACATTTCTGCTGCAGCCGGTCCTGTAGATCTTGCAAGCCAATAATAATAAGAATAAAAATCTGCTCTATCATATACTTCCTTGATCTTTGCCTTGGTTTCATTGATCTGCAAAGACTATAAGCAGACCTGGGGAAGGTGGGGTGTCACATCTTTCAATTTCCAGCAACTGTAAAGAATCATCTCATAAAGAATAATCAAGTGCTATTTTTGCTGAATCTTCTCAGTTTGGGGGTGGGGGGGAGAGAAATCCTGTTTTAAGCATGTAGCAATAGCAATAGCACTTACATTTATATACCGCTCTATAGCCGAAGCTCTCTAAGCGGTTTACAATGATTTAGCATATTGCCCCCAACATTCTGGGTACTCATTTTACCGACCTCAGAAGGATGGAAGGCTGAGTCAACCTTGAGCCCCTGGTCAGGATTGAACTTGTAACCTTCTGGTTACAGGGCGGCAGTTTTACCACTGCGCCACCAGGGGCACCATGTATGCTTATATTAAAGTAGGGGTGTGCAATGTAAGTCATGACCCAGGGGTCATGTTGCCCTGCCCCCCCCCAAGGTTTTCCCCATTCTGCAGCTGCACAACTCTACCATCATGCAATGGCTGTTCTGGGCAAGGAAGGGGATTCTGAAGGTGGGGGAGATTTGGAAGGATACTAAGTCCATGGGTGTTCTGCTCTAAGAGTCGTTCAACAGTGGAACAGTCTACATTGTGCAGTAGAGGGCTCTCCTTTGCTGGAGCCTTTCAAACAGAGGCTGGACAGCCATTTGTCAGAAACACAGTAGCAGTTTCCTTCACTGAACAGGGGGTTAGGTTAGAATACTTCAAAAGGTCCCTTCCAACTCTAAAATTCTATGACGCTGCTGTATTTTGGGATCATGGCCAGCGACCTGTGTTTCTAAGAAGTATTCCGAGGTGCCAAGTAGACCATGATCTCATTTGGCATGTTTACTTGACTTAGATATTTCACAAACGAAGAACAAACACCACAAGTTAAATTTTAATGTGCTAATTTTTATATAAACATTTCAAAAGTTATCTTAGTAGTCAAAAGGATCTGAATAGAAATATTTAATTAGGAGAACAAACAACATATTGAATATAGTTTAAATGTTATATTCAGACAGTTTCAAAGGTTTATATTAATTATTTTTACTGCAATACTTGTAAAATAAAGGCAAAACACAACTGTGTTTTGCACAAATATGTCCAACTTCCCCAGGTCACCAAAATAAACAAGACATTGCTCTGTATTACCTGGAATTGAAACCAAAACTAATCAAGTTAATCAAATCAAACCCTCCGGGAGATTGTTTCAGGGGCAAAGGGAAGGGGAGAGTACCAAAAATTGTCCCTCCCCTCCATGACAGAAAACCCTGGCACACTGATGCAGGGTTAGTTTGGATTGTAGTGAAGTGTATATCCAGAACTGTTGGGAGTGAAAAGGTTAATAGTTGAAGGAGGGGCTTCTACCACTAGGGAGCCTCTTGGAAGAAGGAACTCCTAGTAGTGTAGCCTGGGAGAACCTCCAAGGTGGCTGTTGGGTTTCTGAAGTTCCTGATGTCTTAAGCATGTATTTCTTAAGTTGTTAAAATAAAACTTTTATACATATATCTAAGGTCACAGAGTGGCGCAGTGGGGAAATGCTTGACTAACAAACAGAAGGTTGCCGGTTCGAATCCCCGCTGATACTATATCGGGCAGCAGAAATATAGGAAGGTGCTGAAAGGCATCATCTCATACTGTGAGGGAGGAGGCAATGGTAAACTGCTCCTGTATTCTACCAAAGAAAACCACAGGGCTCTGTGCCAGGAGTCAAAATCAACTTGACAGCACACTTTACTTTCATATATCTAAGTAGTAGCAGTTGTTGGTCATCTTTGAAGGGTAGAAGAATGAATGAGCTGATTACAACAAGTGGCAACGAAGTCTAGTAAAACCTTGTGTATGTTTTCTATTACATCTAGACTGAAAGATGGATCCCCTATTTAGAGGCCTGGACCTGACTTTTGTAGAAGGCTCCGAGCCCTTTCTCATGATTACGCGAGAGGGCTACCAGGTGGGCAGTAGGGAAGGCTGCTAAAACTTACCTTCCCCACAGACTAGTCCTCTGTCCTTGCTGGGCACACTGATCCACATACCCAGACGATAACCAACTTCCCCAGGCAGCGCAAAGGTTTGGAGACCAAGATGTTTGGGAGCCACGGAGGGTTGGGGGTCATCACACCCCTGGAAATCCCATAATGCACTACAAAAGTGTACAGTGCATTTTGGGGATGCCCCCTCCCCGATGCCAACCAGGAGCTTGCTCCTGTGTTGGTGCTGCATGGCGACGACGTAACCCTGGCTAAGCAGCTGTCTCGCCATCGAACCGCGCAGCTGCCAGCGGTTCTCACGCACAGCCAAGACAAGGCTGACTGCCTTAGCGCGGTTTTGGCTGCACATGAGAACAGCCTCTCCGAGACATTTCCCTGTTATGCTAAGTGTTTTAAGCAGTTTTTGCTGGCAAAGGGTATTACAGACAAAAGCCAGACAAAGGGCTGTGTTCTTATCTTCTGTAGGGAAGTGTTGCTTTGCCCTGCTCAGTGACTTGCTGGCTCTCCTGCCTTGCCAGCAGACACATCATTAGACACTTTGTTCCAGACTCTGCAAACTCATTTTGAGCCTAAGAAAAGAAAACCGATTCATAGATTGCTTTTTGTTTCAAGGAAGCAACAACAGACAATCTGTAGCAGATTTTATAGCTTGTTTGAGGAATTTGGCTATACCATGCAAGTCTGCAGCTTCTCAGAACAACTAGTTTTTGGAATTTCCAGTTCAGACTTGTGTTCCAAATGGTTCTTTGTGAGTTATACAGCTGACCTTTCTTGGACCAAAGCCATAGATAGTAGAATCATTTGAGGCTACAAGATCAAGTCTGCAAGTTTTTGCTTCAGCTGGATCAGTTTCCTTAACAAAGCGGGAGAGGGCAGCTACAGTGGAGACAGGTTAGGGGTCATCCGATGCAATTGCCTCATGGGTGCACCCACCTTCCAGTCAAGATTTTTAAAAAGAAGACTAGTCAAATACAATCTCCGGGGAAGCAGGCCATCGCCCCATGTTTATGCTGCTTGGACACTCATGGCTCAGAGGCATGTCACTTTGTGAACTTGGTATGCAATCTCTGTTTAAAAAAACACAACCAACAGGGACACTTGACCCAAGAACGCTCCCAGCGTAGTCACCCACAACGACCTCGAGATGGCCATGGAGCCAACCTCACTTTAGCTTCCACAGGTACACAGGATCAGGATCTGGAAATGGAATCCCCTGCCCTTTGGGGTCCTGATGCCTGGAGATTGCCTGTCTTGCAGAGTTCAGCGACAGTGACATCATATTGGATTGTGATGCATATAGGAGTGCCAGTGCACATGGAGTTTGATACTGGCACAACATAAACGGTAGTCTCACAGGTTTTGTATCAGATACACTCGTCTCACTTTCCCTTGTTGCCTGCAGATACTCTGCTAATTTGTGCCCAGAGACGCAAGTTTTGGGCAGTATAGAAATGTAATGAATAAAATAATAAATAAATTTCTTACACTGGACACATGATACAGTTACAGGCAGGGTGGATTTGATTTAAATCAAACTGATTTAAATCACGATTTAAATCACTAGCAGGGTGGATAAAAATAAAAAAAATCCAATTTAAATCAAAAAAATCGGATTTTTTTGATTTAAATCGGATTTTTTTTATTTTTATCCACCCTGCTAGTGATTTAAATCGTGATTTAAATCTGATTTAAATCAAATCCACCCTGGTTGCAGGTGGATGTGTGCTTCCGAGAACATCACAAACTTCCCCTACTCATTCCTAAAAATGAAAGATGGGCTCTTAGGACTGTTCAGTGACTGGACTGAACATTTTAAATTAGATTTGGCAACAGTGTGCATTTTCTGATATGATGCAGCAGTTGTGTGCCACACCCAAGTTTTTTGAAGTTCATCTGGTGCCATACGCATTAAGAAAAGCAGTGGACAAGCACCTGTCAGACCTCCAGGCCAAAGGAGTCATTTCACCAGTACCCTTTAGTGAGTGAGCAGCACCAACTGTCTGTATCCCTAAGCAGGATGGCGCAGTCCGGATTTATGAAGATTATAAAGTTACAGCTAATTCAGTTCTAGCAGTGGAGCATATCCTTTCCCAGAATGCCAAGATCTGTTCTCTCAGTTGTCAGGAGAGCAACAGTTTTCTAAACTGGACCTTTCACAGGCTTATCAACAAGTGGTTATTGAGCCATCATCTCAAAAATATTTGACAACATACACCCCAAGGGGACTGTTTCAGTATAATAATTTACTGTATGGTATTACCAGTGCTTCAACTATTTTTCAGCGTATCATGGACCAGTTGTTACAAGGCCTGTCAGGGGTCATATGCCATTTATATGGCATCTTGTTGGCTGGAAAATGCACCAAATTAAAAAAATATGGAAGCAGTGTAACAGAGGCTGCAAGCTGTTGGCTAAGTGTAAACAGGCAGAAGTGCCCCCCCACCGCTCCAAGATCAGGTTAAATATGTGGGTCATGTAATTCATAGCCAGGGAATTGCCCCACAACAAGAAAAGGTCTGGGCTATCAGAGGCTCCGGCCCTTGCCAGTGTCTCCAAGTTGTGTTCATTTCTGGCATTGCTGACTTATGCACAATTTATCCCAAAGCTTTCCCCCATGATGAAACCATTATATGAACTGCTAGGTCAAGGACAACCCTGGAGTTGGTCCCCAGCTTGTCAGCAGGCATTTCAGTTAGCCAAAAAGACCCTAACTAGTGCCTCTCTATTGGTACACTTTGATCCTTCTCTTCCAGTGCTCCTGGCTTGTGATGTTGTGATGTAATATACAGTGCTACTCCTCCCCCAACCCTACCCTCCCTATCCCTTCTGTAGAGTATATATCCAGGAATATCAGTGTCCCACTGGTCCATTCCACCAGGTTTCTGTTACACCCACTATATCTATGTTTTCATTAGTAACCAAGCACTCCAGCTCACCCATCTTTGCTTGGAAGCTTCTGGCACTGGTATATAGACACCTATAAACCCTTACCTGGTGTTGGCATGTGCCATCTCCCTCACCATCATTTGACCTTTTTGGCCAGCTATCATTTTTATTTATTATTTATTAAAAGATTAAATATACCACCCAATCCACAGGCTCAGGGAAGTTTACAAGGCAAGAACAGCATCTGAGATTTTTTTTTTTTTTTGAGGGGGGGGAGAGATTGAGATTTGAAGGGCAAACGCCTGACAGAACAGAAACGTCTTCAATAAGATCTTAAAGGCTGAAAGGGAGGAGGTAGACCGAATCGGGGGTGGGGGGGAGAGAATTCCAAAGAGAAGGGGTGGCAACAGAGAAAGCTCTTCCATGGGTTCTAGTACTATAGACCTCTCTGAGACCAGGGACCAAAAGAAGAGCAATCTGAGATTATTTCACAGGACAGGACTGAACTGCCAGAAAGAGGCAGTCCTGAAGGTAAGCAGGTGCTAAGTCCTGAAGGGTTTTTAAAGGTGATAACCAGCACTTTGAATTGGACCTGGAAGAAAAAAGGTAATCATATGTTTCCTTCTGTTCAACTCCTGGCTCTACTCTGTCCCCTTCGGTTTATCCAAAATGTACACAATCTTGCACCTTAGGGGATTTTGCTGGCCTAACCAGGTACCATCCAGTACCGGTCTGCAATCCCCCAGGCATCATTTTAAAAGCTGCTTTACAAACTTTTTGATTTTAAGTGCCAGCAATCTGGTTCCATGTTGGTTCAAGTGGAGTCCATCCCTTTTATACAGGCTTCACTTGCACCAAAATGTATCCCAGTGCCCAACAAATCTAAACACCTCCTCCTGGCACCACTGTCTCATCCACGCATTGAGACCCCTCAGCTCTGCCTGTCTCACTGGCCCTGCATGTGGAACAGGTAGCACCTCAGAGAATGCCACCCTGGAGGTCCTGGATTTCACTATGCTGCCTAGCAGCCTAAATTTGGCTTCCAGGACCTCCCGGCTGCATTACCCCACATAATTCATACCAATGTGCACCACAACAGCTAACACCTCCCCAGCACTGCTTAACAGCCTACCTAGATGCAGCGTGACATCCACAACCTTTGCAACAGACAGGCAAGTCACTGTGCAGTGTACACATGGGTTACAGACCCATCTCTCTATGCCCCTAATAATTGAATCACCCACTACTAGGAGGCCCCCAACCCCTGGAGGAGTATCCTCTGTGCGAGATGAGGGAAGGCATCCCTGCTAAGGCAGTGTTTCCCTCTTGCACAGACCAATATCCTCCTTCCCTTAGACTTTCATTCTCCATGACAGCAGAAGCACCCTCAGCCTGGGAATGGGATGCCTCTATCATATCCCTGATGGTCTCATCTACACAGACTTCTCTGCCTCCTTGAGCTTCTCCAGGTCAGTCACCTTGGCTTTGAGGGAATGAACTTGTTCCCTGAGATCCAGGAGCTCTTTGCATGGAGCACACACCAAGGACTTCTGCCCCTCAGGCAGATAGTCATACATGCAATTTTCTGTGCAATACACTGGGAAGCATCCCCTTCCCTGCTTGCTTTTACCTTCATAACTGGTTTAATTGGCTATTTACAATAAATAGGGCTTGTTCACTTGAAGCTGTGTATTGGGTGCCAGTGTCAGCTAAATAAAGGTTTTAAGCTTTGTCCTCCAAGAAAGTTACCAAAGATGGGTAGTATAAATGTTATTCTCATGCTGGGTGCATCCTCTATGATGAAGGGGGACCAGTTTTGTGCCTCCCTACAGAGTTCCCTGTCAATCTCCCGCTAAACTCATTCAATATCTGTTTGCAAAGCTCCTATGATTTGAGCATTGTCTTCAAGATCTGCTGGCAAACTGACTCACTTCAAGTATGTGACCTCTCCCACAAGCTGAGTCACTCACCTGGAATGAATCCCCCATTCAAGCTATCTGCTCTTGCTCTGTCAAATACACGAACACGTCCAGCCAGCTAGAAATCAAAACCTAGAAAAGTATTAGCCCTAACAAACGCGGCTTCTCCTTTCCCCTTTGTTTTCTTGTTGGTTTATTTATTTATCCTTGCTGTGTTTCCTTGCTCGGTATCTTCTTTAGGAGAGAAATACAAGCTTGTTGCCTTCTCTGTATTCAAGATCTGCTGCTGTATTCAAGAACTGCAAGGAGTATCACTGTATATAATGAAAACATAGATACAGTGGGTTTAACGGAAACCTAGTGGGCCGGTGAGAACCAGTGGGACACTTATTCCTGGATATAGACTCTACAGAAGGGACAGGGAGGGGAGGATTGGGGAAAGAGTAGCTCTGTATATTAAAGAAGGGATAGATTCCAACAAGCTAGAAAACCGATGTGGACCAGAGTCCTCCACAGAATCATTATAGGTAACAATACGAGGACTGAAAGGAAATGTGTTATTGGGGACGTGCTTTTGCCCTCAGGATCAAAATGCTGAGAGTGACCTGGAATTGGAGAAGCAAATAAGAGAGGCTTCAAAGAGAGACAGGGTAGTAATAATGGGTGACCAACTACCCACAAACAGACTGGGTAAGTTTACCTTCTGGAAATGAAAGAGGCCAAATTTCTAGACATGCTAAATGACTGTGCCTTAGAACAGTTAGTTGTGGAACCAACCAGAGAGATGGCAACCTTGGACTTAATCCTGAGTGATACCCAGGACCTGGTGCGAGATATCAGAGTTGTAGAACCATTGGGGAGAAGTGACTTTAGTGTGATCCAATTCAGCATATATGCAGGTGGAGAACCATCAAGGAAATCCAACACTGATGCACTGGACTTCAGAAGAGGGAACTTCTCAAAAATGAGGTGACCGGTAAAAAAAAAAGTTGAAAGAGGAAGTCAGGAGGGTCAAAACACTCCAGAAAGCACAACACTTATTTAAAACCACAATACTAGAAGCTCCATTGGAATGTATACCAAGGAGGAGGAAAAGTACCACCAAATTCAGGACATCAGCATGACTAATGAGTCAGCGAAGCTATAAAAGGGAAGCAGCCTTCGTTCATAAAATGTAAGTCCTGCCCAAATGAAGAAAACAGGAAGTAACAAACTGGCAAAAGAAATGCAAGGAGATAAGAGATGCAAAAATAGTTTAAGGAGCATATAGCTAGAAGTGTCAAGGGGAATAACAAAAGCTTTTTTAAATATATCAGAAGTAGAGAACCTGCTAAGGAGATGGTTGGCCCCTTAGATCAAGGATCCTCAACATTGGGCCCCCAGATGTTAGTGGACTTCAACTCCCATAATCCCAAACCCCAGTGGCCTTTGGTTGGGGATTATGGGAGTTGAAGTCCAATACATCTGGGGGCCCAACGTTGAGGATCCCTGCCTTAGATGATGAGGGCATAGATGGGATTATTGAGCAGAATAAGGAGATTGCAGAGAAGCTGAATGAGTTCTTTGCATCTGCCTTCATGGCGGAGGATACTGACCATATACCCTCTCTGGAATTGAGCTTCTCAGGTTTAGAAGCTGAAGAACTGAGGCAATTTCCAAGGGAAAATGTTCTAAACTGTCTTCAAAAAAACTAAAAATGAACAAATCACCAGGACCAGATAGCATCTACCCAAGAGTTCTGAAGGAACTCAAATGTGAAATTGCTGATCTCCAATCAGGCTCTGTACCAGAGGACTGCAAAGTAGCCAATATAACGACGGTTTTCAAAAAAGAATTGGGGAGGGGGGAGTGGACCATGGAGCGGACATGAAAATATGTGTGAGCACGTGCATACACTCATGCCTTAGAGGGAACACTGATGGAGCTGGAAAAATAGGAGACAAGGGATAACAAAAAAGCAACACATTAAATAAAATGACCTGGAAGAAATACATGCATCTGCATACAAATATTTATTCTGGATCCAAACTTTATTCTGACATTTCTGCGGCCACAGAACTGAGTGGGCAGTAGAAAACAGGATTTTGGTTTTCCACTACTTGCTTCTCTGCTAATTAATCAGATTTCAACACGAGTTTTCTCCCCTCACAAACCCTTGATGTTAAGGATTTATGATTTTAAAAATAAGCCACTGCAGAACATCTGGCCTATGTTATGGTATCTGCCATAACTATAAGAATGAAACTATTAAAAATTAACAGTTGTTGACTTGTAAAATCTGACTGGGCTGTCTATGGTAAGTCTGCTACATAGCCAACATATCATCCTAAACACACACGCAGGTCAGTGGGACTTCCAAATAAGGACTGAGGTTTTAACACCTAACTTTAAGACTTGGTTTGCTTAATTGATTTGCATCTTCAGTTCCATCTACACAGAAATAAGAGTACTGACTATCGGGTTACTTTTAGTACTGCTTTTGTAATCTGCTGGACTTCTACTTATGAATTCATTGACAGATTTTTATTTTTAGTATCAGCTGGCCAGAATACTTTCTAAGCAATCTTGGACATAGTCTTATGTGGATCTGGCTTTTCCAAGAAGCACCTGGCATATAGTTATGCAAACCCAACCATATTCCTTTTCAAATCAATTCCTTCCTATTAGCACACAGTCAGCTAATTCCATGTTTATATTAAACATTCAAGAACACACACACCCTGCAAAAAACAAACAAACAAAACCAATTTGCAAAGGAAGAAGCAAGAAAGCTAGTGAACTGGGTCTCACGATTAGTGAGACCCGGTTTGGATGGGTGAGCGGGGAGAGCGGGTTAAGCCCTCTTTCCCCGCATACAAGCAGAGCGGGAGCCCTGGGCGGCTGGATCAGCCACCCACACGATTGCCGGCTCCGTGACAGAGCCGGCGGGGGCTGGGGAGCTTGGGGGGCGTGCAGCCCCCAGAAGCTCCAGTTTGCCCTGAGTGAGCAGGCAGGGCATACCGGGGAGACCCCCGAAACCGGGAGGCAGCTTTTTGCCTCCCCTCCGGGGGTCTACTTGTGAGTAACCATGGTGCAGAGCCGCACCACGGCTACTTACGATCTTTTAAAACCGGGTTTGCGGAGCACTCGCTCTGCAAACCTGGTTTTAGGGCAAGGGTAGTTAGGCAGGTTACCCGCCTAGGAACCATCGGGCTTGCAGCCGAGCCCAGTGGTTCACATGATGGGGCAAAATCGGGCTAGCCTCCGCTAGCCCAATTTCGCCCCATCGTGTGAAGAGCCTCAGTATGTTTTTCACAAACGTATCACTCCTTTACTTAATCTTTTAACATAAGTTAGCTGGCCCGGTGCAGAGCATCTCCACGCTAGTTCTCCCTGTCTCCCCCCGCCCCGCCGATCCGGCTCCCTGCACCACCTTCCACCCATGCCACCCCCTGCCATTCGGGATGGCAGTGGAGGCAACAAAACCTCCTTTCTGGCCCCCACTGGCTGATTGGTCCCCTGTCCTGCCCCACTGGCTGATTGGGCCCCTGCCTTAAGCCACCCCATGGCAGTGGAGAAAGCAGGCGATGATGGAGCACTAGCGGTGGAGATGACAGCGAAAGCATTGCATCAACAGTGCATTGCATCAAATCAATAATCGGTTCTGAGGTGATGCAAGCCCTAAGAGGAGAGCTGGTCTTGCGGTAGCAAGCATGACTTGTCCCCATAGCTAAGCAGGGTCTGCCCTGGTTGCATATGAATGGGAGACTTGATGTGTGAGCACTGCAAGATATTCCCCTCAGGGGATGGAACCCCTCTGGGAAGAGCAGAAGGTTTCAAGTTCCCTCCCTGGCTTCTCCAAGATAGGGCTGAGAGAGATTCCTGCCTGCAACCTTGGAGAAGCCACTGCCAGTCTGTGAAGACAATATGGAGCTAGATAGACCAACAGTCTGACTCAGTATATGGCAGTTTCCTATGTTCCTATCAGAACAGTTTTCTGTGGAAACTATTCTGGAGAAAGACTTATCCAATACAGGCACCTAATTCAGTACCATACCAAATCATATCAGTTGGGTACCAAATAGGATCAGAGACTGGGGAGGGGATTAAAACCAAGAGCAACAGCAGCGTTTCAAAACACTATCATTCATTCCATTTTCATGCCCTAGAAGGCACCAGGGCAGGAAGCAGTGTGTGTCCTGATGCATAACTGGGGGGGGGGGGGAGAGAATGGCCTCACTCTATAGTTAAAGGGCATCACCAACTTTCCCCACAGTCAGGCACCAGGAAAAGGATGCAGTGCAATGGATGCAGTGCAATGTGCCCCATTCTAGGGTACAAAGATGGAGGGAAAGGCAACATTTTGAAATGCTGCTGCTGGGACTGTCAGAAGGCAGCCACTTCACAGAAGCCAGCTCTTAGTTTAAGGTAGCCCTCCATCAGTACATCAAGCTAATAACAGTTATCAGCTTAATGTGGTCCTAAGCAACCCCTTTTTCATTAGCTTGATGTGAGAATGCCCAGAATCAGGCCAATAGTTCAGCCAATACACAGGTCTAATATTTAGTTTTGTTTACCAAATATAAGTCAAATAAGTGTGCTAGATCAGATCCCAAATGATTTTGTGCATTCAGAAAACCCAAGTTACACATGCAATATGCTTCTTTTATAAAATGTTCGCGATGTAAGCTTCCATGAGCAATCCAGGAAAGGTGTAACAGATAGTTAAAATAAGTATGTATCAAACACACACATCCAGGATCATCTATAACTGTATATCCAGCACCAGCTCTCACATCTAAGCCCATCAGTTGTCCAGAAGAAGACATAATCCCTTGTTTAAGTAAAACACACACCCCCAAGACATTTCCAATTTCATGACTATAGTAGCAGGTTTGATTATAAATCTGACTAGCTCACTCTTCACAAAGGAGAACAAAGCACTGTTTTGCCTAGCAGTAATACACAATCAATGGTTAGCCTAACCACCAGCAGTCTATACACTATAAACCTGTAACAAAATAAATCCTTGCTATAAAACTCACCTTAAGCATTCTATTGCTAGTTAACCCATGTATTTTTTTAAAAATGCAAGTCAGTAATTCAGGAGTCAGGAGTGCGGCGTTAGAGCCTTTTGAATTGAATGTCACAACTGTTCTTCATGGAGCCTGAAAAACTCAATGGGCACCAAAAGAGGCAGAAAACACAGGAGTGATTTTTTTAAAAGTGTGTTATATACTGCTAAATTACCAAAAATATTTGTATTCTCCATTAGAAAACAAAAGTTGATGCAAATTATTATATACTAAAGTCGCATTATTAAAATAGATCATGCAAATTAATGACAATAATAAGCATCAAGGACTAGGTACTGTACAATAATTACATTAAAAAGAACCAACTGCCTGCAGGCTTACAGTCCAAATAACCATTAGCATTCCACTCACAGGACAGATTTCAAACAATGTTTTAGTTCAGATGAACAATCCGCAGGTAGCACTAATTCCCTAGGAAACAGACAAGGGGCGAACCACCACAATGCACCTACTTCCTCACCTCAGTCCCACCACCGTAGTGCTGTTTCAGTTAAACAACAGGATAGCACCACTGAAGCTACACAAGGCTTTTGTGGCTCTTCCAAAGAGCTTGTTACTGATAAATATACTGAGGAGCACAGCCTGCAATGTTACTTCTCAAAAAATGGATTAAATACTTTTGTAAAAATTAAACTCAAAGTAAGGTGCCACCTGATCCAATGTATGTTTACTCAGAAATGTCAATCCCAGTTTAATGGGACTGACTCCCAAGTCTTCAGCAAAGCATTACAACCTGTTAACAGCACTGAAATTATCTAACTGGATTTGTGTTAACCTTTGAACACATTGTAAAAGCTTCTGAAGACGTGTTTTTTTTAAAAAAATGTAATAAAAAGTAGGGCCTCGTTACATGTAAAACGTCGGCAAATCTGTTAAGGAGACCCCCTACATGCCAAAATCTTTAAGCAGATAAGATAACAGAGATATTTCCTACCTTCAGTTCAATGGGATAGGCTTTACTTATTTCCCACTTTTCTTCCATTATGGAACTCAAGGAAGTGTACCCGGTGTTCCCAGGTAGCAAACTATCCAGAAACTGATCAGACCTAATGCTGCTTATCTTCAGCACAATGGCTTTATCATGTGATATCAAACTATGCTGCACCAGATATATAAATCAAATACAGCTTATTTGCAAGAACACACAATTCTATCCATATTTTAACTCCATGATCTCCATAAAACCTTATTTTTGAGTTACCCAAGGATATCTTGCTGACCACTACTTGGACATTAGCCCATACCACCCCATACTGAGATCTGCAGCAGACCTCAGGCTTGCACCAAACTATGCACTCTTAAGGACAGCCTTCCTGGACCAGACCTAAGGCCCATCCAGTCCAGCACTCCGTTTCACACTGTGGCCCACCAGAAGCCTCTGAGAAGCCCACAGGCAACAGGTGAAGGCATGTCCTCTCTCTTGCTGTTGCTCTCCTAAACTGGTATTTAGCGGCATCTTGCCTCTGAGGCTACAACCACCAGACTGCTTCTGCAGAAATAAGGAGAGGCAAATATTTGAACTGGATGTTCTACTTAGAGGCTTTCAGGGCTGATTAATCTTTTCCTTTGGGAATGCGGGAGGGACAGCAAAGGGAATATATGAGTTTGCATAATTTCAAAACCTACTCCCAATTTCTTCCCATCAAAATCCTGGGGGGAAATAACTAAGGGCTTGTCCATATGTTATTTTCTCACTAGTTCTGGAATAATCAATAGCCTGTCTCTTTTGTTTGACAGAATATGGTGATTCTTCCATTCTTAAGATGTACATTCACTTTCTCTGGAAACTGTTTTTCTTAAATTTTGCTATCTTGAGATTTAATAAAGGCTGCATTTTCCATTCATACTTTCCATTACTCTCAGTCTATCCCATATTAACAGGTGTGGCCCTGTGATGAACATTCAACTGTTTCTATGAATCACTGATGACTCTTGTACGTAAACACGCAAGTCAGCCAGTAATAAGCAGAGTGTCATCCAATTTATGTCCAATTTAAATCCTTCTTATAAAAGCTTTATCATTAGTGAACTACTATGCTCAAGTTTCTGCCTTCACAGCCCTTTCCAACATCTGAATGTCATTAATGTTACAAACACACATAGCTTAACACTGACTCTACCTACTCCTAGACTTTGGACCCTCAGTTCCTACCATTCTCTTACCTAAAAGAAGCTATCTTATAGAATGCCAAACAAGACTACCTTGAAGAGTTAAGAGCTTAGGGTATGTGACTAAGGGTTGCCATGTTCCACAATTCCTACAATGAAGAAATGATCATGAACATACCATGAATCTCATGAGAGTGAGAGAGAGACGTTTCCATATGTTTCCACATAACCATTCCACAAATGGCTGCAACCTGCAATCACCACCAAACCTTCGGGACCCATAACAATCAAATGGCACAAACTGATTACCTAACCTTTCAGCCCCTAAGGCCTTCCTCAAGACTGTTTAGAATAAAAACAAACCTGGCAAACAACTAAGCCACCAATTAAAACCATGTGCTAATTTTAATTTTACCATTCATACAGGAATTCTGAAGAACTCCAAGAGAAAGGCCATTGGACAGGCAACTCAAGGGAAGTCACAGGGGGTGGCGGGAGTTAAGAGATACCAAAGAAACAAGCATGTTCTCTTTATTTCTATATTTTACATTTTATGATGTAAAGTCCACATAGTTTGTACATATTTCATAGTGGTTCTGAATACACAAAGGCATATTTCAAAAAAATTATTTATATTTATAAACCACCTAACACTGAAATCTCAAGGCAGTGTACAAAACTAAACAATAAAGTTCAATAAACACAATTAAAACAATTTTAAAATCATAAAATTTCAAAAAAATTTTTTAACAAAAAGCAGTTAAAAAAATATTTTTAGCAAAAGGCCTGAGAACACAGTTGTCTCTTAAGTGATTTTTTGAAGGCAGCCAGATATGCAGAAGTTCTTATATTGACAAGGAGCACATTCCAAAGCCCTGGAGCAGCCACAGAGAAGGCCTGGTCTTGCATAGCACCAAACAAGCTATAACTGAATCTCCCCTTGTGATCTCAGTAAGCAGCAGGGTTCGAGACAAAGAAGGTACTCTCTTAAATACCTTCACCCAGCTGTTAAAGGCTCTATAGGTAATAGCCAGCACTTTGTATTTGCTTGGAAACATATTGGCAACCAGAGCAGTTCTTTTAAAATTGTTGTTATATGGTCTCTTCGGGACACCCCTGAGACCAATTTGGCTGCTGCATCCTGCATCAACTGCAGTTTCCGAACTATATACAAAGTTAGCCCCACATACAGCACATTATAGAAGTCCAGCCTGGAAGTTACCACCATATGAACTACTGTTTTGAGGTTAACTCTTGAAATGGGCGCAGTTGGCATATCAGCCAAAGCTGATAGAAAGCACTCCTGGTCACTGCCTCAGTCTGAGGCACCAGAGAGAACTCTGAGTCCAGGAAAATTCCTCAACTGTGTACCTGTTCTTTCTGGAGAGTGTAATCCCATCCAGAAAAGGCAGATCTAAGCCATCTCCTGAGTCCCAGCCACCGACATCCAGTACCTCTGTCTTATATGGATTCAACCTCATCTTATCATCCCTCATTCAGCCCATTACCACCTCCAGGCAGGCATTTAGGGAAGTTATGCCTTTCCTGATGAAGTTGATAAGGACAAATAGATCTTGGTAACAACCTAAACCAAATCGCCTGATGATATCTCTCGGCAGTTTCATGTAGATGTTAAAAAGCATTGAAGACAGTATGGAGTCTTTTGGGACTCAACACAGTAGCTCTCGTTTGGAAGAGCAAAGTCTCTACCACCTGGAATCTGCCCAAGAGGTAGCAGCAGAACCACTGTAAAACAACTCACAACTCTCTATGGCAACCCAGCAGGATACCACGTTTGTTGGTATCGAAAGCTGCCGAGAGATCCAAAAGGACCAACTGAGTTACACTCCCTCTGCCAATACCCAATTGGAGATCATCCATCAGGCCAACCAAGGCAGTCTCAACCCTTTAGCCTGACTGAAAGACAGTTTGAAATGGGTCTAGATAATCATTCCTCCAGTACTTCCTGGAGCTTAGAGACTATCACCCTCTCACTCACCTTGCTCAGCCATGGGAGATTAGAGATGGGCCTTTAGATGCCTAACTCTGAGGGGTCCAATGTAGGTTTTTTCAAATATGGTCAAATTAGTCTCCTTAAAACAAGGAGGCATCTGAACCTCCCTCAGAAAAGCAATTATGTTTACGAGACCAGAAAATATATATGATACTAGATAATGTAAAAAGATAATTGTTTATTAATATCAGTTAATTTTTTAATACACAACCATCTTGAGCCAATCACTCACAGAAGGGGGAGGTGAATTTATGTCACCTTTAGCTCCATGAAGGGAGGACACAATACCAAAATTAAGCTTTACCTGATATAAGAAGTGAAAATAAAGAAGGGAAGACCTTCAGGGATGACTGAGCACCTTACAATTAAAAATATGAGCCTATACAATAAAACCAGCTCTTTAAGCAGGGTCTGCCCTGGTTTACATTTGAATGGGAGACTACATGTGAGTGCTGTAAGACAGACCCCTTAGGAGATGTGGTCACTCTGGGAAGATCACCTCTATGCTTGAGGAGAGCTGGTCTTGTGGTAGCAAGCATGACTTGTCCCCTTAGCTAAGCAGGGTCTGCCCTGGTTGCTTATGAATGGAAGACTACATGTGTGAGCACTGTAAGATATTCCCCTTAGGGGATGGAGCCCCTTTGGGAAGAGCAGAAGGTTCTATGTTCCCTCCCTGGCATCTCCAAGATAGGGCTGAGAGAGATTCCTGCCTGCAACCTTGAAGAAGCTGCTGCCAGTCTGTGTAGACAATGCTGAGCTAGATGGACCAATGGTCTGACTCAGTATATGGCAGCTTCCTATGTACCATGCTACCACCAGTGAGGCACTGCTGGACATTCAATGGCTGGCAACTGCAAGCAGGGCTAGGAAATACCCCTGTCTGAAACCCTGGAATACTGCTGCCAGCCAGCATGGACAACACTGAGCTAGATGGGTCAATATTCTGACTCTGCATCAGGTAGCTACATATTTGAACATGAGGCTGTGCCAGAGACAACATCAGGCCCAGGGTGAGGGGGGCTGTCCAGGATGGAAAATCTATATGAGGAAGCTCACCCCTCTGGGACGAAATATTACTTATGTCATTATCAGAAAATAAGAGGCAATACTTTTTAGACTAACATTTTAAAACATAAGCTTTCATGAATTAGAACTCACATCCTCAGATGCAGGGTGAAAGCAAGGATGGACAGTTATATGCAAGCAGACACCTATAATTTTAATAACTTGTTTTAACAACTGTTTCATGCTATTGTTCGTATTGTGTTTCATGGATTTTAACCTGTGTCTTTTTATATTGTGTTAAATTTTGTACACCACTTAGACCAGAACATATTAAAGGTAAAGTGTGCTGTCGAGTCGATTTCGACTCCTGGCACCCACAGAGCCCTGTGGTTTTCTTTTGGTAGAATACAGGAGGAGTTGCCTCCTCCCACGCAGTATGAGAGGATGCCTTTCAGCATCTTCCTATATCACTGCTACCCGATACAGGTACTAGCAGGGATTTGAACCAGCAACCTTCTGCTTGTTAGTCAAGCATTTCCCCGCTGCCCCACTTAAAGTGGTTCATGTACATATTAGGCAGTATTAAAATATGAAAAATAAACTGACCATCCTTGCTTTCACCCTGCATCTGAGGAAAATGGGTTTCAACTCATGAACGCTTATGTATTAAAATGTTAGTCTAGCTGGTGCTGCCTTGTTATTTTTCTGATCTATATAACACAGTACAACATGTATGTTTTATATAATTTAATTCAATGTGTGTCAGTAAGCCACCTTAAAGGCCTAAGTGGTACAAAGGCAGCATATAAAACCACTAGATAAGCAAAATAAATCTTCATAACCTATGACTTTATTAATAAAACACACGATTTATAACGAACTAAATCCTTCCTTGCTGAACTTATGGGGGAGGGAGAGAACTGACAAAGACAAAGCAACACAGAAGTCTCTGTATGTGGGAGGGAAGAGGGGTGAATCCGGGGGTGGGGAGTACCAACTCCCGTCGCCCGGCCCACCCCGTGAGGGAGAACTGGGAAGGGCAGCGCTGGCTGGGGGAGAGCAAGAGGAAAGCTCTGGGTAGGGCCCAGGCTGGGTTGACTGCCAGGGTCGTCCTGACACACTTACCCACATCCTGGTCGAAAGGGTTGCTGGTGAAGAGCGGCATCTTTCCGCTGGGGGGAGGAGGGCCGGCGGTGGAGGGCGGCAGGCAGGCAGACCAGTAGGTGAGCTTCGCCCGCTCCTCCGGGGAAAACAAACAGCAACAAACACCTCAGCTCACTGAGCTGACTGCGCGAGGCCCCACGACGGCCGAGACCCCGCCTCCCTCCATCGCTCTCCGTTTGGCTCGCAACTGTCGCCTCCTCCTCCTCTGGAGCCGGCCTCGCGGTGCCTGCCGGGAAAACAAAAAGAGGGTGGCCTTCGCGCTGCCTGATGACGAGTCGCGGTCTTGTATTCTTCGCAGTGGGCTCCCGCGGGTGGGACTAAAAGGCACTTCTTGTCCCCGTTTCTCACCCACGGCGCTGCCTTCCTGTGCCCGAGCGAGTTTTGTTTGCCGCCTCCGG